>NC_079196.1:228722507-229077898 GCF_029499605.1 Hyla sarda
AGTGCCCCCCTCCCCATATATAAGTAAGTGCCCCCCTCCCCATATATAAGTAAGTGCCCCCCTCCCCATATATAAGTAAGTGCCCCCCCTCCCCATATATAAGTAAGTGCCCCCCCTCCCCATATATAAGTAAGTGCCCCCTCCCCATATATAAGTAAGTGCCCCCCTCCCCATATATAAGTAAGAGCCCCCCTCCCCATATATAAGTGCCCCCCCTCCCCATATATAAGTAAGTGCCCCCCTCCCCATATATAAGTGCCCCCTCCCCATATATAAGTGCCCCCCTCCCCATATATAAGTGCCCCCCTCCCCATATATAAGTGCCCCCCTCCCCATATATATGTGCCCCCCTCCCCATATATATGTGCCCCCCCTCCCCATATATATGTGCCCCCCTCCCCATATATAAGTATGTGCCCCCCTCCCCATATATAAGTATGTGCCCCCCTCCCCATATATAAGTAAGTGCCCCCCTCCCCATATATAAGTAAGTGCCCCCCTCCCCATATATAAGTGCCCCCCCCCCATATATAAGTAAGTGCCCCCCTCCCCATATATAAGTGCCCCCCTCCCCATATATAAGTGCCCCCCTCCCCATATATATGTGCCCCCCTCCCCATATATATGTGCCCCCCTCCCCATATATATGTGCCCCCCTCCCCATATATATGTGCCCCCCTCCCCATATATAAGTATGTGCCCCCCTCCCCATATATAAGTATGTGCCCCCCTCCCCATATATAAGTAAGTGCCCCCCTCCCCATATATAAGTAAGTGCCCCCCTCCCCATATATAAGTAAGTGCCCCCCTCCCCATATATAAGTAAGTGCCCCCCTCCCCATATATAAGTGCCCCCCTCCCCATATATAAGTAAGTGCCCCCCTCCCCATATATAAGTGCCCCCCTCCCCATATATAAGTGCCCCCCTCCCCATATATAAGTGCCCCCCTCCCCATATATAAGTGCCCCCCTCCCCATATATAAGTGCCCCCCTCCCCATATATATGTGCCCCCCTCCCCATATATAAGTATGTGCCCCCCTCCCCATATATAAGTATGTGCCCCCCTCCCCATATATAAGTATGTGCCCCCCTCCCCATATATAAGTATGTGCCCCCCTCCCCATATATAAGTATGTGCCCCCCTCCCCATATATAAGTATGTGCCCCCCTCCCCATATATAAGTAAGTGCCCCCCTCCCCATATATAAGTATGTGCCCCCCTCCCCATATATAAGTAAGTGCCCCCCTCCCCATATATAAGTAAGTGCCCCCCTCCCCATATATAAGTAAGTGCCCCCCTCCCCATATATAAGTAAGTGCCCCCCTCCCCATATATAAGTGCCCCCCTCCCCATATATAAGTGCCCCCCTCCCCATATATAAGTGCCCCCCTCCCCATATATAAGTGCCCCCTCCCCATATATAAGTGCCCCCCTCCCCATATATAAGTAAGTGCCCCCCTCCCCATATATAAGTAAGTGCCCCCCTCCCCATATATAAGTATGTGCCCCCCTCCCCATATATAAGTATGTGCCCCCCTCCCCATATATAAGTATGTGCCCCCCTCCCCATATATAAGTAAGTGCCCCCCTCCCCATATATAAGTATGTGCCCCCCTCCCCATATATAAGTATGTGCCCCCCTCCCCATATATAAGTAAGTGCCCCCCTCCCCATATATAAGTAAGTGCCCCCTCCCCATATATAAGTAAGTGCCCCCTCCCCATATATAAGTAAGTGCCCCCTCCCCATATATAAGTAAGTGCCCCCCTCCCCATATATAAGTGCCCCCTCCCCATATATAAGTGCCCCCTCCCCATATATAAGTGCCCCCTCCCCATATATAAGTGCCCCCCTCCCCATATATAAGTAAGTGCCCCCTCCCCATATATAAGTGCCCCCCCTCCCCATATATAAGTAAGTGCCCCCCTCCCCATATATAAGTAAGTGCCCCCTCCCCATATATAAGTGCCCCCTCCCCATATATAAGTGCCCCCTCCCCATATATAAGTGCCCCCTCCCCATATATAAGTGCCCCCTCCCCATATATAAGTGCCCCCCTCCCCATATATAAGTGCCCCCCTCCCCATATATAAGTAAGTGCCCCCCTCCCCATATATAAGTGCCCCCCTCCCCATATATAAGTAAGTGCCCCCCTCCCCATATATAAGTAAGTGCCCCCCTCCCCATATATAAGTAAGTGCCCCCCTCCCCATATATAAGTAAGTGCCCCCCCTCCCCATATATAAGTAAGTGCCCCCCTCCCCATATATAAGTAAGTGCCCCCCTCCCCATATATAAGTAAGTGCCCCCCTCCCCATATATAAGTAAGTGCCCCCCCTCCCCATATATAAGTAAGTGCCCCCCTCCCCATATATAAGTAAGTGCCCCCCTCCCCATATATAAGTAAGTGCCCCCCTCCCCATATATAAGTAAGTGCCCCCCTCCCCATATATAAGTATGTGCCCCCCTCCCCATATATAAGTATGTGCCCCCCTCCCCATATATAAGTATGTGCCCCCCTCCCCATATATAAGTATGTGCCCCCCTCCCCATATATAAGTAAGTGCCCCCCCTCCCCATATATAAGTAAGTGCCCCCCTCCCCATATATAAGTAAGTGCCCCCCTCCCCATATATAAGTAAGTGCCCCCCTCCCCATATATAAGTAAGTGCCCCCCTCCCCATATATAAGTAAGTGCCCCCCTCCCCATATATAAGTAAGTGCCCCCCTCCCCATATATAAGTAAGTGCCCCCCTCCCCATATATAAGTAAGTGCCCCCCTCCCCATATATAAGTAAGTGCCCCCCTCCCCATATATAAGTAAGTGCCCCCCTCCCCATATATAAGTAAGTGCCCCCCTCCCCATATATAAGTAAGTGCCCCCCTCCCCATATATAAGTAAGTGCCCCCCTCCCCATATATAAGTAAGTGCCCCCCTCCCCATATATAAGTGCCCCCTCCCCATATATAAGTGCCCCCTCCCCATATATAAGTGCCCCCTCCTCATATATAAGTATGTGCCCCCTCCTCATATATAAGTATGTGCCCCCTCATATATAAGTATGTGCCCCCTCCTCATATATAAGTATGTGCCCCCCTCCCCATATATAAGTAAGTGCCCCCCCTCCTCATATATAAGTAAGTGCCCCCCTCCCCATATATAAGTAAGTGCCCCCTTCCCCATATATAAGTAAGTGCCCCCTCCCCCATATATAAGTAAGTGCCCCCTCCCCATATATAAGTAAGTGCCCCCCTCCCCATATATGAGTATGTGCCCCCTCCCCATATATAAGTAAGTGCCCCCCTCCCCCATATATAAGTAAGTGCCCCCTCCCCATATATAAGTATGTGCCCCCCTCCCCATATATGAGTATGTGCCCCCTCCCCATATATAAGTAAGTGCCCCCCTCCCCATATATAAGTATGTGCCCCCCTCCCCATATATAAGTATGTGCCCCCCTCCCCATATATAAGTATGTGCCCCCCTCCCCATATATAAGTAAGTGCCCCCCTCCCCATATATAAGTAAGTGCCCCCCTCCCCATATATAAGTATGTGCCCCCCTCCCCATATATAAGTAAGTGCCCCCCTCCCCATATATAAGTAAGTGCCCCCCTCCCCATATATAAGTAAGTGCCCCCCTCCCCATATATAAGTAAGTGCCCCCCTCCCCATATATAAGTATGTGCCCCCCTCCCCATATATAAGTATGTGCCCCCCTCCCCATATATAAGTATGTGCCCCCCTCCCCATATATAAGTAAGTGCCCCCCTCCCCATATATAAGTAAGTGCCCCCCTCCCCATATATAAGTAAGTGCCCCCCTCCCCATATATAAGTATGTGCCCCCCTCCCCATATATAAGTATGTGCCCCCCTCCCCATATATAAGTATGTGCCCCCCTCCCCATATATAAGTATGTGCCCCCCTCCCCATATATAAGTATGTGCCCCCCTCCCCATATATAAGTAAGTGCCCCCCTCCCCATATATAAGTATGTGCCCCCCTCCCCATATATGAGTATGTGCCCCCTCCCCATATATAAGTAAGTGCCCCCCTCCCCATATATAAGTATGTGCCCCCCTCCCCATATATAAGTATGTGCCCCCCTCCCCATATATAAGTATGTGCCCCCCTCCCCATATATAAGTAAGTGCCCCCCTCCCCATATATAAGTATGTGCCCCCCTCCCCATATATAAGTAAGTGCCCCCCTCCCCATATATAAGTAAGTGCCCCCCTCCCCATATATAAGTAAGTGCCCCCCTCCCCATATATAAGTATGTGCCCCCCTCCCCATATATAAGTATGTGCCCCCCCCCCCTCCTCATATATAAGTATGTGCCCCCCTCCCCATATATAAGTATGTGCCCCCCTCCCCATATATAAGTATGTGCCCCCCTCCCCATATATAAGTATGTGCCCCCCTCCCCATATATAAGTAAGTGCCCCCCTCCCCATATATAAGTATGTGCCCCCCTCCCCATATATAAGTAAGTGCCCCCCTCCCCATATATAAGTATGTGCCCCCCTCCCCATATATAAGTATGTGCCCCCCTCCCCATATATAAGTAAGTGCCCCCCTCCCCATATATAAGTAAGTGCCCCCCTCCCCATATATAAGTATGTGCCCCCCCTCCCCATATATAAGTATGTGCCCCCCTCCCCATATATAAGTAAGTGCCCCCCTCCCCATATATAAGTATGTGCCCCCCTCCCCATATATAAGTATGTGCCCCCCTCCCCATATATAAGTATGTGCCCCCCTCCCCATATATAAGTATGTGCCCCCCTCCCCATATATAAGTATGTGCCCCCCTCCCCATATATAAGTATGTGCCCCCCTCCCCATATATAAGTATGTGCCCCCCTCCCCATATATAAGTAAGTGCCCCCCTCCCCATATATAAGTATGTGCCCCCCTCCCCATATATAAGTATGTGCCCCCCTCCCCATATATAAGTATGTGCCCCCCTCCCCATATATAAGTAAGTGCCCCCTCCCCATATATAAGTATGTGCCCCCCTCCTCATATATAAGTGCCCCCCCTCCTCATACACTCACCTGGAGGTGAAGACCTTGGAGCAGCTGATGGACGGGTTGATGTCACACAGCGCCCGGTAGGAGGCGTCGTTCTCCCGGGAGGTCTCCACATGGTAGGCATATACAGACAGGGCAATGCCCAGGGCACAGACCAGCACCCGCACCGCCCGCTCCCAGCCCGGCACCACCGCAGCCACCATCCTGTCCTACAGCTGACGTGTCCACAAGTGCCCCTCACCCCGCTGAATGGAGCCCACCACCGGAAGGGGCGGGGCCTGGGGATGACGGGAAGTGAGGTTCAGAACGTGGCGCTAGGAGAAAGAGAAACAAAACCGTGACGTGTATGCGAGGGGCGGGGTCCAGCGACACTGAAGAGGGGAAGGGTCCGTCTCCACAGACAGTCTCCCCCACTGTGCCCCCCTGCAAAATAATAGTTGCCCCCCCAAAAAAAGTAAGTCCCCCATAAATAGTCTCCCCATGCCCCCCCAAAAAGAAAATCTGCCCCCCCATAGTAAGTCTCCCCCGTAAAGTAATAGTCGCCCACCAAAAAAGAAAGTCTTCCCCAAATGAGCCCTCACGAATAGTCTCCCCCACTGTGCCCTCTGTAAAATAGGTCTCTCCTATTGTGCCCCCGCAAAGTAATAGCCTCCCCCACTGCGCCCCCCAAATAGTCTTCACCACTGTATCCCCCAGTCTCCCTGTACTGTGCCCCCCAAAAAGTAAGTCTCCCTTTACTGTACCCCCCCGTAAATAATCCTTTTTTACTGTTTCCCATAAATTAATAGTCTCCCCACTGTGCCCCATGTAAAGTAATAGTCTTCCCCACTGTGCCCCATGTAAAGCAATTGTCTCCCCCCACTGTGCCCCATGTAAAGCAATTGTCTCCCCCCCACTGTGCCCCTGCAAAGTAAGTCTTCCCCACTGTGCCCCATGTAAAGTAATAGTCTTCCCCACTGTGCCCCATGTAAAGCAATTGTCTCCCCCCCACTGTGCCCCTGCAAAGTAATAGTCCCCCCCCCCCCAAAAAAAAGAAAGTCTTCCCCTAATGAGTGACCCACAAAGTAATAGTCTCCGCCACTGTGCCCCCTGTAAAATAAGTCTCTCCTTTTGTGCCCCGCAGAGTAATAACCTCCCCACTGTGCCCCCACATAAAGTCTCCCTCTAACATGCCCCCCAAAAACAGTCTCCCTTTACTGTCCCCACCCTTGTATATAATCCCCTTTTACTGTGTTTCCCATAAAGTCATAGTCTCCCTCACTGTACCCCCATATAGTATGTTTCCCCCACTGTGTGGTGAGCAATGTGTGGTGGGGGGGGGGGGGTCGTGTGGTGTGGTGGGGGGTCGCCCTTGTTTAGGGGCCCAGTCACACCCTCTATTGTTGGAAAAGGCAGATTATAATGTGGGCACTTAAAGGGGTACTGGTTGTGGAAAACAATGTATCCCCTATACAAAGAGGATAAGTATTTGATCGGGGAAGGAGTCCGACTGCTGGGACCCCCGCAATCTCCTTCCCAGCACCCGCTCTCCTCAGTGATCTCCTTTCTAGCAGTCAGGCCCTCCCCCCTCCCCAATCAATCACTTATCCCCTATCCCTTGAGTAGGGGATACATTTTTTTCCACAACAGTTCTATAAAGGGGTACACCAGATGGAAAAGGTTTTTTTTTTTTTTTAATCAACTGGTGCCATAAAGTGAAACAGATTTGTAAATCACTTCTATTAAAAATTCTTAATCCTTCCAGTACTTATTAGGGGCTGTATACTACAGAGGAAATTCTCTTCTATTTGGGATTTCTTTTCTGTCACGACCACAGAGCTCTCTGCTGACATCTCTGTCCATTTTAGGAACTGTCCAGAGCAGTATATCTTTGCTATGGGGATTTTCTCCTACTCTGGACAGTTCCTACAATGGACAGAGATGTCAGCAGAGAGCACTGTGGTCATGATGTCAGCAGAGAGCTCTGTGTTTCAAACGGAAAAGAATTTCCACTGTAGGATTCAGCTGCTAATAAGCACTGGAAGGATTAAGATTTTTTAATAGAAATAATTTACAAATCTGTGCTAAATGAGAAATAAAAGGAATGGTGCAGCTCACAATTTTTACACTGACCGAGATCTGATGGGCAAACACCTATCCCAAGGGTGGAAACAATATAAATACAGAATAAATCTAATTTGCCCGACCTCAAGGAAAGTGTCGATTTTGATAGATAAGAATAGTAAAATTATAAAAAAAAAAAAAAAAAAACAAAACCTGCTTCAATTGTAATATAAATTCTTCAATTTATTAAAATTAGCCGTATCTACTAAACCATCTTCACACAGGGACCTTGTGTGATAAACAGAACGGACAATTTACAATGAATAAAACATTAAACATAAAATAGACATAAAATTATAACCACCAGTGAATAACTCTTCAATTGATCCTGTTGGGAATATTCCAGTAATGTTGTAACATCCAGCGATGTCACTAAATGGTTAACACAGCTTATAACCCGGTTGTTTCATCTTTTTAAATGTTCAGATATTGTAACAATGTTTCTGAATGTTCAAATATTTCAGAAATGTTTCAAACTAATGATGGATGTAGCACTGTAGCCTAAGTGTAGAGCCCTATAGATGACTGGTCTCTGGATAGTCGTCTGCTGTAGGTGGAATTAGGGCACCTGCGTTCCTCCCAGAGTTGCAGGAGTTAAAGGGGTACTCCGGTGAAAACCTTTTTTTCTTTTAAATCAACTGGTGGCAGAAAGTTAAACATATTTGTAAATTACTTCTATTAAAAAATCTTAATCCTTCCTGTACTTATTAGTCGCTGAATACTACAGAGGAAATTCTTTTCTTTTTGGAATGCTCTCTGATGACATCACGACCACAGTTCTCTCTGCTGACGTTATTATAATAATAATAATCCTTTATTTATTGATGCCCTTAGTGGGATTTGAACCCGAGTCCCCAGCACTGCAAGGCAGGAGTGCTAACCACTGAGCCACCATGCTGCCCTTAGCACACATCGGCTATGCATGGTTGCTAAAATGGACTGAGATGTCAGCAGAGAGCACTGTGCTCGTGATCTCATCAGTGTTCCAAAAAGAAAGGAATTTCCTCTGTAGCATTTAGCAGCTAATAAGTACTGGAAGGATTAAGATTTTTTAATAGAAGTAATTTACAAATATGTTTAACTTTCTGGCACCAGTTGATTTAAAAGAAAAAAAGGTTTTCACCGGAGTACCCCTTTAACTCCTGCAACTCCTGGGAGGAACGCGGGTGCCCTAATTCCACCTACAGCGGACGACTATCCAGAGACCGGTCATCTATAGGGCTCTACACTTAGGCTACAGTGCTACATCCATCATTAGTTTGAAACATTTCTGAAATATTTGAACATTCAGAAACATTGTTACAATATCTGAACATTTAAAAAGATGAAACAACCGGGTTATAAGCTGTGTTAACCATTTAGTGACATCGCTGGATGTTACAATATTACTGGAATATTCCCAACAGGATCAATTGAAGAGTTATTCACTGGTGGTTATAATTTTATGTCTATTTTATGTTTAATGTTTTATTCATTGTAAATTGTCCGTTCTGTATTTCACACAAGGTCCTGTGTGAAGATGGTTTAATAGATACGGCTAATTTTAATAAATTGAAGAATTTATATTACAATTGAAGCAGGTTTTTTAAATAATTTTACTGTTCTTATCAAAATCATCTACATTTTCCTTGAGGTCGGGCAAATTAGATTTATTCCCTAATTTACAAATCTGTTTAACTTTCTGGCACCAGTTGATTTAAAAAAAAAAAAAGTTTTCCACCGGAGTACCCCTTTAAACAATATTACTCTATGGAGCGCTTATCTTCTTATCTCTACAGAAACTAGGTTGCCCGTCACATGGGTGACACCGTACATTCATCCGCACAGTAACACTTCTCTGAGCCCAGTATCACTTCTCTCCAGGACTCCGCAGCCGCTCCCCTGCGCCCGGATACCGATCGCCCTTTTGGATTTTTTTCTATCTTGTATAATTCAGACTCCAGTAAATAAATAAAACTTTATTAACAATTCATGAAAAAAAAATATAAAAAAAATCAGAACAGATGAGGAACAGCGCCGAAAATATCCGATCAGTGACCTCAGGATGATGGCGGCCGGAAAAGTGTGACCAGCGGGGCCACGTGTAACCGGGTCTGAGGCGATGTGAGTGGAGCGGTGCGCCCCGGTACAAGGCAGAGCTTAAAGAAGCACTCCGGGTATTTTTGCCCATATCATGCACATTCACCATCACTACTCCTACAGAACTATCTGTTTTATTCCAGCACAGCTGTATCCACACCATTCATTTCTGTAATTGGGTCATGTAATCCCAAGCCTGAATCACAGGTGTAGGCAGGCGGCTGTATATAGTGAAGAGCACAGTCCCTGGTGTAGGCAGGCCCCTGTATATACTGCAGAGCACAGTCCCTGGTGTAGGCAGGCCGCTGTATATAGTGCAGAGCACAGTCCCTGGTGTAGGCGGGCCGCTGTATATACTGCAGAGCACAGTCCCTGGTGTAGGCGGGCCGCTGTATATACTGCAGAGCACATTCCCTGGTGTAGGCAGGCGGCTGTATATAGTGAAGAGCACAGTCCCTGGTGTAGGTGGGCGGCTGTATATAGTGCAGAGCACAGTCCCTGGTGTAGGCAGGCCGCTGTATATACTGCAGAGCACAGTCCCTGGTGTAGGCAGGCGGCTGTATATAGTGAAGAGCACAGTCCCTGGTGTAGGTGGGCGGCTGTATATAGTGCAGAGCACAGTCCCTGGTGTAGGCAGGCCCCTGTATATACTGCAGAGCACAGTCCCTGGTGTAGGTGGGCGGCTGTATATAGTGCAGAGCACAGTCCCTGGTGTAGGCAGGCCCCTGTATATACTGCAGAGCACAGTCCCTGGTGTAGGCGGGCCGCTGTATATAGTGCAGAACACAGTCCCTGGTGTAGGCGGGCCGCTGTATATAGTGCAGAGCACAGTCCCTGGTGTAGGCAGGCCCCTGTATATACTGCAGAGCACAGTCCCTGGTGTAGGCAGGCCCCTGTATATACTGCAGAGCACAGTCCCTGGTGTAGGCAGGCCGCTGTATATAGTGAAGAGCACAGTCCCTGGTGTAGGCGGGCCGCTGTATATAGTGCAGAACACAGTCCCTGGTGTAGGCAGGCCCCTGTATATACTGCAGAGCACAGTCCCTGGTGTAGGCAGGCCCCTGTATATAGTGCAGAACACAGTCCCTGGTGTAGGCAGGCCCCTGTATATACTGCAGAGCACAGTCCCTGGTGTAGGCAGGCCCCTGTATATACTGCAGAGCACAGTCCCTGGTGTAGGCAGGCCCCTGTATATACTGCAGAGCACAGTCCCTGGTGTAGGCAGGCCCCTGTATATACTGCAGAGCACAGTCTCTTCCTAGTACCTCCTCAGCGCTCCATGGCACGGCCCCCGATCCTCTTCCTCCAGTGCCCGCTCCGGGGCACCACCCGCTCATGCAGGGCACGTCTATATACATGCAGCCCTTTGTCTGGAGATATAATGTCCTGGCGACCGTGACCTCCGTGACCTCATCCATCCTGGAGGTCGGGGATGTCGGAGAGGCTCATGGGAGATCCCAGCTGGAGATCCTCCTGAAGAGACGCCATGTCTGCGGGATTCATACGATGAACATCCAACCAGTCGGCCAGGAGGGAGGCGGACAGAGGAGTGGAGTCCACCAGGCTGGAGGGTAAAACATCAGCTTTATAGGGGGAGGGGATCCCCCAACACAATCATCCCATGTCAGAGTCAGAGCTATGTGTATGAGATGAGGGCGGACAATCATATCCTACAGTCTAACCTCACACTTTCTAGATGGTGGAAAACTACAACTCCCAGCATGCCCGGACAGCCTTCACTGCATCTTACTGGTGCACCAGTCTCCTGTGGACCTCCAGATGTTACAAAACTACAACTCCCAGCATGCCTTGAAAAGCACTACTGCATCCCACTAGTGCACTGGTCTCCTAACTGTAAAACTACGGATATACCAGAACTACAACTCCCAGCATGCCCAAACAATCTTTGCTACATCCCACTAGTGCACTGGTCTCCTAACTGTAAAACTACGGATATACCAGAACTACAACTCCCAGCATGCCCAAACAATCTTTGCTACATCCCAGTAATGCACTTGTCTCCAAACTATGGCCCTCCAGATGTTACAAAAACTACAACTCCCAGCATGCCTTGACAAGCACTACTGCCTCCCACTAGTGCACTGGTCTCCTAACTGTAAAACTCTGGATGTACCAAAACTACAACTCCCAGCATGCCCAATCTTTGCTACATCCCAGTAATGTACTTGTCTACCAAACTATGGACCTCCAGATGTTGCAAAACTACAACTCCCAGCATGCCCCGACAGCCAACGGCTGTCCGGGCATGCTGGGAGTTGTAGTTTTGCAACATCTGGAGGGCCACATTTTGGAGACCACTCAACTAGTTCACACTATTCCCTAATCAACAGGGGGACTGGATAGGGATCACCACCTAAAGGGGAACTCTGTCCGGATTCTGCTTTAAGCGTATAGTAAAATTTGCTCTCCTCTAAACTATGGACCTACAGATGTTGCGAAACTACAACTCCCAGCAAGCCCGGAAAGCCAACGACTGTCCGGGCATGCTGGGAGTTGTAGTCTTTCAACAGGGGGACTTAAAGGGGATCACCACCTAAAAGAAAGTCTGGACAGAGTTCCCCCTTTAATCGTATAGTGTAATTTGCTTTCCTCTGCGCTCTTCCCGCTCGCTCACCTTTCGCGGTTTTCCGGAGCCATCTCGAAGGACTGGTTCAAAAATTCCTCCAGGTCGAAGCCCACCCCATAACCTGCGCCACTTCCCTTGGGGGTGACAGAGAAGACGGGGGGCAACACGTCCTCCACCTGAAAACGTAAAAAAAAATTAGAATGAAAAAAAAAAATATATATATATATTCTCTCTCTCTCTCTATCAGCTCTGCTACATTGTTACAATAACATAACGGATACTATAATGGGGGCCAGAAAATGACCCCAGATTTATTATGTGGGGGCAGGATGGGCCGCTCACCTGAGACCTTGACAGCTGTTGCGTCACCAGGTTGATATCCGGAGTAACCGCGCCGGTGTCCGCACCGGTGAAGGTGGCGGCTGGAAGAGGCGTTAGATCCTGGGACTTGATCCCCTCCTGGACGCGACAATCCCCAGCTCCTCCGGGGTAGGACATTCCGGTCCCTTGCTGTGGGGGGCGCTCAATGTCGGCAGGGTTGCGCAGGAACAATGCCGGATCCACGGAGACGGAGCTGCCCTTTCCGTCTGCGGTGTCGGGTGCCGGCCAGCCGTCTTGGCGTCCTCCTCTGTTCCATGTTGGGTTGAGCCGCGCAGGAGCCGGGAACGGTCCGGGTAAGACTTGGCCGCTGGAAAGAAACTTGACGTCTGGAGGGGCCTGAGCAGCGAGAGGAGTCGGAGTAGTGAGTGGAGGAGTCGTCGGCTTCACGTGAGGCGCCAGCACTACCGGGCCAATCTGGAAGGCGGTGGAGGCCGGAGGCACATAGTGGAGGAGGTTGGGTACAGGGCAGGGGTTTAGGCAGCGGGGCATGAACTGGATGCTAGGAGCCATGGACCGCGGGGTGGGGACGGGACCGTTCTGCTGGTTCCTGACCTCTGGGACTGGATTAAGGTTAGTCACAGCAAATACTGTTTGTGGTGGAAGAGGCTGGGCGACAGGGCAGATGTCTGGGCATATCACTGCTGGGTTAGGGGCCGGGGTGTTGTGGCCAGTCGGGGGCAGGACTTGTAGATGGGTCTGGTCAATCATCCGGGTCCAGCGCTCCAGAAGGTTTTTATCATTCTCACTCAAAACCAGCCCCCCGAACCCTTCGGCTTTCCTTATATCACGACGTTCCTTCTCCTTCTGCTTCTTCTCCTTCTCCCGGGCGCGCTCCTGCCGCCTCTTCCTCTTCTCTTCGCGCTCCCGCTGACGTTCCTGGGCGGTTATTGGTTTCTTCACATCAGGAGTCTCAGGTATCGAACATGGCGCATCTATTAAAAGATAAAGAAATAGGAGCAGATTATATATATAATACAAACCTATAGAATTCTACAGCCCATAACAGACCTCTCTGCAGGTGTCTAATAGTGCCCCCTATATACAAGAATATAACTACTATAATACTGCCCCCTATATACAAGAATATAACTACTATAATACTGCTCCTATATACAAGAATATAACTACTATAATACTGCCCCCTATGTACAAGAATATAACTACTATAATACTGCCCCCTATATACAAGAATATAACTACTATAATACTGCTCCTATATACAAGAATATAACTACTATAATACTGCCCCCTATGTACAAGAATATAACTACTATAATACTGCCCCCTATGTACAGGAATATAACTACTATAATACTGCTCCTATATACAAGAATATAACTACTATAATACTGCTCCTATATACAAGAATATAACTACTATAATATTGTCCCCTATATACAAGAATAACACTACTATAATATTGTCCCGTATATACAAGAATATAACTACTATAATACTGCCCCCTATGTACAGGAATATAACTACTATAATACTGCCTCCTATATACAAGAATATAACTACTATAATACTGCCTCCTATATACAAGAATATATAACTACTATAATACTGCCTCCTATATACAAGAATATATAACTACTATAATACTGCCTCCTATATACAAGAATATATCTACTATAATACTGCCTCCTATATACAAGAATATAACTACTATAATACTGCTCCTATATACAAGAATATAACTACTATAATACTGCCTCCTATATACAAGAATATAACTACTATAATATTGTCCCCTATATACAAGAATATAACTACTATAATACTGCCCCCTATGTACAGGAATATAACTACTATAATACTGCTCCTATATACAAGAATATAACTACTATAATACTGCCTCCTATATACAAGAATATAACTACTATAATACTGCTCCTATATACAAGAATATATAACTACTATAATACTGCCTCCTATATACAAGAATATATAACTACTATAATACTGCCTCCTATATACAAGAATATATCTACTATAATACTGCCTCCTATATACAAGAATATAACTACTATAATACTGCCTCCTATATACAAGAATATAACTACTATAATACTGCCTCCTATATACAAGAATATAACTACTATAATACTGCCTCCTATATACAAGAATACAACTACTATAATACTGATTCTATATACAAGAATATAACTACTATAATACTGATTCTATATACAAGAATATAACTACTATAATACTGCCTCCTATATACAAGAATACATCTACTATAATACTGCTCCTATATACAAGAATATAACTACTATAATACTGCTCCTATATACAAGAATATAACTACTATAATACTGCTCCTATATACAAGAATATAACTACTATAATACTGCCTCCTACATACAAAAATATAACTACTATAATACTGCCCCTATATACAAGAATATAACTACTATAATACTGATTCTATATACAAGAATATAACTACTATAATACTGCTCTTATATACAAGAATATAACTACTATAATACTGCTCCTATATACAAGAATATGACTACTATAATACTGCTCCTATATACAAGAATATAACTACTATAATACTGCCTCCTACATACAAAAATATAACTACTATAATACTGCTCCTATATACAAGAATATAACTACTATAATATTGCTCCTATATACAAGAATATAACTACTATAATACTGCTCCTATATACAAGAATATAACTACTATAATACTGCTCCTATATACAAGAATATAACTACTATAATACTGCTCCTATATACAAGAATATAACTACTATAATACTGCTCCTATATACAAGAATATAACTACTATAATACTGCTCCTATATACAAGAATATAACTACTATAATACTGCTCCTATATACCTATATAGAAGAATATAACTACTATAATACTGCCTCCTATATACAAGAATATAACTAGTATAATACTGCTCCTATATACAAGAATATAACTACTATAATACTGCTCCTAAATACAAGAACATAACTACTATAATACTGCCCCCTATATACAAAAATATAACTACTATAATACTGTCCCCTATATACAAGAATATAACTACTATAATACTGTCCCCTATAGAGATGGCAGGGTTTTGGTATGTAGTTGGAGGTCTCACCCTTTGATTTATTCCGTAGGGCTGATTTCAGTAGAGCCGCCTTTAGTGCTGCCTTAGTATCATCAGATATGGCGCCCTCTCTCTTTGGCACAGGCTCTGGATCAGCTTTGATAAGCGGTGCCTCCTCTTTTTCCTCCTCTTTCACCCGCTGTTGTTCCGGCTCTTCGCTCTCCACAGGGGACGTCAGGTCAATGGTCTCCGGCTTCTCGGGAACTCTTGGCGACTCCATAGGAAAGTCTGTCCTGTCTCTAGCGGAGTTGGCGCTGGGCATGTCCACATCCTGCCCCTCTAAGGGTGGGGGAAGTGGCGGGGAGTGGAAGTCGTCTTCTCTCACCATAGTGTCCGGCCCTGGCCCCTCTACCGCCGGTTTTAAGGCGGGCTTGAAGCTGATCTGCCGGCGGATGCCCTCCCGTCTGCGGTGGAAGCCGTCGATCTCGCCCACAATGGCCTCCTTAATCTGCTCCTTGGTCAGGATCTTCTTGTCGAAGCCGAAGTCGAAAGCGGGCACGCACTCCGGCTCGTCATCTGGGTCGTGGTATTTGGATAAGAATGGGTGGCGCAGGGCTTCACGCACAGAGATCCTTTCCCACGGGTCAAACCGCAACATTTTGGACAAGAGGTCGAGGGCTTTGCGGTCTCCTTGAGGGTACAGGTCTGTCCACGGCACCGGCTGTCGGGAGGGCAGGCTCTGGATGTAGGCTCGCACCCGCTCGGCACCGATGGCCCGGATGACCTGGCTGGAGGGCGTCCCGAGCACCGTCATGATGAGCTGCAGCTGGTGGATGTAGTTCTTCCCAGGAAACAGCTGCTTGCGCCCCAACATTTCGGCAAATATGCAACCAACAGACCACATGTCGATGGCCTGGGTGTACTCGTGCAGCGACAGCATGAGCTCCGGGGCGCGGTACCAGCGGGTGGCCACGTACTCAGTCATGAAGTACTTATACTCGTCCGGCTTGGTGCACATCCCCCGCGCCATCCCGAAGTCCCCAATCTTCAGCTCACAGTTCTCGTTGATGAGGAGGTTACTGGGCTTCAGATCCCGGTGGAGGACGTTGGCGGAGTGGATGTACTTCAGCCCCCGCAGCAGCTGGTACAGGAAGTAGCGGGCGTGCTCCAGTGTCAGGGGCTGCGAGGAGTGGATGATCTGGTGGAGGTCGCTCTCCATGAGGTCCAGCACCACGTACCTGAGGAACAGAGAGACGCCCCGTTACCGCACCCCCATACAAGATCAGAAGGAGGTCCTGAAATACTCTGTGCTGGAGACCCTGCTCCTAACCCATGACCCACAAGGGCCACATACCTCTCTCCTGAAATACTCTGTGCTGCTGTGGGCTCCTGCATCTCAGTCCGTGACCTCCCACAAGCGCCTCACAGTCTTCTCCTGACATAGGCTGCATTCACACCACGATTTTGCAATACCGTTCCCGTATCAGGTTTTTGATGAAAAACGGATTGAAAAACGGATTCCTCAAAACCCGACTAAACTGTATCAAAATGCGTGGACAAATTTTAAGCCGTATCCAGTTTGAAAAATGATGTCCCGCTGCATCCATTTTTTTAAGAAAAAAAATAAACTTATACATTTTTAACTTTTCACTCCATTATGAATAAAGTTTCACTTGTTTGATTGAAATTCCAAGAAAAGAAAAATGTTATATATTTATTAATAATAATAATAATAATTATATATCTATATATCTATATATATATCTATATATATATATATCTATATATATTTAATTTATTTATTTATTTGGCATGCACTGCGCATGTGCAAAGTAAAAAACTGTATGGAATTGTACGCACATACGGTTCTGTACGGTTCCCACTGATTCTTTAATAGATTGAATGGACTCGTCTTTTTTATGTTACTCCCAAAAAACGTATACGGTTTCAATAATAAAATAATTATAAAACATAAACGGACAGAACCGTACAAGATGCAAAACAGATGCAACCGGATGATGCGTTTGGCGTACAGTTTTCAATGGAGAGTCAATGTATACGGCATTCAATACGGTTCCGTGCGGTTTTCACATTGAATACGTATACGGGAAATGTATTGAAAAGACGTGGTGTGAATGCAGCCTGACTCTGTGCTGTGAGGTGAATCCTGTCTCTGCACCTTCTTCTCCATAAGTACTCTGTGCTGCTGTGGCGCCCCTGCATCTTCCTACAAGAGCCTCACAGTCTTCTCCTGAAATCCTCTGTGCTGCTGTGGGGACTCAGCTCCTTCTACCACATAATTCTCATTCTATGACCTCTCACAATATCTTCACTGTCCTCTCCTGAAATACTCTGTGCTGCTGTGTGGACCCTGCACCCTCCTCTCCTGCAATGCTCTGTGCTGCTGTGGGGACCCTGCACCCTCCTCTCCTGCAATGCTCTGTGCTGCTGTGTGGAACCTGCACCCTCCTCTCCTGAAATGCTCTGTGCTGCTGTGGGGACCCTGCTCCTCTGGGTCTGTGACCTCCTCTCCTGAAATGCTCTGTGCTGCTGTGTGGACCCTGCACCCTCCTCTCCTGCAGTGCTCTGTGCTGCTGTGTGGACCCTGCACCCTCCTCTCCTGCAGTGCTCTGTGCTGCTGTGGGGACCCTGCACCCTCCTCTCCTGCAGTGCTCTGTGCTGCTGTGGGGACCCTGCACCCTCCTCTCCTGAAATGCTCTGTGCTGCTGTGTGGACCCTGCATCCTCCTCTCCTGCAATGCTCTGTGCTGCTGTGTGGACCCTGCACCCTCCTCTCCTGCAATGCTCTGTGCTGCTGTGTGGACCCTGCACCCTCCTCTCCTGCAATGCTCTGTGCTGCTGTGTGGACCCTGCACCCTCCTCTCCTGCAATGCTCTGTGCTGCTGTGTGGACCCTGCTCCTCTGGGTCTGTGACCTCCTCTCCTGCAGTGCTCTGTGCTGCTGTGTGGACCCTGCACCCTCCTCTCCTGCAGTGCTCTGTGCTGCTGTGTGGACCCTGCACCCTCCTCTCCTGCAATGCTCTGTGCTGCTGTGTGGACCCTGCACCCTCCTCTCCTGCAATGCTCTGTGCTGCTGTGTGGACCCTGCACCCTCCTCTCCTGCAATGCTCTGTGCTGCTGTGTGGACCCTGCACCCTCCTCTTCTGAAATGCTCTGTGCTGCTGTGTGGACCCTGCACCCTCCTCTTCTGAAATGCTCTGTGCTGCTGTTGGGACCCTGCACCCTCCTCTCCTGCAATGCTCTGTGCTGCTGTGGGGACCCTGCTCCTCTGGGTCTGTGACCTCCTCTCCTGCAATGCTCTGTGCAGCTGTGTAGACCCTGCACCCTCCTCTCCTGCAATGCTCTGTGCTGCTGTGTAGACCCTGCACCCTCCTCTCCTGCAATGCTCTTTGCTGCTGTGTGGACCCTGCGCCCTCCTCTCCTGCAATGCTCTGTGCTGCTGTGTAGACCCTGCACCCTCCTCTCCTGCAATGCTCTGTGCTGCTGTGTGGACCCTGCACCCTCCTCTCCTGCAATGCTCTGTGCTGCTGTGTGGATCCTGCACCCTCCTCTCCTGCAATGCTCTGTGCTGCTGTGTGAACCCTGCGGCCTCCTCTCCTGCAATGCTCTGTGCTGCTGTGTGAACCCTGCGGCCTCCTCTCCTGCAATGCTCTGTGCTGCTGTGTGAACCCTGCGGCCTCCTCTCCTGCAATGCTCTGTGCTGCTGTGTGGACCCTGCACCCTCCTCTCCTGTAATGCTCTGTGCTGCTGTGTGGACCCTGCACCCTCCTCTCCTGTAATGCTCTGTGCTGCTGTGTGGACCCTGCACCCTCCTCTCCTGTAATGCTCTGTGCTGCTGTGTGGACCCTGCACCCTCCTCTCCTGCAATGCTCTGTGCTGCTGTGTAGACCCTGCACCCTCCTCTCCTGCAATGCTCTGTGCTGCTGTGTAGACCCTGCACCCTCCTCTCCTGCAATGCTCTGTGCTGCTGTGGGGACCCTGCACCCTCCTCTCCTGCAATGCTCTGTGCTGCTGTGTGGACCCTGCACCCTCCTCTCCTGCAATGCTCTGTGCTGCTGTGTGGACCCTGCACCCTCCTCTCCTGCAATGCTCTGTGCTGCTGTGTGGACCCTGCACCCTCCTCTCCTGCAATGCTCTGTGCTGCTGTGTGGACCCTGCTCCTCTGGGTCTGTGACCTCCTCTCCTGCAATGCTCTGTGCTGCTGTGTGGACCCTGCGCCCTCCTCTCCTGCAATGCTCTGTGCTGCTGTGTGGACCCTGCACCCTCCTCTCCTGCAATGCTCTGTGCTGCTGTGTGGACCCTGCGCCCTCCTCTCCTGCAATGCTCTGTGCTGCTGTGTGGACCCTGCACCCTCCTCTCCTGCAATGCTCTGTGCTGCTGTGTGGACCCTGCACCCTCCTCTCCTGCAATGCTCTGTGCTGCTGCGTGGACCCTGCACCCTCCTCTCCTGCAATGCTCTGTGCTGCTGTGTGGACCCTGCACCCTCCTCTCCTGCAATGCTCTGTGCTGCTGTGTGGACCCTGCACCCTCCTCTCCTGCAGTGCTCTGTGCTGCTGTGTGGACCCTGCACCCTCCTCTCCTGCAGTGCTCTGTGCTGCTGTGTGGACCCTGCACCCTCCTCTCCTGTAATGCTCTGTGCTGCTGTG
Organism: Hyla sarda; assembly: GCF_029499605.1. Classification (NCBI taxonomy): domain Eukaryota; kingdom Metazoa; phylum Chordata; class Amphibia; order Anura; family Hylidae; genus Hyla; species Hyla sarda. The sequence goes on from NC_079196.1 coordinate 228,742,432, forward strand.
TGGACCCTGCACCCTCCTCTCCTGCAGTGCTCTGTGCTGCTGTGTGGACCCTGCACCCTCCTCTCCTGTAATGCTCTGTGCTGCTGTGTGGACCCTGCACCCTCCTCTCCTGCAGTGCTCTGTGCTGCTGTGTGGACCCTGCACCCTCCTCTCCTGTAATGCTCTGTGCTGCTGTGTGGACCCTGCACCCTCCTCTCCTGCAGTGCTCTGTGCTGCTGTGTGGACCCTGCACCCTCCTCTCCTGTAATGCTCTGTGCTGCTGTGTGGACCCTGCACCCTCCTCTCCTGCAATGCTCCGTGCAGCCAGGCGGTGGGGCTCTTACACGGACTTGAAGTCGCAGTAGGGCACTGCGGGCCTCAGGATGTCCTTGATGGCGATGACGTTGTCGTGTTTGAAGTGTTTGAGGATCTTCAGCTCCCGCAGGGTGCGCTTGGCGTTGGTCACCACGTCGAAGGCGTTGGGGATCTTCTTGATGGCGACCTTCTGACCTGAGAGGCAGAGAACAGCGCCGGCGGTCAGTGCGGGCAGCGCCCCCTTGTGACATCACACACCGCCATCTAACCCCTCATACCTCCGCTATTGTTTGCTGGTGTCAGACGTCTTCCCAAATCCTCATAACAGGCAATGACCCCCCCCTTATTGTATCATCAGTTGCTGGGAGTTGTAGTTCTTACCGGTGTCTTTTCTCCGTGCGGAGGACACCACGCCGTAGGCCCCGGTGCCAATGGTCTCGATGATCTCGTACTCATCGCCAACATCGAAGTTGATGTCGAAGGAACGCTCCTTGAGGATGGCGAGGTTCTTGGCTGCAGTGGAGGAGGCGCAGGGGGGCGGGGGTCCCTTGGAGGTCTCAGCGTCACCAACCGCGTCCGGGCGCTTCTTCTCCTCCATTGTTTTCTATAACGAAAAGTGATTGGAGTCAGTGAGGTCACATGACACGTTATATATTACACAGTGACGTCACATGACACGTTATATATTACACAGTGAGGTCACATTATACGGTATATTGCACAGTGAGGTCCCATTATTAGGTATGTTACACAGTGACGTCACATTATACGGTATATTGCACAGTGACGTCACATTATACGGTATATTGCACAGTGAGGTCACATTATACGGTGTATTGCACAGTGAGGTCACATTATACGGTGTATTGCACAGTGAGGTCACATTATACGGTATATTGCACAGTGAGGTCACATTATACGGTATATTGCACAGTGAGGTCACATTATACGGTATATTACACAGTGAGGTCACATTATACGGTATATTACACAGTGAGGTCACATTATACGGTATATTACACAGTGAGGTCACATTATACGGTATATTGCACAGTGACGTCACATTATACGGTATATTGCACAGTGACGTCACATTATACGGTATATTGCACAGTGAGGTCACATTATACGGTATATTACACAGTGAGGTCACATTATACGGTATATTACACAGTGATGTCACATTATACGGTATATTGCACAGTGAGGTCACATTATACGGTATATTGCACAGTGAGGTCACATTATACGGTATATTACACAGTGATGTCACATTATACGGTATATTGCACAGTGAGGTCACATTATACGGTATATTGCACAGTGAGGTCACATTATACGGTATATTACACAGTGAGGTCACATTATACGGTATATTGCACAGTGAGGTCACATTATACGGTATATTGCACAGTGAGGTCACATTATACGGTGTATTACACAGTGAGGTCACAGTATACGGTGTATTACACAGTGAGGTCACATTATACGGTGTATTACACAGTGAGGTCACAGTATACGGTGTATTACACAGTGAGGTCACATTATACGGTGTATTACACAGTGAGGTCACAGTATACGGTGTATTACACAGTGAGGTCACATTATACGGTGTATTACACAGTGAGGTCACATTATACGGTATATTACACAGTGAGGTCACATTATACGGTATATTGCACAGTGAGGTCACATTATACGGTGTATTACACAGTGAGGTCACAGTATACGGTGTATTACACAGTGAGGTCACATTATACGGTGTATTACACAGTGAGGTCACAGTATACGGTGTATTACACAGTGAGGTCACATTATACGGTGTATTACACAGTGAGGTCACAGTATACGGTGTATTACACAGTGAGGTCACATTATACGGTGTATTACACAGTGAGGTCACATTATACGGTGTATTACACAGTGAGGTCACATTATACGGTATATTGCACAGTGAGGTCACATTATACGGTATATTGCACAGTGAGGTCACATTATACGGTATATTGCACAGTGAGGTCACATTATACGGTATATTGCACAGTGAGGTCACATTATACGGTATATTGCACAGTGAGGTCACATTATACGGTATATTGCACAGTGAGGTCACATTATACGGTATATTGCACAGTGAGGTCACATTATACGGTATATTGCACAGTGAGGTCACATTATACGGTATATTGCACAGTGAGGTCACATTATACGGTATATTGCACAGTGAGGTCACATTATACGGTATATTGCACAGTGAGGTCACATTATACGGTATATTGCACAGTGAGGTCACATTATACGGTATATTGCACAGTGAGGTCACATTATACGGTATATTGCACAGTGAGGTCACATTATACGGTATATTGCACAGTGAGGTCACATTATACGGTATATTGCACAGTGAGGTCACATTATACGGTATATTGCACAGTGAGGTCACATTATACGGTATATTGCACAGTGAGGTCACATTATACGGTATATTGCACAGTGAGGTCACATTATACGGTATATTGCACAGTGAGGTCACATTATACGGTATATTGCACAGTGAGGTCACATTATACGGTATATTGCACAGTGAGGTCACATTATACGGTATATTACACAGTGAGGTCACATTATACGGTATATTACACAGTGAGGTCACATTATACGGTATATTACACAGTGAGGTCACATTATACGGTATATTACACAGTGAGGTCACATTATACGGTATATTACACAGTGAGGTCACATTATACGGTATATTACACAGTGAGGTCACATTATACGGTATATTACACAGTGAGGTCACATTATACGGTATATTACACAGTGAGGTCACATTATACGGTATATTACACAGTGAGGTCACATTATACGGTGTATTACACAGTGAGGTCACAGTATACGGTGTATTACACAGTGAGGTCACAGTATACGGTGTATTACACAGTGAGGTCACAGTATACGGTGTATTGCACAGTGAGGTCACATTATACGGTATATTGCACAGTGAGGTCACAGTATACGGTGTATTACACAGTGAGGTCACAGTATACGGTGTATTACACAGTGAGGTCACAGTATACGGTGTATTACACAGTGAGGTCACAGTATACGGTGTATTACACAGTGAGGTCACAGTATACGGTGTATTACACAGTGAGGTCACATTATACGGTGTATTACACAGTGAGGTCACATTATACGGTGTATTACACAGTGAGGTCACATTATACGGTATATTACACAGTGAGGTCACATTATACGGTATATTACACAGTGAGGTCACATTATACGGTATATTACACAGTGAGGTCACATTATACGGTGTATTACACAGTGAGGTCACGTTATACGGTGTATTACACAGTGAGGTCACGTTATACGGTGTATTACACAGTGAGGTCACATTATACGGTGTATTGCACAGTGAGGTCACATTATACGGTATATTGCACAGTGAGGTCACATTATACGGTATATTGCACAGTGAGGTCACATTATACGGTATATTGCACAGTGAGGTCACATTATACGGTATATTGCACAGTGAGGTCACATTATACGGTATATTGCACAGTGAGGTCACATTATACGGTATATTGCACAGTGAGGTCACATTAAACGGTATATTGCACAGTGAGGTCACATTATACGGTATATTGCACAGTGAGGTCACATTATACGGTATATTGCACAGTGAGGTCACATTATACAGTATATTACACAGTGAGGTCACATTATACGGTATATTACACAGTGAGGTCACATTATACGGTATATTACACAGTGATGTCACATTATACGGTATATTACACAGTGATGTCACATTATACGGTATATTACACAGTGATGTCACATTATACGGTATATTACACAGTGATGTCACATTATACGGTATATTACACAGTGATGTCACATTATACGGTATATTACACAGTGAGGTCACATTATACGGTATATTACACAGAGACGTCACATTATACGGTATATTACACAGTGATGTCACATTATACGGTATATTACACAGTGATGTCACATTATACGGTATATTACACAGTGATGTCACATTATACGGTATATTACACAGTGAGGTCACATTATACGGTATATTACACAGTGAGGTCACATTATACGGTATATTACACAGTGATGTCACATTATACGGTATATTACACAGTGATGTCACATTATACGGTATATTACACAGTGACGTCACATTATACGGTATATTACACAGTGAGGTCACATTATACGGTATATTACACAGTGAGGTCACATTATACGGTATATTACACAGAGACGTCACATTATACGGTATATTACACAGTGACGTCACATTATACGGTATATTACACAGTGATGTCACATTATACGGTATATTACACAGTGAGGTCACAGTATACGGTATATTACACACAGTGACGTCACATTATACGGTATATTACACAGTGACGTCACATTATACAGTATATTACACAGTGACGTCACATTATAAAGTATATTACACAGTGACGTCACATGATAAGTGACAGTATATTATCCCCGCACCTGGCAGTCAGGGCCCCTCCTAGCAGAGCCGGGCTGCCGCACATTCCCCTCTCGTCCTCCGCCGCCCGTGTGCCCTCCACACCCGGAAGTCTCGGGCGCTGCGTCTCCTTTAAGAATAAGATACCCGGCTGCCGAGCAGAGCACTAGTTCCCGGATGTTGAGCGCCGACAGGAGGGCGTGTCTATAGACGTCACTCCTCGGAGAAAACCCCCTCAACCAATCCAAGACTGAGAGGCGGGGCCCTGTTCTGAGTGACAGCTACAGAATTAATAAGCGAATAGATGGACGCTACAGTAGGCGTGTCCTGCTGCCTAGCAACCGTGTGGCCTCCAGACTGATCAGGTGACTGCAGCTAGAAAACTAATGCTGAGACCTGTGGGCGGAGACAGAGGGGGCGTGGCTAATAATGGACTGATCCATGATACCCTGCTCATCATATGAGGGGGAGGAGGAGGACGGGGGTTATAGTCATAGGAAGAGGAGGACGGGGGTTATAGTCATAGGAGGAGGAGGACGGGGGTTATAGTCAAAGGAGGAGGAGGACGGGGGTTATAGTCATAGGAGGAGGAGGACGGGGGTTATAGTCATAGGAGGAGGAGGACGGGGGTTATAGTCATGGGAGGAGGAGGAGGACGGGGGTTATAGTCATAGAAGGAGGATGGGGGTTATAGTCATAGGAGGAGGAGGACGGGGGTTATAGTCATAGGAGGAGGAGGAGGACGAGGACGGGGGTTATAGTCATATGAGGAGGACGGGGGTTATAGTCATAGGAGGAGGATGGGGGTTATAGTCATAGGAGGAGGACGGGGGTTATAGTCATAGGAGGAGGAGGAGGACGAGGACGGGGGTTATAGTCATATGAGGAGGACGGGGGTTATAGTCATAGGAGGAGGACGGGGGTTATAGTCATAGGAGGAGGACGGGGGTTATAGTCATAGGAAGAGGAGGACGGGGGTTATAGTCATAGGAGGAGGACGGGGGTTATAGTCATAGGAGGAGGAGGAGGACGGGGGTTATAGTCATAGGAGGAGGAGGACGGGGGTTATAGTCATAGGAGGAGGACGGGGGTTATAGTCATAGGAGGAGGAGGAGGACGGGGGTTATAGTCATAGGAGGAGGAGGACGGGGGTTATAGTCATAGGAGGAGGAGGAGGACGGGGGTTATAGTCATAGGAAGAGGAGGAGGACGGGGGTTATAGTCATAGGAGGAGGAGGAGGACGGGGGTCATAGGAGGAGGAGGAGGACGGGGGTTATAGTCATAGGAGGAGGAGGACAGGGGTTATAGTCATAGGAGGAGGAGGACGGGAGTTATAGTCATAGGAGGAGGAGGACGGGGGTTATAGTCATAGGAGGAGGAGGACGGGGGTTATAGTCATAGGAGGAGGACGGGGGTTATAGTCATAGGAGGAGGAGGAGGACGGGGGTTATAGTCATAGGAGGAGGAGGAGGACGGGGGTTATAGTCATAGGAGGAGGAGGAGGACGGGGGTTATAGTCATAGGAGGAGGAGGAGGACGGGGGTTATAGTCATAGGAGGAGGAGGAGGGGGGTTATAGTCATAGGAGGAGGACGGGGGTTATAGTCATAGGAGGAGGAGGACGGGAGTTATAGTCATAGGAGGAGGAGGACGGGGGTTATAGTCATAGGAGGAGGAGGACGGGAGTTATAGTCATAGGAGGAGGAGGACGGGGGTTATAGTCATAGGAGGAGGAGGACGGGGGTTATAGTCATAGGAGGAGGACGGGGGTTATAGTCATAGGAGGAGGAGGAGGACGGGGGTTATAGTCATAGGAGGAGGAGGAGGACGGGGGTTATAGTCATAGGAGGAGGAGGAGGACGGGGGTTATAGTCATAGGAGGAGGAGGAGGACGGGGGTTATAGTCATAGGAGGAGGAGGACGGGGGTTATAGTCATAGGAGGAGGAGGACGGGGGTTATAGTCATAGGAGGAGGAGGAGGACGGGGGTTATAGTCATAGGAGGAGGAGGAGGACGGGGGTTATAGTCATAGGAGGAGGAGGAGGACGGGGGTTATAGTCATAGGAGGAGGAGGAGGACGGGGGTTATAGTCATAGGAGGAGGAGGAGGACGGGGGTTATAGTCATAGGAAGAGGAGGACAGGGGTTATAGTCATAGGAGGAGGAGGACGGGGGTTATAGTCATAGGAGGAGGACGGGGGTTATAGTCATAGGAGGAGGAGGACGGGGGTTATAGTCATAGGAGGAGGAGGACGGGGGTTATAGTCATAGGAGGAGGAGGACGGGGGTTATAGTCATAGGAGGAGGAGGACGGGGGTTATAGTCATAGGAGGAGGAGGAGGACGGGAGTTATAGTCATAGGAGGAGGAGGACGGGGGTTATAGTCATAGGAGGAGGAGGACGGGGGTTATAGTCATAGGAGGACGGGGGTTATAGTCATATGAGGAGGAGGACGGGGGTTATAGTCATAGGAGGAGGAGGACGGGGGTTATAGTCATAGGAGGAGGAGGACGGGGGTTATAGTCATAGGAGGACGGGGGTTATAGTCATAGGAGGACGGGGGTTATAGTCATATGAGGAGGACGGTGGTTATAGTCATAGGAGGAGGAGGACGGGGGTTATAGTCATAGGAGGAGGAGGAGGACGGGGTTATAGTCATAGGAAGAGGAGGAGGACAGGGGTTATAGTCATAGGAGGAGGAGGACGGGGGTTATAGTCATAGGAGGAGGACGGGGGTTATAGTCATAGGAGGAGGAGGACGGGGGTTATAGTCATAGGTCATAGGAGGAGGACGGGGGTTATAGTCATAGGAGGAGGATGGGGGTTATAGGAGGAGGAGGATGGAGGTTATAGTCATAGGAGGAGGAGGACGGGGGTTATAGTCATAGGAGGAGGAGGAGGACGGGGTTATAGACATAGGAGGAGGACGGGGGTTATAGTCATAGGAGGAGGAGGACGGGGGTTATAGTCATAGGAGGAGGAGGACGGGGGTTATAGTCATAGGAGGAGGAGGACGGGGGTTATAGGAGGAGGAGGACGGGGGTTATAGTCATAGGAGGAGGAGGATGGGGGTTATAGTCATAGTAAGAGGAGGACGGGGGTTATAGTCATAGGAGGAGGAGGAGGATGGGGGTTATAGTCATAGGAAGAGGAGGACGGGGGTTATAGTCATAGGAAGAGGAGGACGGGGGTTATAGTCATAGGAGGAGGAGGACGGGGGTTATAGTCATAGGAGGAGGAGGAGGATGGGGGTTATAGTCATAGGAGGAGGAGGATGGGGGTTATAGTCATAGGAGGAGGAGGACGGGGGTTATAGTCATAGGAGGACGGGGGTTATAGTCATAGGAGGAGGAGGACGGGGGTTATAGTCATAGTAGGAGGACGGGGTTATAGTCATAGAGGAGGAGGACGGGGGTTATAGTCATAGGAGGAGGAGGACGGGGGTTATAGTCATAGGGGGAGGAGGACGGGGGTTATAGTCATAGGAGGAGGAGGAGGAGGACGGGGTTATAGACATAGGAGGAGGATGGGGGTTATAGTCATAGGAGGAGGAGGACGGGGGTTATAGTCATAGGAGGAGGAGGACGGGGGTTATAGTCATAGGAGGAGGATGGGGGTTATAGTCATAGGAGGAGGAGGACGGGGGTTATAGTCATAGGAGGAGGAGGACGGGGGTTATAGTCATAGGAGGAGGAGGAGGATGGGGGTTATAGTCATAGGAGGAGGAGGATGGGGGTTATAGTCATAGGAGGAGGAGGACGGGGGTTATAGTCATAGGAGGACGGGGGTTATAGTCATAGGAGGAGGAGGACGGGGGTTATAGTCATAGTAGGAGGACGGGGTTATAGTCATAGAGGAGGAGGACGGGGGTTATAGTCATAGGAGGAGGAGGACGGGGGTTATAGTCATAGGGGGAGGAGGACGGGGGTTATAGTCATAGGAGGAGGAGGAGGAGGACGGGGTTATAGACATAGGAGGAGGATGGGGGTTATAGTCATAGGAGGAGGAGGACGGGGGTTATAGTCATAGGAGGAGGAGGACGGGGTTATAGTCATAGGAGGAGGATGGGGGTTATAGTCATAGGAGGAGGAGGACGGGGGTTATAGTCATAGGAGGAGGAGGACGGGGGTTATAGTCATAGGTCATAGGAGGAGGACGGGAGTTATAGGAAGAGGAAGAGGAGGAGGACGGGGGTTATAGTCATAGGAGGAGGAGGACGGGGGTTATAGTCATAGGAGGAGGAGGACGGGGGTTATAGTCATAGGAGGAGGACGGGGGTTATAGTCATAGGAGGAGGAGGACGGGGGTTATAGTCATAGGAGGAGGACGGGGGTTATAGTCATAGGAGGAGGAGGACGGGGGTTATAGTCATAGGAGGAGGAGGACGGGGGTTATAGGAGGAGGAGGACGGGGGTTATAGTCATAGGAGGAGGATGGGGGTTATTGTCATAGGAGGAGGAGGATGGGGGTTATAGTCAAAGGAGGAGGAGGACGGGGGTTATAGTCATAGGAGGAGGACGGGGGTTATAGTCATAGGAGGAGGAGGACGGGGGTTATAGTCATAGGAGGAGGAGGACGGGGGTTATAGTCATAGGAGGAGGACGGGGGTTATAGTCATAGGAGGAGGAGGACGGGGGTTATAGTCATAGGAGGAGGAGGACGGGGGTTATAGTCATAGGAGGAGGACGGGGGTCATAGGAGGAGGAGGACGGGGGTTATAGTCATAGGAGGAGGAGGACGGGGGTTATAGTCATAGGAGGAGGAGGACGGGGGTTATAGTCATAGGAGGAGGAGGACGGGGGTTATAGTCATAGTAGGAGGACCGGGGTTATAGTCATAGGAGGAGGAGGACGGGGGTTATAGTCATAGGAGGAGGAGGACGGGGGTTATAGTCATAGGAGGAGGAGGACGGGGGTTATAGTCATAGGAGGAGGAGGACGGGGGTTATAGTCATAGGAGGAGGACGGGGGTTATAGTCATAGGAGGAGGACGGGGGTTATAGTCATAAGAGGAGGAGGATGGGGGTTCTAGTCATAGTGGGAGGAGGATGGGGGTTCTAGTAATAGGAGGAGGAGGACGGGGGTTATAGTCATAGGAGGAGGAGGACGGGGGTTATAGTCATAGGAGGAGGAGGACGGGGGTTATAGTCATAGTAGGAGGACGGGGGTTATAGTCATAGGAGGAGGAGGACGGGGGTTATAGTCATAGGAGGAGGAGGACGGGCGTTATAGTCATAGGAGGAGGAGGACGGGGGTTATAGTCATAGGAGGAGGACGGGGGTTATAGTCATAGGAGGAGGAGGAGGACGGGGTTATAGTCATAGGAGGAGGATGGGGGTTATAGTCATAGGAGGAGGAGGACGGGGGTTATAGTCATAGGAGGAGGAGGACGGGGGTTATAGTCATAGGAGGAGGATGGGGGTTATAGTCATAGGAGGAGGACGGGGGTTATAGTCAAAGGAGGAGGAGGACGGGGGTTTTAGTCATAGGAGGAGGAGGATGGAGGTTATAGTCATAGGAGGAGGAGGACGGGGGTTATAGTCATAGGAGGAGGAGGACGGGGTTATAGTCATAGGAGGAGGACGGGGGTTATAGTCATAGGAGGAGGAGGACGGGGGTTATAGTCATAGGAGGAGGAGGACGGGGGTTATAGTCATAGGAGGAGGAGGACGGGGGTTATAGTCATAGGAGGAGGAGGACGGGGGTTATAGTCAAAGGAGGAGGAGGACGGGGGTTATAGTCATAGGAAGAGGAGGACGGGGGTTATAGTCATAGGAGGAGGAGGACGGGGGTTATAGTCAAAGGAGGAGGACGGGGGTTATAGTCATAGGAGGAGGAGGACGGGGGTTATAGTCATAGGAGGAGGAGGATGGGGGTTATAGTCAAAGGAGGAGGAGGACGGGGGTTATAGGAGGAGGAGGACGGGGGTTATAGTCATAGGAGGAGGATGGGGGTTATTGTCATAGGAGGAGGAGGATGGGGGTTATAGTCAAAGGAGGAGGAGGACAGGGGTTATAGTCATAGGAGGAGGAGGACGGGGGTTATAGGAGGAGGAGGACGGGGGTTATAGTCATAGGAGGAGGATGGGGGTTATTGTCATAGGAGGAGGAGGATGGGGGTTATAGTCAAAGGAGGAGGAGGACGGGGGTTATAGTCATAGGAGGAGGAGGAGGACGGGGGTTATAGTCATAGGAGGAGGACGGGGTTATAGTCATAGGAGGAGGAGGACGGGGATTATAGTCATAGGAGGAGGACGGGGGTTATAGTCATAGGAAGAGGAGGACGGGGGTTATTGTCATAGGAGGAGGATGGGGTTATAGTCATAGGAGGAGGACGGGGGTTATAGTCATAGGAGGAGGAGGACGGGGGTTATAGTCATAGGAGGAGGAGGACGGGGGTTATAGTCATAGGAGGAGGACGGGGGTTATAGTCATAGGAGGAGGACGGGGGTTATAGTCATAAGAGGAGGAGGAGGACGGGGGTTATAGTCATAGTGGGAGGAGGATGGGGGTTCTAGTAATAGGAGGAGGAGGACGGGGGTTATAGTCATAGGAGGAGGAGGACGGGGGTTATAGTCATAGGAGGAGGAGGAGGAGGACGGGGGTTATAGTCATAGTAGGAGGACGGGGGTTATAGTCATAGGAGGAGGAGGACGGGGGTTATAGTCATAGGAGGAGGAGGACGGGGGTTATAGTCATAGGAGGAGGAGGACGGGGGTTATAGTCATAGGAGGAGGAGGACGGGGGTTATAGTCATAGGAGGAGGACGGGGGTTATAGTTATAGGAGGAGGAGGAGGACGGGGTTATAGTCATAGGAGGAGGATGGGGGTTATAGTCATAGGAGGAGGAGGACGGGGGTTATAGTCATAGGAGGAGGAGGACGGGGGTTATAGTCATAGGAGGAGGATGGGGGTTATAGTCATAGGAGGAGGACGGGGGTTATAGTCAAAGGAGGAGGAGGACGGGGGTTTTAGTCATAGGAGGAGGAGGATGGAGGTTATAGTCATAGGAGGAGGAGGACGGGGGTTATAGTCATAGGAGGAGGAGGACGGGGTTATAGTCATAGGAGGAGGACGGGGGTTATAGTCATAGGAGGAGGAGGACGGGGGTTATAGTCATAGGAGGAGGAGGACGGGGGTTATAGTCATAGGAGGAGGACGGGGGTTATAGTCATAGGAGGAGGAGGAGGACGGGGTTATAGTCATAGGAGGAGGAGGACGGGGGTTATAGTCATAGGAGGAGGAGGACGGGGGTTATAGTCATAGGAGGAGGAGGACGGGGGTTATAGTCATAGGAGGAGGATGGGGGTTATAGTCATAGGAGGAGGACGGGGGTTATAGTCAAAGGAGGAGGAGGACGGGGGTTTTAGTCATAGGAGGAGGAGGATGGAGGTTATAGTCATAGGAGGAGGAGGACGGGGGTTATAGTTATAGGAGGAGGAGGACGGGGTTATAGTCATAGGAGGAGGACGGGGGTTATAGTCATAGGAGGAGGAGGACGGGGGTTATAGTCATAGGAGGAGGAGGACGGGGGTTATAGTCATAGGAGGAGGAGGACGGGGGATATAGTCATAGGAGGAGGAGGACGGGGGTTATAGTCAAAGGAGGAGGAGGACAGGGGTTATAGTCATAGGAGGAGGAGGACGGGGGTTATAGGAGGAGGAGGACGGGGGTTATAGTCATAGGAGGAGGATGGGGGTTATTGTCATAGGAGGAGGAGGATGGGGGTTATAGTCAAAGGAGGAGGAGGACGGGGGTTATAGTCATAGGAGGAGGACGGGGGTTATAGTCATAGGAGGAGGAGGACGGGGATTATAGTCATAGGAGGAGGACGGGGGTTATAGTCATAGGAAGAGGAGGACGGGGGTTATTGTCATAGGAGGAGGATGGGGTTATAGTCATAGGAGGAGGACGGGGGTTATAGTCATAGGAGGAGGACGGGGGTTATAGTCATAGGAGGAGGAGGACGGGGGTTATTGTCATAGAAGGAGGATGTGGGTTATAGTCATAGGAGGAGGAGGACGGGGGTTATTGTCATAGAAGGAGGATGGGGGTTATAGTCATAGGAGGAGGAGGACAGGGGTTATAGTCATGGGAGGAGGAGGAGGACGGGGGTTATAGTCATAGGAGGAGGAGGACGGGGGTTATAGTCATAGGAGGAGGAGGACGGGGGTTATAGTCATAGGAAGAGGAGGAGGACGGGGGTTATAGTCATATGAGGAGGACGGGGGTTATAGTCATAGGAGGAGGAGGACAAGGGTTATAGTCATAGGAGGAGGACGGGGGTTATAGTCATAGTGGGAGGAGGATGGGGGTTATAGTCATAGGAGGAGGATGGGGGTTATAGTCATAGTGGGAGGAGGATGGGGATTATAGTCATAGTGGGAGGAGGATGGGGATTATAGTCATAGTGGGAGAAGGATGGGGATTATAGTCATAGTGGGAGGAGGATGGGGGTTATAGGAGAGGCAGGGTGAGAGCAATAGTAATAGAAGAGGCTAAACATATGTTTTATAGAGAAGAACATTTCTCATGGTGACTGTTTATTGCTGGATTTGCTGCTACAATGTGTAAATCTCCGACCTTCATCATTCACAGATCCTCAGTAATGTTAATCCTGGTGCTGGGAGAGGTCAATTACCCTCTCGTTCAGACGTCAGCGGGTCTCGGGCGTCATCTCACTCATTAGGTTGCATCAAATTTTCACCAAAAATTGGCATGTTGTTCTGCACCATTATACCTCAGTCTGTGTCCATGTGACAATTTAAATTATTATTGCTTATAGCATTGTGCACTCAAAAAATTAGTGCCACCAAAAATTGCCGTATTGTTTTGTGACAAGCATTTATACGGCGCCATTATCATACGGACACGTGGATCTACCACTGTGGCTAGGAATTTACGGCCCATCGAGCACAATGTTTTTAAAATCTTAATAAAATTAAAATGTTTAAATTATGTTTTTTTTATTAAAATTTATGTAACAATGATTTGTGTTCTACAGAACTTGTTATTCCTGGATATTGTTACTGGTTTTTGTTAATATTTTATTCAAGTTCAATTCTTGGTGTAAGTTTGTTTTTTAAGTTTTATTTAAATACAAATATTTGGTGCTGATAGGGTGTCACTACTTATATTGGGAATGATATTTTTGGACTTTTTCTAAATTTATAAAACATAAATAATATTTTAGGGGTAGATTTATCAAAACCCGTCCAGAGGAAAAGTTGCTGAGTTGCCCATAGCAACCAATCAGATCAATTCTTTCATTTTTCAGAGGCCTTCTGATTGGTTGCTATCGGCAACTCAGGAACTTTTCCTCTGGACGGGTTTTGATAAATCTCCCCCTTAGTCCGTATGTGTTTCTGTCACTTTGTCATCTCTTACGCTTTCTTGGTAATAAGGAGATTGACCGGGGTTGGAGACCGTCCTTGGAGACCTCACAGGGTCTTACGGGACTTTTTCAGAAACACTTCCATATCAGCCTCCGAATGAAATTGAACGACTGATTTAATCTGACCTGAAACTAATTTTGGGAAATGTTCTCATTGGTTCAGTTATTTATGAGATCAAGTTATGGCCCCCTATTTCCAAAACTCAGATTTCGGCAGAATCTTGTAACTTTTTTATGTTGCATCACGTTCACTATTAGGAGCAGCCGTGCAGACAGTGAAAAACTATCTGGGAGTCACGTTACACAGTCGGGGGCGCCCTTTAGCTTAACCCCCTGTGATGATGTGTGTGATCAGGTTATATGCGATGTATCAACTCCTGGAATGATAAATCACAAGGAATGTGATCGGGGGCGCCAGAAACATCAAAGTCATTATATATACGCAATTATTACGCTGGAGGCTTGGCAGCAATTGTTACCTCTCTTAACGGCGCCTCTCTGCCACATTACCTCCTCTCTGCACTGTATTCTGCTCCTCCTGTACCTCCTCCTCTCTGCACTGTATTCTCCTCCTGTATCTCCTCCTCTCTGCACTGTATTCTGCTCCTCCTGTATCTCCTCCTCTCTGCACTGTATTCTGCTCCTCCTGTACCTCCTCCTCTCTGCACTGTATTCTCCTCCTGTATCTCCTCCTCTCTGCACTGTATTCTCCTCCTCCTGTATCTCCTCCTCTCTGCACTGTATTCTGCTCCTCCTGTACCTCCTCCTCTCTGCACTGTATTCTCCTCCTGTATCTCCTCCTCTCTGCACTGTATTCTCCTTCTGTATCTCCTCCTCTCTGCACTGTATTCTGCTCCTCCTGTACCTCCTCCTCTCTGCACTGTATTCTCCTCCTGTATCTCCTCCTCTCTGCACTGTATTCTCCTCCTGTACCTCCTCCTCCCTGCACTGTATTCTCCTGTATCTCCTCCTCTCTGCACTGTATTCTCCTCCTGTATCTCCTCCTCTCTGCACTGTATTCTCCTTCTGTATCTCCTCCTCTCTTCACTGTATTCTGCTCCTCCTGTACCTCCTCCTCTCTGCACTGTATTCTCCTTCTGTATCTCCTCCTCTCTGCACTGTATTCTCCTCCTCCTGTATCTCCTCCTCTCTGCACTGTATTCTCCTCCTCCTGTATCTCCTCCTCTCTGCACTGTATTCTGCTCCTGTATCTCCTCTCTGCACTGTATTCTCCTCCTCCTGTATCTCCTCCTCTCTGCACTGTATTCTGCTCCTCCTGTATCTCCTCCTCTCTGCACTGTATTCTCCTGTATCTCCTCCTCTCTGCACTGTATTCTCCTCCTCCTGTATCTCCTCCTCTCTGCACTGTATTCTCCTTCTGTATCCCCTCCTCTCTGCACTGTATTCTGCTCCTCCTGTATCTCCTCCTCTCTGCACTGTATTCTCCTCCTGTATCTTCTCCTCTCTGCACTGTATTCTGCTCCTCCTGTATCTCCTCCTCTCTGCACTGTATTCTGCTCCTCCTGTATCTCCTCCTCTCTGCACTGTATTCTCCTCCTGTATCTTCTCCTCTCTGCACTGTATTCTGCTCCTCCTGTATCTCCTCCTCTCTGCACTGTATTCTCCTCCTGTATCTCCTCCTCTCTGCACTGTATTCTGCTCCTCCTGTATCTCCTCCTCTCTGCACTGTATTCTGCTCCTCCTGTATCTCCTCCTCTCTGCACTGTATTCTCCTCCTGTATCTCCTCCTCCCTGCACTGTATTCTCCTGTATCTCCTCCTCTCTGCACTGTATTCTCCTCCTGTATCTCCTCCTCTCTGCACTGTATTCTCCTTCTGTATCTCCTCCTCTCTTCACTGTATTCTGCTCCTCCTGTACCTCCTCCTCTCTGCACTGTATTCTCCTTCTGTATCTCCTCCTCTCTGCACTGTATTCTCCTCCTCCTGTATCTCCTCCTCTCTGCACTGTATTCTCCTCCTCCTGTATCTCCTCCTCTCTGCACTGTATTCTGCTCCTGTATCTCCTCTCTGCACTGTATTCTCCTCCTCCTGTATCTCCTCCTCTCTGCACTGTATTCTGCTCCTCCTGTATCTCCTCCTCTCTGCACTGTATTCTCCTGTATCTCCTCCTCTCTGCACTGTATTCTCCTCCTCCTGTATCTCCTCCTCTCTGCACTGTATTCTCCTTCTGTATCCCCTCCTCTCTGCACTGTATTCTGCTCCTCCTGTATCTCCTCCTCTCTGCACTGTATTCTCCTCCTGTATCTTCTCCTCTCTGCACTGTATTCTGCTCCTCCTGTATCTCCTCCTCTCTGCACTGTATTCTCCTCCTGTATCTCCTCCTCTCTGCACTGTATTCTGCTCCTCCTGTATCTCCTCCTCTCTGCACTGTATTCTGCTCCTCCTGTATCTCCTCCTCTCTGCACTGTATTCTCCTCCTGTATCTCCTCCTCTCTGCACTGTATTCTCCTCCTGTATCTCCTCCTCTCTGCACTGTATTCTCCTTCTGTATCCCCTCCTCTCTGCACTGTATTCTGCTCCTCCTGTATCTCCTCCTCTCTGCACTGTATTCTCCTCCTGTATCTTCTCCTCTCTGCACTGTATTCTGCTCCTCCTGTATCTCCTCCTCTCTGCACTGTATTCTGCTCCTCCTGTATCTCCTCCTCTCTGCACTGTATTCTCCTCCGGTATCTCCTCCTCTCTGCACTGTATTCTCCTCCTGTATCTCCTCCTCTCTGCACTGTATTCTCCTGTATCTCCTCCTCCTGTATCTCCTCCTCTCTGTTCTGTATTCTGCTCCTCCTGTATCTCCTCCTCTCTGCACTGTATTCTCCTCCTGTATCTCCTCCTCTCTGCACTGTATTCTCCTCCTCTATCTCCTCCTCTCTGCACTGTATTCTCCTCCTCCTGTATCTCCTCCTCTCTGCACTGTATTCTCCTCCTGTATCTCCTCCTCTCTGCACTGTATTCTCCTCCTGTATCTCCTCCTCCTGTATCTCCTCCTCTCTGCACTGTATTCTCCTCCTGTATCTCCTCCTCTCTGCACTGTATTCTCCTCCTGTATCTCCTCCTCCTGTATCTTCTCCTCTCTGCACTGTATTCTCCTCCTGTATCTCCTCCTCTCTGCACTGTATTCTGCTCCTCCTGTATCTCCTCCTCTCTGCACTGTATTCTGCTCCTCCTGTATCTCCTCTCTGCACTGTATTCTGCTCCTCCTGTATCTCCTCCTCTCTGCACTGTATTCTGCTCCTCCAGTACCTCCTCCTCTCTGCACTGTATTCTCCTCCTGTATCTCCTCCTCTCTGCACTGTATTCTCCTCCTGTATCTCCTCCTCTCTGCACTGTATTCTCCTCCTCCTGTATCTCTTCCTCTCTGCACGGTATTCTCCTCCTGTATCTTCTCCTCTCTGCACTGTATTCTCCTCCTGTATCTCCTCCTCTCTGCACTGTATTCTCCTCCTCCTGTATCTCCTCCTCTCTGCACTGTATTCTCCTCCTGTATCTCCTCCTCTCGGCACTGTATTCTCCTCCTCCTGTATCTCTTCCTCTCTGCACTGAATTCTCCTGTATCTCCTCCTCTCTGCACTGTATTCTCCTCCTGTATGTTCTCCTCTCTGCACTGTATTCTCCTTCTGTATCTCCTCCTCTCTGCACTGTATTCTGCTCCTCCTGTATCTCCTCCTCTCTGCACTGTATTCTCCTCCTGTATCTCCTCCTCTCTGCACTGTATTCTCCTCCTCCTGTATCTCCTCCTCTCTGCACTGTATTCTCCTTCTGTATCCCCTCCTCTCTGCACTGTATTCTGCTCCTCCTGTATCTCCTCCTCTCTGCACTGTATTCTCCTCCTGTATCTCCTCCTCTCTGCACTGTATTCTCCTCCTGTATCTTCTCCTCTCTGCACTGTATTCTGCTCCTCCTGTATCTCCTCCTCTCTGCACTGTATTCTGCTCCTCCTGTATCTCCTCCTCTCTGCACTGTATTCTCCTCCTGTATCTCCTCCTCTCTGCACTGTATTCTCCTCCTCCTGTATCTCCTCCTCTCTGCACTGTATTCTGCTCCTCCTGTATCTCCTCCTCTCTGCACTGTATTCTCCTCCTGTATCTCCTCCTCTCTGCACTGTATTCTCCTCCTGTATCTCCTCCTCTCTGCACTGTATTCTGCTCCTCCTGTATCTCCTCCTCTCTGCACTGTATTCTCCTCCTGTATCTCCTCCTCTCTGCACTGTATTCTCCTCCTCCTGTATCTCCTCCTCTCTGCACTGTATTCTGCTCCTCCTGTATCTCCTCCTCTCTGCACTGTATTCTCCTCCTGTATCTCCTCCTCTCTGCACTGTATTCTGCTCCTCCTGTATCTCCTCCTCTCTGCACTGTATTCTCCTCCTGTATCTCCTCCTCTCTGCACTGTATTCTCCTCCTCCTGTATCTCCTCCTCTCTGCACTGTATTCTGCTCCTCCTGTATCTCCTCCTCTCTGCACTGTATTCTCCTCCTGTATCTCCTTCTCTCTGCACTGTATTCTCCTCCTGTATCTCCTCCTCTCTGCACTGTATTCTCATCCTGTATCTCCTCCTCTCTGCACTGTATTCTCCTCCTCCTGTATCTCTTCCTCTCTGCACTGAATTCTCCTCCTGTATCTTCTCCTCTCTGCACTGTATTCTCCTCCTGTATCTCCTCCTCTCTGCACTGTATTCTCCTCCTCCTGTATCTCCTCCTCTCTGCACTGTATTCTCCTTCTGTATCCCCTCCTCTCTGCACTGTATTCTGCTCCTCCTGTATCTCCTCCTCTCTGCACTGTATTCTCCTCCTGTATCTCCTCCTCTCTGCACTGTATTCTCCTCCTGTATCTTCTCCTCTCTGCACTGTATTCTGCTCCTCCTGTATCTCCTCCTCTCTGCACTGTATTCTGCTCCTCCTGTATCTCCTCCTCTCTGCACTGTATTCTCCTCCTGTATCTCCTCCTCTCTGCACTGTATTCTCCTCCTCCTGTATCTCCTCCTCTCTGCACTGTATTCTGCTCCTCCTGTATCTCCTCCTCTCTGCACTGTATTCTCCTCCTGTATCTCCTCCTCTCTGCACTGTATTCTCCTCCTGTATCTCCTCCTCTCTGCACTGTATTCTGCTCCTCCTGTATCTCCTCCTCTCTGCACTGTATTCTCCTCCTGTATCTCCTCCTCTCTGCACTGTATTCTCCTCCTCCTGTATCTCCTCCTCTCTGCACTGTATTCTGCTCCTCCTGTATCTCCTCCTCTCTGCACTGTATTCTCCTCCTGTATCTCCTCCTCTCTGCACTGTATTCTGCTCCTCCTGTATCTCCTCCTCTCTGCACTGTATTCTCCTCCTGTATCTCCTCCTCTCTGCACTGTATTCTCCTCCTCCTGTATCTCCTCCTCTCTGCACTGTATTCTGCTCCTCCTGTATCTCCTCCTCTCTGCACTGTATTCTCCTCCTGTATCTCCTCCTCTCTGCACTGTATTCTCCTCCTGTATCTCCTCCTCTCTGCACTGTATTCTCATCCTGTATCTCCTCCTCTCTGCACTGTATTCTCCTCCTCCTGTATCTCTTCCTCTCTGCACTGAATTCTCCTCCTGTATCTTCTCCTCTCTGCACTGTATTCTCCTCCTGTATCTCCTCCTCTCTGCACTGTATTCTCCTCCTGTATCTCCTCCTCCTGTATCTCCTCCTCTCTGCACTGTATTCTCCTCCTCCTGTATCTCCTCCTCTCTGCACTGAATTCTCCTCCTGTATCTCCTCCTCTCTGCACTGTATTCTCCTCCTCCTGTATCTCCTCCTCTCTGCACTGTATTCTCCTCCTGTATCTCCTCCTCCTGTATCTCCTCCTCTCTGCACTGTATTCTCCTCCTCCTGTATCTCCTCCTCTCTGCACTGTATTCTCCTCCTGTATCTCCTCCTCTCTGCACTGTATTCTCCTCCTCCTGTATCTCCTCCTCTCTGCACTGTATTCTCCTCCTGTATCTCCTCCTCCTGTATCTCCTCTCTGCACTGTATTCTCCTCCTCCTGTATCTCCTCCTCTCTGCACTGTATTCTCCTCCTGTATCTCCTCCTCTCTGCACTGTATTCTCCTCCTGTATCTCCTCCTCTCTGCACTGTATTCTCCTCCTGTATCTCCTCCTCCTGTATCTTCTCCTCTCTGCACTGTATTCTCCTCCTGTATCTCCTCCTCTCTGCACTGTATTCTGCTCCTCCTGTATCTCCTCCTCTCTGCACTGTATTCTGCTCCTCCTGTATCTCCTCTCTGCACTGTATTCTGCTCCTCCTGTATCTCCTCCTCTCTGCACTGTATTCTCCTCCTGTATCTCCTCCTCCTGTATCTCCTCCTCTCTGCACTGTATTCTGCTCCTCCTGTATCTCCTCCTCTCTGCACTGTATTCTCCTCCTGTATCTCCTCCTCTCTGCACTGTATTCTCCTCCTGTATCTCCTCCTCTCTGCACTGTATTCTGCTCCTCCTGTATCTCCTCCTCTCTGCACTGTATTCTCCTCCTGTATCTCCTCCTCTCTGCACTGTATTCTCCTCCTGTATCTCCTCCTCTCTGCACTGTATTCTCCTCCTCCTGTATCTCCTCCTCTCTGCACTGTATTCTCCTCCTCCTGTATCTCCTCTCTGCACTGTATTCTCCTCCTCCTGTATCTCCTCCTCTCTGCACTGTATTCTGCTCCTCCTGTATCTCCTCCCTCTTTGTAGATTTCCCTATTAGACTCACTGTACATTCCCCCATCCTCTGGTTTTCTCTATTTTCTGCCCCTCTTCTCTCCTCCTCTTGCCCCTGCTCACCCCACTTGTTGCCCCTTCTGTCCCTTCCTGTTGCCCCTTCTTTCCTCTCTTCCTGTTCCTTTTCTCCCCTCCACTTGTCCCTTCTCTCTTCTCCTCTTCCCCCTGCTATCATCGCCCTCCCCTCCTCCTGCCCCTGTCCCCCGTCCTCTTTTCTCTGCTATCCTCAACCTCCCCTCTTATTGCCCTTTTTCCCCTCCTCTTGCCACTGCTCTCCTTACTATTTTCATCCTCTTTCCCCTTCTATACCCTTCTTCTGCCCCTTCTCTACCCTCCTCTAGCCCCCTTTTGCCCCTGCTATCCTTGCCCTCCCCTCTTCTTGCCCCTTCTTTCCCCTCTTTGTTCCCCTGCTCTACTCATCCTCCCCTTTTCTTGCCCCTGCTCCCCCTCCTCTTGCCCCTTCTATCCTCACCTTCCCCTTCTCTTGCCCCTCCCATCCTCTTCCTTCCTTTTGCCCCTTATCTCCCCTCCTCTTCCCCCTGCTATCCTCGCCCTCCCCTTCTCATGCTTCTGCTCCCCCTCCTCTTGCCCCTGCTATTCTTAACCTCCCCTCTTATTGCCCTTTCATTCCCCTCCTCTTGCCCGTTATCCTCATTCTCCCCTTCTTTACCCTCCTACTGCCCCTTCTCTCCCCTCCTCTCTCCCATCCTCCTGCTCCTTCTCTCCTCCTCCTGCCCCTGCTATCCTCGCCTTCCCCTCCTCCTGCCCCTTCTCTCTTCTCCTCCTGCCCCTGCTATCCTCATCCTCCTGCTCCATCTCTCCTCCTCCTGCCCCTGCTATCCACGCCCTTCTCTCCTCCTCCTACCCCGGCTATCCTCCCCCTCCCATCCTTCTGCCCCTTCTCGCCTCCTCCTGCCCCTGCTATCCTCCCCCTCCCCTCTTCCTGCCCCTTCTCTTCCCTCCTGTTGTCTTCGCTATCCTCCCCATCCCTTCCTCCTGCCCCTTCTCTCCTCCTCCTGCCCCTGCCATCCTCCCCTCCTCCTGCCCCTGCAATCCTCCCCTCCTCCTGCCCCTGCTATCCTCCCCCTCCCCTCCTCCTGCCCCTTCTCTTCCCTCCTGTTGCCTTCGCTATGCTCCCCTTCCCCTCCTCCTGCCCCTGCTATCCTCCCCCTCCCCTCCTCCTGCACCTGCTATTCTCACCCTCCTCCTGCCCCTTTTCTCCCCTCCTCCTGCCCATGCCCCTTCTCTCCCCTCCTCCTGCCCCTGCTATCCTCCCCCTCCCCTCCTCCTGCCCCTTCTCTCCCCTCCTCCTGCCCCTTCCCCTGCTATCCTCCCCTCCTCCTGCCCCTTCTCTTCCCTCCTGTTGCCTTCGCTATGCTCCCCATCCCCCCTCCTGCCCCTTCTCTTCCCTCCTGTTCCCTTCCCTAGCCTCCCCCTCCCCTCCTCTTGCCCCTTCTCTCTTCTCCTCCTGCCCCTGCTATTCTCATCCTCCTGCTCCATCTCTCCTCCTCCTGCCCCTGCTTTCCTCGCCCTTCTCTCCTCCTCCTGCCCCTGCTATCCTCCCCCTCCCCTCCTCCTGCCCCTTCTCCTCCTGCCCCTTCTCCTCCTGCCCTTGCTATCCTCGCCCTCCCCCTCCTCCTGCCCCTTCTCTTCCCTCCTGTTGCCCTCGCTATCCTCCCCCTCCCCTCCTCCTTCTCTTCCCTCCTGTTGCCCTCGCTATGTTCCCCTCCCCTCCTCCTGCTCCTTCTCCCCTCCTCCTTCCCCTGCTATCCTCACCCTCCCCTCCTCCTGCCCCTTCTCTTCCCTCCTGTTGCCCTTGCTATCCCCCTCCCCTCCTCCTGCCCCTTTTCTCCTCCTCCTGCCCCTGCTATCCTCCCTCCTCCTGCCCCTGCTATCCTCGTCCTCCCCTCCTCCTTCCCCTTCTCTTCCCTCCTGTTGCTCTCGCTATCCTCCCCCTCCCCTCCTCCTGCCACTTCTCTCCTCCTCCTCCTTTTCTCCTGCCCCTTCTCTTCCCTCCTGTTGCCCTTGCTATCCTCCCCCTCCCCTCCCCCTGCCCCTTCTCTCCTCCTCCTCCCCCTGCTATCCTCCCCCTCCCCTCCTCCTGCCCCTGTTATCCTCAACCTCCCATCCTCCTGCCCCTTCTCTCCTCCTCCTGCCCCTGCTATCCTCACCCTCCCCTCCTCCAACCCCTTCTCTCCTCCTCCTGCCCCTGCTATCCGCGCCCTCCCCTCCTTCTGCCCCTTCTCTCCTCCTCCTGCCCCTGCTATCCGCGCCCTCCCCTCCTTCTGCCCCTTCTCTCTTCTCCTCCTGCCCCTGCTATCCTTCACCCTCCCATCCTCCTGCCCCTGCTATCCTCATCCTCCCCTCCTCCTGCCCCTTCTCTCCCTTCCTCCTGCCCTTGCTATCCTTCACCCTCCCATCCTCCTGCCCCTGCTATCCTCACCCTCCCTTCCTCCTGCCCCTTGTCTCCCCTCCTCCTGCTCCAGCTATCCTCCCCCTCTCCTCCTCCTGCCCCTTCTCTCCTGCCCCTGCTATCCTCCCCTCCTCCTGCTATCCTCGCCCTCCCCTCCTCCTGCCCCTTCTCTCCCCTCCTCTTGCCCCTGCTATCCTCGCCATCCCCTCCTCCTGCCCCTTCTCTCCCCTCCTCCTGCCCCTGCTATCCTCCCCCTCCCCTCCTCCTACCCCTTCTCTCCACTCCTCCTGCCCCTGCTATACTCATCCTCCTGCCCCTTCTCTCCTCCTCCTGCCCCTGCTATCCTCCCCCTCCCCTCCTCCTGCCCCGTCTATCCTCGCCCTCCCCTCCTCCTGCCCCTGCTATCCTCGCCCCCCACCTCCTGCCCCTTCTCTCCCCTCCTCCTGCCCCTTCTCTCCCCTCCTCCTGCCCCTTCTCTCCCCTCCTCCTGCCCCTGCTATCCTCGCTCTCCCCTCCTCCTGCCTCTTCTCTCCCCGCCCTCCCCTCCTCCTTCTCTCCCCGCCCTCCCCTCCTCCTGCCCCTTCTCTCCCCTCCTCCTGCCCCTGCTCTCCTCGCCCTCCCCTCCTCCTGCCCTTTCTCTTCCCTCCTGTTGCCCTCGCTATCCTCCCCTCCTCCTCCTGACCCTGCTATCCTCCCCTCCTCCTGCCCCTGCTATCCTCCCCCCTCCTCCTGCCCCTGCTATCCTCCCCCTCCCCTCCTCCTGCCCCTGCTACCCTCCCCCTCCCCTCCTCCTGCCCCTGCTATCCTCCCCCTCCCCTCCTCCTGCCCCTTCTCTTCCCTTCTTTTGCCCTCACTATCCTCCCCTCCTCCGGCCCTCGCTATCCTCTGCTTCCCTCCTCCTGCCCCTTCTCTCTTCTCCTCCTGCCCCTGCTATCCTCACCCTCCCCTCCTCCTGCCCCTTCTCTCCCCTCCTCCTGCCCCTGCTATCCTCCCCTCCTCCTGCTATCCTCGCCCTCCCCTCCTCCTGCCCCTTCTCTCTCTTCCTCCTGCCCCTGCTATCCTCCCCTCCTCCTGCTATCCTCGCCCTCCCCTCCTCCTGCCCCTTCTCT
The DNA here is from genome assembly GCF_029499605.1 of Hyla sarda. Lineage (NCBI taxonomy): Eukaryota > Metazoa > Chordata > Amphibia > Anura > Hylidae > Hyla > Hyla sarda. The sequence continues at coordinate 228,766,887 of NC_079196.1, forward strand.
CCCCTCCTCCTGCCCCAGCTATCCTCCCCCTCTCCTCCTCCTGCCCCTGCTATCCTCCCCTCCTCCTGCTATCCTCCCCTCCCCTCCTCCTGCCCCTGCTATCCCCTCCTCCTGCCCCTGCTATCCTCACCCTCCCCTCCTCCTGCCCCTTATCTCCCCTCCTCTTCCCCCTGCTATCCTCGCCCTCCCCTCCTCCTGCCCCTTCTCTCCCCTCCTCTTCCCCCTGCTATCCTCGCCCTCCCCTCCTCCTGCCCCTTCTCTCCCCTCCTCTTCCCCCTGCTATCCTCGCCCTCCCCTCCTCCTGCCCCTTCTCTCCCCTCCTCTTCCCCCTGCTATCCTCGCCCTCCCCTCCTCCTGCCCCTTCTCTCCCCTCCTCTTCCCCCTGCTATCCTCGCCCTCCCCTCCTCCTGCCCCTTCTCTCCCCTCCTCTTCCCCCTGCTATCCTCGCCCTCCCATCCTCCTGCCCCTTTTCTCCCCCGCCTCCCCTCCTCCTCATCTTTGTGATCCTTCCAGCAGCTCTGCTCCAATCATCCTTTTATGAAATCCCCCGCTCCCCTCCCCCTTGCTTTACGCTGCAGCTTCCCTCCCCTCTCCTCCCCCTCCTTCCTCCACTATTAACCCCTGGTGCTGCCGAGTGATACAATGTAACAGCACAACCTCCACAGTGTAACACATGATAGTGAATGTGTTTGGTGGGAGAGGCTGCTGCAGCCTGAGGAGCTTGCACTCTAGTGTCAGGACTGGTGCGGCTCAGTGCCCCCTCCTCTGCTTTGTCTCCATCTCCCCCTCCTCCTCTCACACCCGCCCTCTCCTCCCCCTCCCTCATTCCCCATGTTTTTCTATAGGCCCCCATCATGCTCCCTCCTCTTTCCCCCTCTTCCTCCTCCTCCCTCCTGCAGCTCAGACGCATGAGGCAGGGAGGAAATAGGGGCGAAAGGGACACCCAGGAAGAGAATAGGGGTCAGAGAGAGAGACGGCCAGGGCCAGGGGGAGCATCTGAGGGGTCACAGGGGGAGACACAGCCAAGGGAGCATCTGAGGGGTCACAGGGGAGAGAGACAGCCAGGGGAGCATCTGAGGGGTCACAGGGGGAGAGAGACAGCCAGGGGAGCATCTGAGGGAGAGAGACAGCCAGGGGAGCATCTGGGGGGTCACAGGGGGAGAGAGAGACAGCCAGGGGAGCATCTGAGGGAGAGAGACAGCCAGGGGAGCATCTGAGGGAGAGAGACAGCCAGGGGAGCATCTGAGGGGTCACAGGGGAGAGAGACAGCCAGGGGAGCATCTGGGGGGTCACAGGGGGAGAGAGAGACAGCCAGGGGAGCATCTGAGGGAGAGAGACAGCCAGGGGAGCATCTGAGGGGTCCCAGGGGAGAGAGACAGCCAGGGGGAGCATCTGAGGGGTCACAGGGGGAGAGACATCTGTAGGGTAGCCATGGCCACCACTCCTACACCATTGCCCCTATTGCCATCTTTGAGTTGCGCCGTGTGTCGCGATGTACCAAGGGAACCCGTTACCATGTCCTGTGGGCACTGCCTCTGCCGGGGGTGCCTGGAGCGGTCATGGAGGGGCCAAGAGGCCTACCCAACCTGTCCAAAATGCCGCCCTGCCCAGGTGCCAACCCCAGATGGTGGGCAGAGGGGTCTGTGTGCCGAGCATGGGGAGAAGATGCAACTGTACTCCACACAGGACGGAAGACTACTGTGCCAGCGCTGCCGGGGGGCCACAGAACCGCAACCACCTCACGCTCTGATTCCCATACAGGAGGCTGTGGGGGGCTACAAGGTGAGTGTATTCCCTGTAGCGGGCACATGGCAAGGTGGGCACACTGTAGGTGTTGGAGCCCAGCATACAGGATGGTGCCCAGTTATTAGATTTACACCAATAACGTCTCTCTCTTCCCTCCCCCAGGATGAGCTGATGTCGGCCATGGCACCACTGGAGTCTCGGCTGAAGGAGCTGCAGCAGATGCAGTGCGCCCAGGAGCAGATGATCGCCCAGCACAGGGTAGGACTGGCAGGGCACTCTCTAATGACTGGGGTGTAACCATGGAGAGGAGGGGCCCAACTTGTATTGGCTCTGCCCCTTCTGTATACGTTGGCTGTGCCCCTTCTGTATACGTTGGCTGTGCCCCTTCTGTATACGTTGGCTGTGCCCCTTCTGTATACGTTGGCTGTGCCCCTTCTGTATACGTTGGTTGTGCCCCTTCTGTATACGTTGGCTGTGCCCCTTCTGTATACGTTGGCTGTGCCCCTTCTGTATACGTTGGCTGTGCCCCTTCTGTATACGTTGGCTCTGCCCCTTCTGTATACGTTGGCTCTGCCCCTTCTGTATACGTTGGCTCTGCCCCTTCTGTATACGTTGGCTCTGCCCCTTCTGTATACGTTGGCTCTGCCCCTTCTGTATACGTTGGCTCTGCCCCTTCTGTATACGTTGGCTCTGCCCCTTCTGTATACGTTGGCTCTGCCCCTTCTGTATACGTTGGCTCTGCCCCTTCTGTATACGTTGGCTCTGCCCCTTCTGTATACGTTGGCTCTGCCCTTTCTGTATACGTTGGCTGTGCCCTTTCTGTATACGTTGGCTGTGCCCTTTCTGTATACGTTGGCTCTGCCCTTTTTGTATACGTTGGCTCTGCCCCTTCTGTATACGTTGGCTCTGCCCCTTCTGTATACGTTGGCTCTGCCCCTTCTGTATACGTTGGCTCTGCCCCTTCTGTATACGTTGGCTGTGCCCCTTCTGTATACGTTGGCTGTGCCCCTTCTGTATACGTTGGCTGTGCCCCTTCTGTATACGTTGGCTGTGCCCCTTCTGTATACGTTGGCTGTGCCCCTTCTGTATACGTTGGCTCTGCCCCTTCTGTATACGTTGGCTCTGCCCCTTCTGTATACGTTGGCTCTGCCCCTTCTGTATACGTTGGCTGTTGGCTCTGCCCCTTCTGTATACGTTGGCTGTGCCCCTTCTGTATACGTTGGCTGTGCCCTTTCTGTATACGTTGGCTGTGCCCCTTCTGTATACGTTGGCTGTGCCCTTTCTGTATACGTTGGCTGTGCCCCTTCTGTATACGTTGGCTGTGCCCTTTCTGTATACGTTGGCTGTGCCCTTTCTGTATACGTTGGCTCTGCCTCTCCTGTGCAGTGCTCCCCATTATATTTGTGTTAAACATTGAGGAGGTTGACACCTAGAAGGGGGGGAGGGGGTTATGATTAGTGTTGCTCGCGAACATTCGCAATTCGAATATTATTCGCGAATATCGCATATTCGCGAATTTCGCGAATATAGCGCTATATATTCGTAATTACGAATATTCGTTTTTTTTTTTTTTTTTTTTTTTCACAGTACACATCACAGTGATCATCCCTCTCTGCTTCCAGCTTGTGTGGTGTAAAGAAGGCTCTAATACTACTGTGTGAGACTGGCGCGCAAATATTCGCATATGCGAATTACCGCTTATGTTAATTTTCGTATATACTAATTTTCGCATATGTAAATTTTCGCACATGCGAATTATTCGCATTTGCGAAAATAAAACGAGAATGTTACGAATATGCGAATATTCGCGAATATATGACGAATATTCGTCCATATATTCGCGAATATTCGCGAATTCGAATATGGCCTATGCCGCTCAACACTAGTTATGATTTAGTGGGGTCACTTGTCCCCTGGAGGGTTTGCTCTGGGACAGTGCTGCTCCTGACAGATCTTCGTGTTGCATGATCTCTCCCCCACCCAGAGTCCCCTGACCCGTCACCTAATGAGTGTCATCTGGTGCCCCCTCATACCCCTTAACAGAGAAACGGGTGCAGTTACATGCCAATGTGTCCAGTTCTTTGACCCCCCCCACATATGTATAATCCTGGTACAGACACTCGGTGCCCATAGTCTGCCCTGGGGACCTGCTGTAATGTGGGGCCTCAGGGATCAGTACAGACACCAACTCAGGGGGTACACTGTGCCCAGCGGCAGGCAGCCATATTAGTTGTCACCATCGTTCCGAGGCACATATAGAACTAGGCAGCCATATTGGTTGTCACCCATCATTCCCCAATACAGATAGAACTATGCAGCAATATTGGTTGTCACCATCATTCCCCAATACAGATAGAACTAGGCAGCCATATTAGTTGTCACCATCGTTCCCCAATACAGATAGAACTAGGCAGCCATATTGGTTGTCACCCATCATTCCCCGATACAGATAGAACTAGGCAGCCATATTAGTTGTCACCATCGTTCCCAGGCACATATAGAACTAGGCAGCCATATTGGTTGTCACCATCGTTCCCAGGCACATATAGAACTAGACAGCCATATTGGTTGTCACCATCATTCCCCGATACAGATAGAACTAGGCAGCCATATTGGTTGTCACCATCGTTCCCAGGCACATATAGAAATAGACAGCCATATTGGTTGTCACCATCATTCCCCGATACAGATAGAACTAGGCAGCCATATTGGTTGTCACCCATCATTCCCCAATACAGATAGAACTAGGCAGCCATATTGGTTGTCACCATCATTCCCCAATACAGATAGAACTAGGCAGCCATATTAGTTGTCACCATCGTTCCCCAATACAGATAGAACTAGGCAGCCATATTGGTTGTCACCCATCATTCCCCGATACAGATAGAACTAGGCAGCCATATTAGTTGTCACCATCGTTCCCAGGCACATATAGAACTAGGCAGCCATATTGGTTGTCACCATCGTTCCCAGGCACATATAGAACTAGACAGCCATATTGGTTGTCACCATCATTCCCCGATACAGATAGAACTAGGCAGCCATATTGGTTGTCACCATCGTTCCCAGGCACATATAGAAATAGACAGCCATATTGGTTGTCACCATCATTCCCCGATACAGATAGAACTAGGCAGCCATATTGGTTGTCACCCATCATTCCCCAATACAGATAGAACTAGGCAGCCATATTGGTTGTCACCCATCATTCCCCAATACAGATAGAACTAGGCAGCCATATTGGTTGTCACCCATCATTCCCTGATACAGATAGAACTAGGCAGCCATATTGGTTGTCACCCATCATTCCCCGATACAGATAGAACTAGGCAGCCATATTGGTTGTCACCCATCATTCCCTGATACAGATAGAACTAGGCAGCCATATTGGTTGTCACCCATCATTCCCTGATACAGATAGAACTAGGCAGCCATATTGGTTGTCACCCATCATTCCCTGATACAGATAGAACTAGGCAGCCATATTGGTTGTCACCCATCATTCCCAGATGCACATAGAACTTGGCAGCCATATTAGTTTCACCCATCATTCCCAGACGCAGATAGATCTCACACTTGGTGGACTTGGTGACTGATTCTCATTTTGTGGCAGGGGAACCTCCTGAGCACCAAGCACCACGTGAGCCTGGAGTTCGAGAAGCTTCACCAGTACCTGCGGGAGCGGGAGGAGCGTCTTCTGCGGGAGCTTCAGCAGGAAGGAGACCACATCCTGGCCGAGATGGAGGAGAGTCTGAACAAGATCAAGCAGAACTGCCAGGGCATCCTGCAGACCATCAGCAGCACCCAGCCACGGCTGTACGAGCAGGACCCCGTCACCTTCCTCACGGTGAGTGCCCCCCGCACAGTGCTGCCCCTACAGGAGCCTATTCTTCCCCCTATAAGGCGGCATTCACACCATGTTTTTGCAATACAGTTCCCGTATCAGGTTTTTGATGAAAAACTGATTCCTCAAAACCTGACTAAACTGTATCAAAACGTGTGGACAAATTTTGACACGTATACGGTTTCAAAAATGATGTCCGGTTGCGTCCGTTTTTTAAGAAAAAGAAAACGTATACGTTTTTAACTTTTCACCCCATTATGAATAAAGTTTCACTTGTTTGATTGAAATTCCAAGAAAAAAACTGTGCAAAGTCAAAAACTGTATGGTGAAAACCTGATGGAACTGTACGCACATACGGTTCTGTACGGATCCCATTGACTCCCATGTTAAAAAAAAAAAAAAAAAAACGTATACGGTTTAATACAGTTTTTCACCCAGACCAAAAACCGTGGTAGGCTACGGTTTTGGGTACGAGAAAAAAACTGACAAAACCATACAGGATGCAAAACGGACACAACCTGATGCATCTTTTGGCGTACAGTTTTCAATGTAGAGGCAACGCGTACGGTTTTCATTACGCGTCCGTACGGTTTTCACATAGAAAATGTGGTGTGAATGTGTCAAGTTGATCAAAATGATTCTGACTGCCGATCAATTGATATATTAGGGCTGCAGCTAACGATTATTTTAATAATCGATTAGTTGTCGATTATTTTATCGATTAATCTGAAAAAACTTCAAAATGCCAAAATAAGGGGTCCAGCTGATTCTACTTGAAGAAGTTGAATGTGATGTGACCAAACAACAGCAAGTTTAAATGTATTTATTTATTTTAAGTTTACGCCGGTTGCGATACAGAAACCGGCGTAAATTTGATACTGTTTCATGGGTAACTGTCTGAACTATTAAAATAAAATGTTAATGATTTACTAACATTTAATTTTAATAGTTCAGACAATTAGCCATGCGGCAGTATCAGATATGTAAAAATATATATTTTTTTTAGCGATTTTTGTATAGCAATAGGGAAAGGTGGAGCTAATTTTTATTGGGAGCGGTTTATTTACATTTAATTTGTTTTTACTTTACACTTTTTCTATAGCACTCCTATACACATGAGGGTATTTGCAGACAGCAGAGCATTGCACCCGACCCATGTCTGTAGTACAGACACTAGAATGCAATGCTCTGCACCCCCCCATGTGTATATGTACCACATACACACTGTGTTACCCATGTGGGTATGTGCAGAGAATTGCACCCTTGTGTCTGTACAACAGACATAAGGGTGGAATGCTCTGCACAAACCCCCACGGGTGAAGCGGTGTGCACTGCTTACCGATATACACATAGGAGTATATGCAGAGCGTTGCACCCTTGTGTCTGTAGTACAGACACTAGGATACAATGCTCTGCACATACTACCATGTGTATAGCAGTCTGCATGTAGTACACACTTACACTACTATACACATGGGGGTATGTGCAGAGCATTGCATCCTAGTGTCTGTAGATGACACTAGGGTGCAATTCTCTGCAGATGCCCCTCCAGTAGACGGCAGCCCCCACCCTTGTAGACAGCACTCACCTGCGGCTGTTCTCTGCCCTGTTCTCCCGTCCGCATCATGTCGTCCTATGGAGGAGCATGGGACATATACGTCACTCCGCTTCCTCTGTAGCGTTACGCTTGGCGTGGGGGAGGAGGTGGAGTGACGTGTGTGTCACATGCTCCTCCATGGGACGGGATGCGGATGGGAGAACGGGAGAAGCAGGTATCGGTTTTGGTATCTGGGACACTGAACGAGTCCCCGATACCATGGAAATTGCTAGTATTGGCCTGATACTTCCATTCACCGCCGCCGCCCGACATGTCCCTGCTGCTGCTCTACTTCTAGCTCAATTAGCGCATGGGCGGGACATGTCTATTCTCTGCTGCTCATCTCCATCGGGTACAGAGATGAGCAGCAAAGAATAGACATGTCCCGGCGCTGCGCTAATTGCACTAGGAGTAGAGCAGCAGCAGGGACATGTCGGGCGGCGGCGGTGAATGAATGAAGCCTACATGCGGAACATGTCAGCTTCATTCATTCACTGCCGCCACGGACAACGAATCGGGCGAAATTAATGGACACTAGATATGCTAATATATACAGACACAATAATCAAAATGTAACATGCTAATTGTGATGTCATAACTAATCCTCCTTCTTTGTACAATGTAAAAACCAACTTGGCAACAGCTGAGTTTCCTGCTAAGAAAGAGTGTATACCACCATCCTCTGTGTGGTGTATATCTTCTTATGTCGACACTTGGCAAAATATATAGCAGCACTGTCAATCACATTTGAAAGCCCCCACTCGGCAGCCTAAGAGTCGTGGATGTGCCGAGGTTTTAACGTTTGTCTTTCTCTTGCAGGATATAAAGTCGTGTATGGACATGTGAGTATCTGCCACCGGTCGTCACTGCCCCGTGTGTCCCCCTACTCTGCCCCCCCCCCGTGTGTCCCCCTACTCTGCCCCCCCCCCCGTGTGTCCCCCTACTCTGCCCCCCCCGTGTGTCCCCCTACTCTGCCCCCCCCGTGTGTCCCCCTACTCTGCCCCCCCCGTGTGTCCCCCTACTCTGCCCCCCCCGTGTGTCCCCCTACTCTGCCCCCCCCGTGTGTCCCCCTACTCTGCCCCCCCCGTGTGTCCCCCTACTCTGCCCCCCCCGTGTGTCCCCCTACTCTGCCCCCCCCGTGTGTCCCCCTACTCTGCCCCCCGTGTGTCCCCCTACTCTGCCCCCCGTGTGTCCCCCTACTCTGTCCCCCCGTGTGTCCCCTTCTCTGTCCCCCCGTGTTTCACCTACTCTGTCCCCCCGTGTGTCCCCTACTCTGCCCCCCCCCGTGTGTGTCCCTACTCTGTCCCCCCGTGTGTGTCCCTACTCTGTCCCCCCCCGTGTGTCCCCTACTCTGCCCCACCCCCGTGTGTCCCCTACTCTGCCCCACGCCCCGTCTGACTTTACTCTCTGTTATCAGCTGTTACGGGGGATACAGAGATGGTTTTCCTGCGCAGAACGTGGTGACTCCCAGAGACTTTGGCTACGGAGGAGTGAAGGATCTGATCCAGTACACGGCCTGGAAGGATATGAAGTCTTATATCAGCCCCGGTGAGTAAATATAATGCGATGCTACTGCACCAAACCCTCTGCTCATACCCCCTGTACAGTGTATTGTGTATGTACAGGAGCCCCGTATATATAGATGTAAGCCCCCTATACACCCAGCATAGTATGATGCAGTGTTTCCCAACCAAAATGCCTCCAGCTGTTGCAAAACTACAACTCCCAGCGTGCCCGGACAGCCTTTGGCTGTCCGGGCATGCTGGAAGTTGTAGTTTGCAATAGCTGGAGGTGCTCTGGTTGGGAAACACTGGTATAATGAGAAGGTGAAAACAGAATTTAATTTTTTTATTTTTAGAAAATATTTTAAAGCTGCAAAAAGTATAATTTGGCATGGACATAAAGTATTCAGACCCTTTGCTATGACGCTTGATATTTAGTTCTGGCTCCTCCCATTTCTCTCAATCATCTCTGAGATGTATGTCCACCTAAATTGGAGTCACCTGTGGTAAATTCAGCTGATTGGACAAGACACAGCCCTGTCTATATCATGTCTCATAGCTGGCAATGTATATCACAGCAAAACATGAGGGGAAAAGAACTGGCTGTAGAGCTCAGAGACTTGTGTGGAGGCGCAGATCTGGAGAAGGGGACATCATGTCTGGAGGAAACCAGGCACTGCCCATCACCTGCCCAATACCATCCCTACAGTGATCATGGTGGGGGCAGCATCATGTCTGGAGGAAACCAGGCACTGCCCATCACCTGCCCAATACCATCCCTACAGTGATCATGGTGGGGGCAGCATCATGTCTGGGGGAGACCAGGCACTGCCCATCACCTGCCCAATACCATCCTTACAGTGATCATGGTGGGGACAGCATCATGTCTGGGGGAAATCAGGCACTGCCCATCACCTGCCCAATACCATCCCTACAGTGATCATGGTGGGGGCAGCATCATGTCTGGAGGAAACCAGGCACTGCCCATCACCTGCCCAATACCATCCCTACAGTGATCATGGTGGGGGCAGCATCATGTCTGGAGGAAACCAGGCACTGCCCATCACCTGCCCAATACCATCCCTACAGTGATCATGGTGGGGGCAGCATCATGTCTGGAGGAAACCAGGTACTGCCCATCACCTGCCCAATACCATCCCTACAGTGATCATGGTGGGGCAGCATCATGTCTGGAGGAAACCTGGTACTACCCATCACCTGCCCAATACCATCCCTACAGTGATCATGGTGGGGGCAGCATCATGTCTGGGGGAAACCAGGCACTGCCCATCACCTGCCCAATACCATCCCTACAGTGATCATGGTGGGGGCAGCATCATGTCTGGGGGAAACCAGGCACTGCCCATCACCTGCCCAATACCATCCCTACAGTGATCATGGTGGGGGCAGCATCATGTCTGGAGGAAACCTGGTACTACCCATCACCTGCCCAATACCATCCCTACAGTGATCATGGTGGGGGCAGCATCATGTCTGGAGGAAACCAGGCACTGCCCATCACCTGCCCAATACCATCTCTACAGTGATCATGGTGGGGGCAGCATCATGTCTGGGGGAAACCGGGCACTGCCCATCACCTGCCCAATACCATCCCTACAGTGATCATGGTGGGGGCAGCATCATGTCTGGGGGAAACCGGGCACTGCCCATCACCTGCCCAATACCATCCCTACAGTGATCATGGTGGGGGCAGCATCATGTCTGGGGGAAACCAGGCACTGCCCATCACCTGCGCAAAACCATCCCTACAGTGATCATGGTGGGGGCAGCATCATGTCTGGAGGAAACCAGGCACTGCCCATCACCTGCGCAAAACCATCCCTACAGTGATCATGGTGGGGGCAGCATCATGTCTGGAGGAAACCAGGCGCAGCCCATAACCTGACCAATACCATCCCTACAGTGATCATGGTGGGGGCAGCATCATGTCTGGAGGAAACTAGGCACTGCCCATCACCTGCCCAATACCATCCCTACAGTGATCATGGTGGGGGAAGCATCATGTCTGTAGGAAACCGGGCACTGCCCATCACCTGCCCAATGCCATCCCTACAGTGATCATGGTGGGGGCAACATCATGTCTGGGGGAAACCAGGCACTGCCCATCACCTGCCCAATACCATCCCTACAGTGATCATGGTGGGGGCGGCATCATGTCTGGAGGAAACCAGGCGCGGCCCATAACCTGACCAATACCATCCCTACAGTGATCATGGTGGGGGAAGCATCATGTCTGGAGGAAACCAGGTACTGCCCATCACCTGCCCAATATAATCCCTACAGTGATCATGGTGGGGGCAGCATCATGTCTGGGGGAAACCGGGCACTGCCCATCACCTGCCCAATACCATCCCTACAGTGATCATGGTGGGGGCAGCATCATGTCTGGAGGAAACCAGGTACTGCCCATCACCTGCCCAATATAATCCCTACAGTGATCATGGTGGGGGCAGCATCATGTCTGGAGGAAACCAGGCACTGCCCATCACCTGCGCAAAACCATCCCTACAGTGATCATGGTGGGGGCAGCATCATGTCTGGAGGAGACGAGGCACTGCCCATCACCTGCCCAATACCATCCCTACAGTGATCATGGTGGGGGCAGCATCATGTCTGGGGGAAACCAGGTACTGCCCATCACCTGCCCAATACCATCCCTACAGTGATCATGGTGGGGGCAGCATCATGTCTGGAGGAAACCAGGCACTGCCCATCACCTGCGCAAAACCATCCCTACAGTGATCATGGTGGGGGCAGCATCATGTCTGGAGGAAACCAGGTACTGCCCATCACCTGCCCAATACCATCCCTACAGTGATCATGGTGGGGGCAGCATCATGTCTGGAGGAAACCAGGCGCAGCCCATCACCTGCCCAATACCATCCCTACAGTGATCATGGTGGGGACAGCATCATGTCTGGGGGAGACCAGGCACTGCCCATCACCTGCCCAATGCCATCCCTACAGTGATCATGGTGGGGGCAACATCATGTCTGGGGGAAACCAGGCACTGCCCATCACCTGCCCAATACCATCCCTACAGTGATCATGGTGGGGGCGGCATCATGTCTGGAGGAAACCAGGCGCGGCCCATAACCTGACCAATACCATCCCTACAGTGATCATGCTGGGGGAAGCATCATGTCTGGAGGAAACCAGGTACTGCCCATCACCTGCCCAATATAATCCCTACAGTGATCATGGTGGGGGCAGCATCATGTCTGGGGGAAACCGGGCACTGCCCATCACCTGCCCAATACCATCCCTACAGTGATCATGGTGGGGGCAGCATCATGTCTGGAGGAAACCAGGTACTGCCCATCACCTGCCCAATATAATCCCTACAGTGATCATGGTGGGGGAAGCATCATGTCTGGAGGAAACCGGGCACTGCCCATCACATTTACAAACTCCAGTCCGCCTTGAAATCTTTGCCTGAGATACACCTTGCGGATGCATTGCCTTGTGTCTTGTCTTGCCATGGTGTATGGCCTGTGACATGACACTTTTCCACAACCTCACCTTTTTAACAGAGTTTGGCTGTTCCTCACCCAGTTTGAAGCCTCCTACACAGCTGTTCCTGTTTTAGTTAATACCTGTGTTTCAACCTACATATGAAAATTATCACGATCACCTGTTTTTTTGTGTAATCGGTTGATCATACACCTGACTATAAGGCTGCGTTCACACGGAGTAATTCAAGAGGGTTTTACTCGAGTAATTCCTCTTGAATTCTCCGCTCCAAACTAATTCACATCTCCTCTGCCCATTGACTTTAATGTTTTTTCCGCTGTCCTATTCACACTGCGAAAATTCTGCTAGCGGAATTCTGACGCTGAATTCCGTTCCGCTTGGAGAAAGAGCATGTTCATTCTTCAAGCGGAATCCGCGAGCAGAATCCAATAGAAGTCAATGGTAAAAAAAAATTCCGCCCGAAATCGTATTCACGCGGAAATGGCTGAAAAACCCTTCACTTCTTTCTCCCCCATTTCCGCACCCAATTCCGTGCAAATTCCGCGCGAAAATACAATTCTTGTTTCCGCCTGTAAATTTTTGGTGTGAATTTCTCTTGATTTACTCTGTGTGAACGCACCCTAACCCTACAAAACTGTTAACTTTGTGGCTGTTTATCTAGAAGAATTGATGTTGTTTTTAGGCAAAGTGTCGTCACACCAAATATTGATCTGATTTAGATTTCTCTTGTTAATTCATAAAAATAAACTATTAACACTTCTATTTTTTAAAGCATTCTTATTTTTTTCTACACCTGCATTTCTTCACAGTCCTGTAGACTTGGCTCCATTCACACCCTAGCACAGTATATTATGTATATATGGGGGCATTAGGCCTATAGATGTGGTAAGAAGACATCAGGGCCGAGTGCTGGTCATCATGTTCCTCTAAGGACGTCTTCATCTTCTCTTTGAGGGACAGCACTGTTGGTACACTGGGAGCTCAGGGGTTGGCACTGACAGGTCATGTCTTCTGTAACATGCCGCACCCATTAGAACTGATTGAGTACAGACCCATTGTTGAGTTTTCTCACCCTAATCCTCCATGTTTCCAACCAGTATTGAACTTTTTTATGTTTTTCAGCCTTACCGAACATCATCATGGACCCCAGCACGGCCCACCTCAACCTGGTGCTTTCTGAAGACCTGACCAGTGTCCGATATAGTGACACCAAACAGTCTATGCCAGAAAACCCGCGCCGATTCGACTATTGCTGCTGCGTCCTGGGCACCGAGGGCTTCAACTCTGGCCGCCATTACTGGGCAGTTGACGTCGGCAACAAAACAAAGTGGAATCTAGGGGTGGCCAAAGAGTCTGTGAACCGCAGGGGTGGCATCACCCTGTCCCCAGAGAACGGCTTCTGGATACTTTGGCTGAGGAACGGCCATGAGTTCAAAGCCCTGGACGTCCCTTATCGGACACTGACCCTGAGGAATAAACCGCAGCGGGTGGGGATTTACCTCGACTACGAGGGCGGCCAGCTATCCTTCTACAACGCTGATGACATGTCCCACATCTACACCTTCGTGACTTCCTTCTCCGAGACCATCTACCCCTACTTCTGCCCCTGCCTCAACGATTCGGGAAAGAATGGGGGGCCGCTCAGGGTTCTTCACCACGTTCCATGAAGAGGCAGCAGCGCCCGCAGCTGGTGGACCACTATTGTTCACATGTCTTAGATGACGTCGGGGAGATGTTGGCATACAAGCTCCAGGCTGTACCCTTTATTCCATGTCCAGTTACTGCATAGTAAATGTACAGAGGAGACAAATCTCCACGTTATTACCTTTCACATCTCAATAAATGTAACCGGATGAAGTGCGTTGTTACGTCTCCTTCATGGGTGATACATCGAGGGGCTGGGATCCAAAGATAGAATTGTGGGATTTCCCATAAGCAAATATAAAAAATAAAAAGAGAAACCGAAACACAGCCGCACATCCACCATTTGTATTTTGATCTATTTGCTTCTCAACATAATTTCAAAAACTAACAGGTTGTTATTATTCATTTTGTTTAAAAAGTACAAGTCCACTCGCCATGTCAAGGCCACCTAGTCAGAGTGGGTCCCTAACCTAACACTGGCGTAGCACCGGGCGGCGACCACTGCCTCCGTGACACCAAGCCCACAAGGGAAATGACCCAGTGGCCTGGCAGCCCCACTGCTGACAGACCAAGCCCTCGACTCCGGGCAGCACCACCCCACAGAGCACCACACCAGTATGAACACCTACCATGTGCTCCTTGCCGGAGGGCTGGGTTGGTCGGGCAGCAGTGGGGCTGCCTGGCCACTGGGTCATCCTTCCTGTGGGCATGGTGTCTCAGAGGCGGTGGTTGCCGACCAGCGCTACGCCATTTTTAGGTTAGGGACCCACTCTGACTAGGTGACCTTGACGTGGCGAGTGGGCTTGTACTTTTTAAACAAAATGAATAATAACCTGTTAGTTTTTGAAATTATGTTGAGAAGCAAATAGATCAAAATAAAAATGGTGGATGTGCAGCTGTGTTTCAGTTTCTCTTTTTATTAATATTTAATATTATTATTATTTTTTTTTATCTATTTTTGTTTGCCATAAGCAAAAATAACTGTAAGATAGGTCACGTGCCTTTAAACGTTGGGATCACTTGACCCCCAATTAAATAAGTGCTGCTTTTTCCACAGAAATAATTAAATTGAGAATCTTTAAGACCAAAAGAGAAGATGGGAGACGTAAACTGGTGAGAAAAGGTGAAACGTTTGCCAATTTGAAATTTTCAACATGGAAAATGATACTAGGCAAAAGTGATTCCTATTGTCCAGTAGGACTGATCTGATAATCGTATTGAGGCCCAAACACCAGGTACTTACAGGAGAAACATTAAAGAGTACCTGTCATCAACAAAAACTTTTAATATGTTGTTCATAATCATTAATGAAGAGATATTGTAATATTTCTTCATTAAAAAATATTAATATTTATACCAGTTTTTTCATTTTATACTTTTGGCCACTAGGGGTCTCTCTTCTATGCCTGGTCTGCAGGCAGCTTCCTATGCTTTTCATAGTAAGTGTACAGCTTTTAGGACTAATGCTGAAAGGGCTCTGGTCCTTCCACAGGAAGTTCAGTACTCTCAGCTCAACTCCCAGCCTGGAGCAGCACTGTGAGCTACAAGCCTGCACATGCCTCTCATACAACAGAGGCCAGTCACCTCCCCCTCCCCCCTGCTCTGTGTTCTCCCTGCCCCTCACCACACGTTGTCTTATACATTGTATTATCTCACTGCACTCCCTGCTCTGTGCCCCCCCCGACATTCATCTTAATTACTGCCTCTGTAATTGCTCCCACCGCCCCTGGTTCTCAGCATTGACTTTTTAGTGCAGAGAGACACAGGAGAGAGAGAGACAGAGGCTGCCGTCCCTCCCCTGTACTTAGTCTGTATGCACACTGCAGAGCAGTGTTTCCCAACCAGGGTGCCTCCAGCTGTTGCAAAACTACAACTCCCAGCATGCCCGGACAGCTGTTGGCTGTCTGGGCATGCTGGGAGTTGTAGTTTTGCAACAGCTGGAGGTACCCTGGTTGGGAAACACTGCTGCAGAATGAGAGCAGCATACAGGAAGACTGGCAGAAGCAGAGTCGCGGCCAGGCTTCATGTGACATCATGCCTGCCGGGACAGCCTCCTTCCACCCCTCAGAAAGACAGTGCTCTGAGCTAATGAAGAGGGATAAAAAAAGGTATTTCCACAGCATTTTAAACCTCAATAAACACAGGGATAGGCATAGTTAGAGTAAGGGACAGATGGGGAGGGGGATCAGGGAAAGTTTAGATGATGACGGGTACTCTTTAAGGGATGGGACACGTGGGAGAAAACCAACCACATAGTGGACCTATCCGAAAGTCCGTTGTACCGTAGAATTGTCCTACAGTAGTTCCTGTCTCTAGAGGATGTTCTCAGCTGATGACACAATAGATGACAATGATGGACAATACAAGACAACAGGGAGTGAAGAGACCGAGAGGATGACGTTAGCTATAGCGCCCCCTCTGTCCACGGACCTGCACGGACATCTTAGACACAAGATGACTCTGCATCTCCTGAATCCTCAGAGACCTGAACAAATGTCCACAAGGAGGATTTATATATCTTTATTATAGATTTCAGAAGAATCCAGAGGGTCTCCTTTAGAGGAAATCCCAGCTTGGGACTATTCCACAATTGTAAGGTTTATTTCTTCTAAAGTTCCTCTTTTGATATTTCCATCCATGGTTCTAAGAATAAGACTGAAAGTCTTTGTTTTGTGCAGAAAGCTCCAGCCTTTACCAGTATGGAGACCCCGCACCCCAGCAAGACTCTGCGGACCAACACGTTATCTCACAATCCCCTGTTCACACAAATATAAAGGCATTTACACTAAAATACATCATTTCACAAATGAGTTGGTTTATTTAGACAACTTTGGGTCATGGTGGCCATCCATCTTGGTTCTTTTGGATTATAAATACCTTGAATGCAGTATTTTTTTTGATCTGGTGATACCACACCAGGGAGGTACTATGTTGGGTCAACTATAAGTCCTTGCTTCCTGCTTTCCCATCTGGGACCGTTCTGGGCCACTAAACATATGGACAAAGTTCCTTTCCATTCTTGGCATAGGACATAAAACTGTCTAGTTCCATTTATATAAAGGTATTGAATTACATTTCTTTTGATCGCAGTCTTTGTTGACTTTAAGGGGTTACTCTGCCCCTAGACATCTTATCCCGTATCCAAAGGATAGGGGGTGAGATGTCTGATCACGGGGGTCCCGCCCTGAGGGGACCCCTGCGATCTCCTTGCGGCACCAGGTGTTCGATTAGTTCATCTGGGGTACAGGGCCAGAGGCTCGTGACGTCCAGCAGCGGGACCCCCGCAATCAGACATCTTATCTCCTATCCTTTGTACCCCTTTAATGATGTCTTCGGTCGTGGATATGGTGATGTCTGTCATGAAAACCTAATGATACATCAATAACTTAGGCATTTACGGCGATCTTCATCTCACACGCCTTCAGTGAGTAGTGATGGCCCCTCCATGCTGCCCAGGTTATGCCCTTTGCATACTCGGTAGTTTCTCCCCTTAGGTATAGACCGTTCAGGTTGGCGCTGTGACAGTCCTTGTACCAGGAGGCTCCTCGAAAAATAACAGCACAGTTACCCGAAATTGTGTCTCTGTCCTTGTCGTGGGTGGAAAAAAGCATCCCATCCTGAGTTCTTAGAGAATCTCCTGTTAAGACAAGAAAGTTAATTTAGGCCAATTTTACTAAACGTGTCCAAGTTCAATTCTTATCCCAGCTGGAACCATTGGCCTACCAATTTATTGTGACCATGACAGAACATCCCCCAATTTTTAAAGGTGACTTTGTTCCTTCTACAAGAATACAGCCATTCACTTAAAGGGGCACTCCACCCCTAGACATTTTAACCTCTATCCAAAGAATAGGGGATAAGATGTCTGATCGCGGGGGTCCCACCACTGGGGACCCCCACGATCTTGGCTGCGGCACCCCAGACATCCGGTGCATGGAGCGAACTTCACTCTGTGCCGGATGACTGGCAATGCTGGGCGGAGGCTTGTGACATCACAGCCACGCCCCCTCAATGCAAGTCTATGGAGGGGGCTTAACCATGCCCCCTCCCATAGACTTGAATTGAGGGGGCGTGGACATGACGTCACAAGCGGGGCACGGCCGTGACATCACGAGCCTCCGGCGCTGCACCCGACGCTCTAAACAAACGCTGGGTACAGCGGGGTTTAAGGAGTTACTCTGCCCCTAGACATCTTATCCTGTATCCAAAGGATAGGGGGTGAGTTGTCTGATCACGGGGGTCCCGCCGTGAGGGGACCCCTGCGATCTCCTTGCGGCGCCAGGTGTTCGCTTAGAGCATCGGGTGCAGGGCTGTAGGTTCTTGACGTCCAGCAGCGGGACACCCGCGATCAGACATCTTATACCCTATGCTTTGGATAGGGGATAAGTTGTCTAAGGGCAGAGTACCCCAAATAACCTTTTTATTACATTTTACTAATACCCACACAATGCTGCGATGTAACACCTAACATAACATGGACATAAGACAGAGAAGGGCAACCTGATGGCATATTGTAAGCAGTGGCACCATGATGGGTATGATGGATGAGAGGTAACAGACCAAAGTTATCCCAGGTGCCCTGAAACTTCCTAGAAATGTGGTCACTTACCAATAGGTTTGTTGGAGTCACCATTTTGAAATTTACCAAGATACAGCTTGTACCCGTCCTCCTCTGGATCAATGGCCATCGGGGACAGAGAGAAGGTGTCATAGGTCCCGAAACGAGCATCATCCTCAAAGTCCACTAGGTCAACCCGAAGACGATACGATCTCTTCTGGGTGAGGAGGTGAATATTCTGTAGACCTGGAGATGAACGGCAGGTGGTTGAGGCGTTGTCCTACATATTACGGTATTATATGAGATGGATATGAGGATGTACGTCCTTACCCAACCAGTATTCTCCATTTGCTTTCCCAAACCCATTCTTGTATTCTTTCCAGCCACGATAGAAGTCCACACTGCCATCAAACCTCTTCTGAAACACCTGGAGGGGAGATGGAGCAGATAAAATGTGCTAGCACGTCCAAGAACCAGACAGTAGAAGACTACTGGGATTGTTTTCCATTTATTTTCTGTTACAACTCGCAACTAAACATTATCAGAAGTTGCTGTTGGTGCTGACCGTCCAGGGTCCTCCAGCGCTCTTCATGTCACAATACACAGGTACTGGAGGAGAGGTCTCACCACCAGGATAGATCAGGTACTCACCGTCCACGGTCTTCCAGAGCTCTTCATGTCACAATACACAGGTACTGGAGGAGAGGTCTCACCACCAGGATAGATCAGGTACTCACCGTCCACGGTCTTCCAGAGCTCTTCATGTCACAATACACAGGTACTGGAGGAGAGGTCTCACCACCAGGATAGATCAGGTACTCACCGTCCACGGTCTTCCAGAGCTCTTCATGTCACAATACACAGGTACTGGAGGAGAGGTCTCACCACCAGGATAGATCAGGTACTCACCGTCCAGGGTCCTCCAGTGCTCCTCATGTCACAATACACAGGTACTTGGGGAGAGGTCTCATCACCAGGATCGATCAGGTACTGACCGTCCAGGGTCCTCCAGCACTCCTCATGTCACAATACACAGGTACTGGAGGAGAGGTCTCACCAATAGGATAGATCAGGTACTGACCGTCCAGGGTCCTCCAGCACTCCTCATGTCACAATACACAGGTACTGGAGGAGAGGTCTCACCAATAGGATAGATCAGGTACTCACCGTCCAGGGTCCTCCAGTGCTCCTCATGTCACAATACACAGGTACTGGAGGAGAGGTCTCACCACC
This sequence comes from Hyla sarda, assembly GCF_029499605.1. Taxonomy (NCBI): domain Eukaryota; kingdom Metazoa; phylum Chordata; class Amphibia; order Anura; family Hylidae; genus Hyla; species Hyla sarda. The sequence goes on from NC_079196.1 coordinate 228,786,506, forward strand.
AGGATAGATCAGGTATTCACCATCCAGGGTCCTCCAGTACTCCTTATGTCACAATACACAGGTACTGGAGGAGAGGTCTCATCACCAGGATCGATCAGGTACTCACCGTCCAGGGTCCTCCAGTGCTCCTCATGTCACAATACACAGGTACTGGAGGAGAGTTCTCATCACCAGGATCGATCAGGTACTGACCGTCCAGGGTCCTCCAGCACTCCTCATGTCACAATACACAGGTACTGGAGGAGAGGTCTGATCACCAGGATCGATCAGGTACTCACCGTCCAGGGTCCTCCAGCGCTCCTTATGTCACAATACACAGGTACTGGAGGAGAGGTCTCACCAATAGGATAGATCAGGTACTCACCGTCCAGGGTCCTCCAGAGCTCCTCATGTCACAATACACAGGTACTGGAGGAGTGTTCACGCCACCAGGATAGATCAGGTAGACACCATCTGTGGTCAAACCCTGGGCAGACACATCAGAACAGTCTTGGGGGTGGCAGGTATCTCTACAGCTGTTGACTAGAAGGAAAGAAAACAGAACCACTTGTATCTGGAGATATTATTATGCTATTATCCTGATTGTTCTTCCATAGAATAATTCCATAGAAAACTTCACCAAATATACCTAAAACTTGCCAAACACATTAGAAATGAGTCAGTGAAACCCATTGGTTTGGGTGTGATTGGTTGACCACCTAATCGGTTGACCACCTATTGGTAGATATTACAGGTAGGGCAGGGATGGGCCGTGTCGGATCTCAATTACCAAAAACTCTCTTGTGGAGAAAACCAGAGGAGCCCGGCAGCACTTTTCTTCTCCCTTTCTTATTTATTGAGGGATCTAGAAAGCATTTGGCCAACAGCTATGGTTTGTGTGTGGCCACCGTAGTTCCCCGTTGCCTTGTTGTGTCATGGTGTTGGCTCTTGGTGTTATCTGAGAGACCTTTTAGAGATCCACCACCATTACTCATGGATTGTACCAAATCATTGCTCCAAGGGGACAACTCCTGTGTATGAACAACGTTCCTTATACTAGAATAACAGCAGTGACCAGGAGGACGGACGCTCTACTCACTATTGCCCTGGTTCAGGGGTGCAGAACCCAAAGTCTCACGACCGCCCTGCAGCAGCAGGAAGACGACGAAATTCAGGAGCAGCTTCTGAGAAGAATAATGGACATTATATTACGGAATAATTCAACTTATCGTAAATATTTACATTAAATGGGAAGTTACATCAGTATGGACAGAACCTCACTGCACTGAATGGTTATCGTGATCACATGACGTAGGTAGGACGCATTGTATTGTAAAGGCCATAACCCAACAACAAGGATTAAAGGGGTACTCCGCCCCTAGACATCTTATCCCCTAGCCAAAGGATAGGGGATAAGATGTCTGATCACGGGGGTCCCGCCATTGAGGTCCCCCCATGATCTCCCCGCTGCACCCGGTGTCCGTTTACAGCATTGAGTGCAGCGCCAAAGGCTTGTGACATTACGGCTGCTCCCCGATCGTAACGTCACGACCATGCCCCCTCAATGCAAGTCTATGGGAGGGGGCGTGACGTCTGTCACGCCCCCTCCCATAGACTTGCATTGAGAGGGTGTGGCCGTGACGTCACGAGCCTCCACCTCACATCGCCAATCATCCGGAGTGAAGTTCGCTCCATGCACTGGATGTCTGGGGTGCCACATCCGAGATCGCGGGGATCCTTTGGATAGTGGATATAATATCTAGGGGTGGAGTACCCCTTTAACCTTCTATAGAAAGTTCTGCCAGAGTAGTAGTATCACAGCTCCCATCCCCGCGGTTCTATGTTCTCACCTTCATGATCGTAGATACCTGCAGATTGAGGACGGAGCTCAGGTCTCTGCTCTATATAGGATGAGGTTTCGCCATAACACGTAAACACATCAAAGCCAATATTTACTCAACGTGACCCTTCCGGTTAGTCAGAGCCCGGGCAGACGGGAAGTCACGGACTGCCTGGAAGTGATAGAAGGACAAACAGAAGACAGACTTGTGTACTTACAGGAAAAGAATTTCTACGACACACAAATACCCAGGTATTCCTCTACTCACCCACACCCATAAATGACTTAAAGGAGAACTGGGGTTAAACATTTTTCATTTCCCCTGTGCCCGGACTGCAAAAACGTAACCCCTTGGGGACGGAGGGTTTTCCCGTTTTTGCACTTTTGTGTTTCCCTCCTTACCTTTTAAAAATCATACCTCTTTCAATTTTGCACCTAAATATCCATATGATGCTTATTTTTTGCGCCACCAATTCTACTTTGTAATGACATCAGTCATTTTACTCAAAAATCTATGGAGAAACGGGAAAAAAAATCATTGTGCGACAAAATTGAAGAAAGAAACGCCATTTTGTAAATTTTGAGGGCTTCCGTTTCTACGCAGTATATTTTTCGGTAAAAATGACACCTTATCTTTATTCTGTAAGTCCATACGGTTAAAATGATAACCTGCAATGTTTTACTTTCACTTTAGACGCGGCATTCAAAGTTAAAGGGTTAATAGTGCCCAGCACCGCATGCACTATATCGGCGCCTCGTTTTAGAAAGGGAGTGGGCGAAGGGCGTATAGGTACGCCCTCCGTCCTCAACAGGTTAAAAATCCAAACTTTTACTCACCTTCCTACGTTCCCCCATTGCACCGATATTGGCGTCCCGGTCCTCCGGTGCTGGTCTTCTTCCTGCTTCCTGGGGTTGGTGACTCGGCGCTCAGCGTATCCCTCCTCGGCTGGTGATAGACTGAGTTCGGGCAGCAGGGAGAAGGTGGGGCCTGGGCTTACTTGACAGTGCGCTCAGCCTATCACTGGCCGAGCTGGGACATCACTGCAGCCGGCAATATGCTGAGCGCATTATGAGTCACCGAGCTCAGGAAGCAGGAAGAAGACCAGCACCGGAGGATCGTGACGCTGATATCGGCTCAATGGGGTAACGTAGGAAGGTGAATTAACGTTTGTTTTTTTACGTTTTTGCAGCCTGGGCACAAGGGAAGGTAAAAGTTTTGCGCCGCATGTCTCCTTTAATATGTCCTCAGATATTGGAGCGTTGCTGCCACTTAGTGGTTATATTGCTTTAGGGCAGGAAGCAGGAGGACTATACATGTAGTGCAGGCAGCTGATAGACCGGTGGTCTCCAAACTGTGGACTTCCAGATGTTGCAAAACTACGACCCCTTATAACAGGAAAAACCCTAGAATGTGGGAAATCCCTGACTCCTCGCAACCCGCAGAGAGAGGAAATGCTGTTTTTCAGTAGGAGGAGGTAGCAGAATTGTGATGAGATGTGGAGCAGCCTAGTTCCCCTTCTCTAAATTTAGAGCAGTGTTTCCTAACCAGGGTGCCTCCAGCTGTTGCCAAACTACAACTCCCAGTATGCCCGGACAGCCAAAGGCTGTCCGGGCATGCTGGGAGTTGTAGTTTTGCAACAGCTGGAGGCACCCTGGTTGGGAAACACGGATTCAGAGATTTAGCCTCAAGAATACTGGGTACACTTAAATAAATATTGCAGTAATCAGAAGCGTATCTAGTGCCCTGCGTGCCCCTGGCAAGGTGCTGTATCGGCGCCCCCCCCCCATGTATGCATCAATGCCCTCCCTGTATGCTGTATCAGCGCCCCACCCCCATGTATGCATCGATGCCCTCCCTGTATGCTGTATCGGCGCCCCCCCCATGTATGGTGGGGGGGGGCGCCGATACAGCATACAGGGAGGGCATCGATGCGATGCCCTCCCTGTATGCTGTATCGGCGACCCCCCATCCATGCATCGATGCCCTCCCCCCTTCACCATACAGTTAAATTAAGTGACTCACAATTTACGTTTTTTTTTTATCGCAGTCGCTTTCTTTCCTTTTTTCCTCCATCAGTCTCACACGCCATGACGACTTCTTCCATCCAAAACATCTACACAATCTCCTCATCTATGGCCCTCAAACTGTAATAATACCCCCTTGAAATCCTGCACAGTATAAGGGGGTAGAAAAGTAGGTAGGTATGTCGCACCGCAGTTAGTCGACCCCATAGGCAGGTATATAGGCAGGTAAGTGAAAACATACTTAGGTAGGTAGATCGATAGATTGATTTCCCTTCCCCACCCCAAGTAGGTAAATATGTAAATATGTTGTTTGGTATGTAGATAACTAGGTAGGAAAGTAGCCAGGTAGCTAGGTAAGTAGGTAGCCTGGTAGGTAACTAGCTTTGTAGGTAAGTAGGTATGTAGCTGGTCAGGCAGATAGGTAAGTAGGTAGGTAGCCAAGTAGCTAGGTAGATAAGTACAGACAAAGAATAAGTCAGCCAGCACTTTAGTTGATACCAAACTATTATATGGACCTGGCCTACAGGTGCACGCTACTAGGCTAAATATACAGCATCAGAAGTATACAGCAGCACACTGCCAGCACAAGGATATAGGTGAAACATGAATATGCAGATAAAACATGGAGACTATACAGCTATGGTGTAATAGATGCAAATGTGAAACTATGAAATAGTGAGGTACTTAGCTCGCAAATTTGTCTCCGCCGGCGGTCACATAGCTTGGACCGTCCCACCGCGATAAGGTGGCCTCATTGGGACGGACCCTACACTGTGAATATGCCTCTGTGTGAACAGTTCAGTAAGCATGGCGGGATCTGGAACATCCAAGACACCTTATATACACGCCTGATAGAGGTGGGTGGGGTGCAAGGCCAACATGGAGGTAGCCACTCCCCCGTATGTACAATACAGACAAAGAATAAGTCAGCCAGCACTTTAGTTGATACCAAACTATTATATGGACCTGGCCTACAGGTGCACGCTACTAGGCTAGATATACAGCAACAGGAGAATGCAGCAGCACACTGCCAGCACAAGGATATAGGTGAAACATGAACATGCAGATAAAACATGGAGAGCTATACAGCTATGGTGTAATAGATGCAAATGTGAAACTATGAGATAGTGAGGCACTTACCTTGCAAATTGAGGCCACCTTATTGCGGTGGGACGGTCCAAGCTATTTGACCGCCGGTGGAGACAAATTCGCGAGCTAAGTGCCTCACTATCTCATAGTTTCATATTTGCATCTATTACACCATAGCTGTATAGTCTCCATGTTTTATCTGCATGTTCATGTTTCACCTATATCCTTGTGCTGACAGTGTGCTGCTGCATTCTTCTGTTGCTAGGTAGATAAGTAGGTAGGTAGCCAGGTATGTAGATAGATAAGTAGGTAGATAGCTATTTAGGTAGTTTGGTAGATAGATATCTAGGTAGGTAGACATGTAGGTAGGTAGCTAGTAGGTAGCTATGTAAGTTGGTAGCTAGGTAGGTAGCTTTGAAGGTAGGTAGGCAGGTAAGTAGCTATGTAGGTAGGTAGATAGCCAGGTAGCTCGGTAAGTAGCTATGTAGGTAAGTAGGTAGGTAGCTAGATAAGTAGCTTTGTAGAGAGGTGGGCAGCAAGGTACAAAAGTATGTAGGTATGAAAGGCAGGTAGGTAGCTAAATAGCTGGTAGATAAGTATATAGCTATGAAGTCAGGTAGCCAGGTAGCTAGCTAATTAACTTTGTAGATAGGAAGGTATCTTTGTAAGTAAGAAGGTAAGTAGGTAAATAAATCGGTAGGTAGGTAAATAAGTAGGTAGCTATGTAAGTAGGTAGCAAGGAAAGTAGCTACATTGGTAGCTAGGTAGATTAGTAGGTAGGTAGGTAAATATGTTGGTAGGTAGGTAAATATGTGGGTAGGTAATTATGTAGGTAGGTAGCCAGGTAGGTAGTTATGTAGGTTGCTAGACAGGTAAGAAGCTCTGTGGGTTAGGTAGCCAGGTAGATTGCTCTGTGGGTTAGTTAGCCAGGTAGTTAGCTCTGTGGGTTAGGTAGCCAGTTAGACAGCTCTGTGGGTTAGGTAGCCAGTTAGATAGCTCTGTGGGTAAGGTAGCCAGTTAGATAGCTCTGAGGGTTAGGTAGCCAGTCGAACGGGTATCCAGCAGATCCTGTGATCACTCTGAGAGAAGACTTGCAGCTGTATGCTTCTTCCCTTTTATCTGCTTGTATGGTCTTCTCAGCACCCTGGAGCCCTGCTGATTTGTGAGAAGAATCTTTACGTTGGCTGTGGTTTTGGGCAGGAAGGCTGCAGAGGGACCCCTGCTCTTTATTTGATTCCATTTTGCAAGTGTTATGTATGGTTGACCCAACCTTTTGGGGTAAGTGCACTATGGTGATAAGCATAAGTTGCACTATGGAGGGGGAGGGCTTTTCCTTTTTTTTTTTTTTTAAGGTGAAGCAAGACCATCACCAATAGTGCAGCCCCCTTTCAAGCAGTCGGACAATCCCATAGAACATAGAGGGGTCTAAGGGGCCCTGTAAGCCCTCCTGGCCATGACCAGCTGTGGCACTGCAAGGCCCAGCCTGCCAGACGATTCTGTCCCCTTCAAGTGGCATTCACCAGGACTATGTTTTGGGTCCTGCAATGACATAGGTAGAAAGGTAATGTATAGTGAAGGCCATTTAGTCAGACCTGAGCTCACGTTTAGCTCATTTCCCAGTGTGGTGGCTGGATTGTGTGGCAAGCCTTGTGGGGTGTAGGGTAGTTAGGGTGTTGCTGTTCAGAATAGTAAAGGCGCTGTTAACCCTTGTCCCTCGTGACGCCAGGTTGAGGGTTAAATGCTGTAATCTTGATAGGCCTATTGCCACCCTTCCCAAGAGCAATAGGTGATGCAGAAATAAAGGATTGTCCACAACCGCTGGTAACTGAAAACTTGCAGGAACTTTTACTGAAGAATTTCTGTACATGCAGCAATAGTAACAGTCCAGATAACAGTCTCTATAGATATAGCTGAGCAGTGATTGACAGTCGGTTGGGATCAGATAAGCTCAGTTTAGCTTCTTAGGGATTGTATAGCAGAGATCCGCTGGATTTAGGGGTGCATTTAGGTCCAGTGATCTTGCGGTGAGTAGCGGGGAATTGCTTAGTATATCCGATATATTAGAGGCCGAGGCCGCAAGGCTTTGGCCTAGTAAATCATCTTGTAAGCTGCGGAGGTCCTACCTCTTCCAGAATCAGAAACCCAAGAGAGGGATCAAGATGGCGCAGGTCCCTTATATGAGCAGGGGCTGGCCGTTTTGGATTGGTCCGTAACGACTGTCACTCACCGTTACAGTGCATTGTGGGTGAACACGTCACGGGAACCTCCAAAGGTCCTGTAGCAAAACCATTGAGTTCTAACCTAACCACGTGACCTGCAGGTCCTGTTACACTTGAACAGGTAGGCAATTAAATATATACATATATCTATACTTATATTTATAAGAACTTCTATACAGTCATAGACTAACTGAGGGGTGACAAGGGGATAACTATAGGAGAGGGACCCCGACGTTCCTAGGGACTCTGACTATGGGGACCTCTGCAAAGGTAACGTATGAAATACGGTACCGGGACACCACAAACCCCCTTACTTAAAACAAGTCTACCCCGACGCCTGTCCCCTAAGGCAGAGGAACTAGGACTAAGACATGATTATTTATACTTTCTATACATCCTGACAAAACCTGAGTAAACATTAAACACATTTGTACTTGCTTTTGACTTTGACTAGCATCTTGACTAGACAATATGAACATTTTAAAGCTTACTAGACATTGTTGAAACTATCTAGACAGTGATGAGGCTATCTAACCCTTAGTTTCTAGCTCCTTAGACATTTTTATATAGCTCTCTATAACATTTATGAGGCTAACTAAACATTTATATACAGCTTTCTATAACCTTTAGTCTCAAGCTGTCTAAATATTTTTGAAATCTCACCACATTTTTTTCTTTTTTTTGCCACGATGAGTCACCTGTTAGTACACAGAAGGGTATATTGGATTGCCCGAGGCTCTCTACCAATAAGGATGGCTACTAGGGTCTATTGTCTACACGCTACTTACCCTTAGAACACAACAGTTTAACCTACCTAGGTTACCTTTAGAAATACGTGTTTAATTCTAAGCTCGCAAGAGCATCTACTGGCCAGGTAGAGCATCTCACATACGTAATACAGAGAAAAGAAATATGAGTTTACCTAACAGTGGCAGGAATTGGGTATCAATAGGCTACAATTCCTAAGTGTTTCTTGAATGTGAGATATATTTTTTGTTTTTGTGTATGTACTAAAGAAGACTGAGGTAGTACATTTAAGTGAGTAATTTGGTGTACTGAAAAGATATAGGTAGTACATTGAAGTGAGTCATTGAAGGTACTTTGTGTGCAGGTACTGAATGTGAGTCTTGGTACCTTAAGGGTAGGTTACCCTGTTATGTTTGTTGAGACAGGTGCTAGCGATTGGTGACTGTAATGCTACTCTCGGAGGAGCCAGGAGAGTCACCTATTTAGCAACTACTAAAACACCTTTTTAGTATTTTTATACATTTGTATGTACATGTATGCAAGAATTATTTATGGTTTTTGGTGTGCACGTGCATCTAGCGGACAATTTTCCGTGTACAACCTTTACCTACTTTTTATGCACACAGACACAAAGCTATTTTTCTGTGTACAAGAACCATATACATTTTTATTATACAAACTTACACAATTATTAACACTCCAACAAGGTTCAGGCGCATAAACCTGATAAGTGCAATTTTTAGCAATAGAGTCCTATAAATATAGGGTTATGTACATAGAACAGACGTGTAAGGATCTGCAGTCCACCTACACTAGGAGTCTATGGGAATCACGGCTTTACCACAATCAGCCGGGCACAAAAGTTACCAATCTCCTACTGGCTAGGAGTCTCTTGACCTGATGGTCAGGCACAAAGCTTAATGGTTACGTTGCTGAACTTGAAACTGGAACAATCTTAGCACAGTCCTACTAGGCACATGTCTTGATCTTGGTTACTGGAAAACAAAAGTGGTTAGCATAGAAAAGCAATAAACATTACTTTACAGTCCTTCAAAAGACATTTCTTCGGAATCTTCTTGTGCCTCTTGTAGATCCTCTATATCTGCCAACATCTGGAGCAGGTGAGGAGTTAATGTAACTCTCCCACACCACATTGGTGAGAGTAGAATGGGTAACAGTAGGATTTAGGGTGACCAGAGGCTTACTGGCCGGGATCAAAGTTGGTGCACAAGGTCTTAGCACCATCGCCATATCAGGAGTGGGGCAAAACACTTTCGTCGATACCCTGGAAGCAGGCAAACTCTCCATGTAAGAAGAGGGCCTTGGTACATACGTTGGTACCAGTGCAGGAGGCAAACTCTCATTGCTCCGAGAGGGCCTAGGTACATAGGTTGGTACATGTGCAGGAGGCAAACTCTCATTGCTCCAAGAGGGCCTAGGTACGTGCGTTGGTACCTCTGGAACAGACAAACTCTCATTGCTCCGAGAGGGCCTAGGTACGGTCTTTGGTGCCCGAAATTTAGGCTTACTTTCTTGATCTTGAGCAGGACTTGGCACTTTACTGTACACAGAAGATGATTGATGATGTAGAGGCTCCTCCTCCTTGAGTACAGTGGTGGAGGCATCAGAAACAGACCATTTCGGCCTCAGGTTGAAGGGATCCGATTCCCAATCTGTAGACGGAAAGTATTTGAAGGGAAGCTGTGTTGGGGCTGTTGGTCTTGTGACCGCTGCAGCCCATTCTCCACGCAGGCTCTGGACGGGGGTGTACTCCACTATCTCACCCACCTCCAAGGTGTAGAACTTCTTATGATGATATGGCCTCTGTACTGCTCGACGGTTTACGAGGATGGTTTGCCCTGTGTGGCAATCTAGGAGTGTCCCATAACCTCTGACCTTGTCGAACTTGGCCACAGTTGCTCTTCATCGTTCTAGAGGCTCCTCCCCTTCTCGGGGATGGTCCCATTTGCGGATGAATAATGCTTCCATTTCTTAAGTATTCTCCTGGTAGCGAATTCTTTCTTCAGGAGGCAAATGCACATGCTTAGGGGCGGACAGTTCTCTGTGTCGGGCCTTTAGTTTATCCATCAGTTCGGCCAGCTCGGCTCCTTGATGGGCCCTTTCCCTTTGTGCGGCTGGAATTGGTGGGAGTGGCTTCCCAGGTATCGGTTGTAGAACCGCGTGCATATACTAGATGAGTCCCGGCTCGTCCCCAAAGATCTCCAATTCTGGTGAGCGGGGTCGTGCACTTGGCAAAGTAGATAGCGATATTTTAGCTTCAGGGCTGGAGGAGGAAGAATAGGCCGCCTCTGGCGGGGTACTCACTGCAGACTCCGCCGATGGGATCTCGGCACACGAGCCCCAAGTTCTGTGGTGAGGGGACAATATCACTGGCGATGCACCTCCAGGTGTCCCAGCGCTCTCTGCTCTAGGTGTGTCTGGCCAATCTTCGTCATCATCAGGCAGTGGGGGAAGATTGCAGGCCCCCTCTTCGTGTAATGACAACCGCTGCAGATGGTCAGCAAGTTCTTGGAAAAGTTGGGCTGCGACTGCCACAACTTTCCGCTGTTCTGGCGCCATTTTGTTTTCTTCACCATGTGGAATGCTGCTCTCCGCCATGTCTGTACTCTCCGGCTCTCTGTGCAGACTGAAGAGGTCGCTGTGCAGGATCTCTTTTATAGTGGGCTTCCCCAAAATGGCGGCCAGCAGGAAGGACGTCATCGGTGCAGCCCTGATTTCCTGTCATCCCAGAAATGACTCCTGTGTCTCCAAGTTCCCTTTCGGTTGCGACACAGCAACTTGGCAGCCACACCCAGGGGCGGGATGTTGCGCAGCGCGGGCCTTTTTCGCGTGCTTCTCTGGTATCAGGTTAACTCTTCCTGTGCCGACCAGACCAGAGGATCATAGAATGAATTCGTTTCGCAGTTTGCACATTCTTGCTGCGCATAAATTTTCGCCTCCCCCCTTACTTTTCGTGTGGCCCCCTTGCAACTTGCACCACACGCACCGCTCTTGTACACTGTAATGCGGTCTGCGACACATGAACAAAGTCCGTTACTTTCTGGGGGGGGATTACAACTTCACTAGTGGCAACAGCAGTAGGCACACACCCGAATCCTGTTCGTGCGACGCCAAAAAGGCTTGTGGTGGCTGGATTGTGTGGCAAGCCTTGTGAGGGTGTAGGGTATTTAGGGTGTTGCTGTTTGGGATAATAAAGGGCGCTGTTAACCCTTGTCACTCGTGACGCCAGGGTGAGGGTTAAATGCAGTAATCTTGATAGGCCTATTGCCACCCTTCCCAAGAGCTAGAGGTGATGCAGAAATAAAGGATTGTCCACAACCGCTGTTAACTGAAAACTTGCAGGAACGTTTACTGAAGAATTTCTGTACATGCAGCAATAGTAACAGTCCAGATAACAGAGTCTCTATAGATATAGCTGAGCAGTGATTGACAGTCGGTTGGGATCAGATAAGCTCAGTTTAGCTTCTTTGGTAGCAGAGATCTGCTGGATTTAGGGGAGTATTTAGGTCCAGTGATCTTGCGGTGAGTAGCGGGGAATTGCTTAGTATATCCGCTATGTTAGAGGCCGAGGCCGCAAGGCTTTGGCCTAGTAAATTGTCTTGTAAGCTGCGGAGGTCCTACCTCTTCCAGAATCAGCAACCCAAGAGAGCGATCAAGATGGCGCGGGTCCCTTATATGGGCAGGGGCCGGACGTTTTGGATTGGTCCACAACAACTGTCACTCACCGTTACATTGCATTGTGGGTGATCACGTTATGAGAACCACCAAAGGTCCTGTAGCATAACCATAGAGTTCTAACCTAATCACGTGACCCGCAGGTCCTGCTACGCTTGAACAGGTAGGCAACTAAATATATACATATATCTATACTTATATTCATAAGAACTTCTATACAGTCATAGACTAACTGAGGGGTGACAAGGCGATAACTATAGGAGAGGGACCCCGACATTCCTAGGACTCTGACTATGGGGACCTCTGCAAAGGTAACGTATGAAATATGGTACGGGGACACCACACCAGCAATGAGGATGAATTGTCTATAGAATCACAGCTCCTTCCCCACGGTTCTATGTTCTTACCTTCATGATAGCAGATACCTGCAGACTGGGGATGGAGTTCAGGTCTCAGCTCTATATGGGATGAGGTGACGTCATCTAACACTCAATATTAACTGGTGACAGAGTCAGAGCCATAACTCAAACAATAAAGACCCTATTAACAACTGGAGGGTCAATATACACAAAAAACAACAGCAATGCTTGAGGCACCAATGGATCCAGTTTTTTCAGTTGCGACAACATGATTTATTATAAATATTGTGTAACTATTATTATCATCAAAAATGTTATTCAATTAACAGAAGGATCTCACGCTGCTCGCCAAGTGTGGTAATAATATAACAATAATAGAATATTATGCTGTCAACTCTCTGTATGAGCATGTGGTATGTTGTATACAGGAATGTTAATGGAGCACGTGGTATGTTGTATACAGGAATGTTAATGGAGCACGTGGTATGATGTATACAGGAATGTTAATAAAGCACGTGGTATGATGTATACAGGAATGTTAATGAAGCACGTGGTATGATGTATACAGGAATGTTAATGAAGCACATGGTACGATGTATACAGGAATGTTAATGAAGCACGTGGTACGATGTATACAGGAATGTTAATGAAGCACGTGGTACGATGTATACAGGAATGTTAATGAAGCACGGGGTATGATGTATACAGGAATATTAATGAAGCACGTGGTATGATGTATACAGGAATGTTAATGAAGCACGTGGTATGATGTATACAGGAATGTTAACGGAGCACGTGGTATGATGTATACAGGAATGTTAATATAGCACGTGGTATGATGTCTACAGGAATGTTAATGAAGCACGTGGTATGATGTATACAGGAATGTTAATGAAGCACGTGGTATGATGTATACAGGCATGTTAATGAAGCATGTGGTATGATGTATACAGGAATGTTAATGAAGCACGTGGTATGATGTATACAGGAATGTTAATGAAGCACGGGGTATGATGTATACAGGAATGTTAATGAAACACGTGATATGATGTATACAGGAATGTTAATGAAGCACGTGGTATGGTGTCTACAGGAATGTTAATGAAGCACGTGGTATGATGTCTACAGGAATGTTAATGAAGCACGTGGTATGATGTCTACAGGAATGTTAATGAAGCACGTGGTATGATGTATACAGGAATGTTAATGAAGCACGTGGTATGATGTATACAGGAATGTTAATGAAGCACGTGGTATGATGTATACAGGAATGTTAATGAAGCACGTGGTATGATGTATACAGGAATGTTAATGAAGCACGTGGTATGATGTATACAGGAATGTTAATGAAGCACGTGGTATGATGTATAGAGAAATGTTAATGAAGCACGTGGTATGATGTATACAGGAATGTTAATGAAGCACGTGGTATGATGTATACAGGAATGTTAATGAAGCACGTGGTATGATGTATACAGGAATGTTAATGAAGCACGTGGTATGATGTATACAGGAATGTTAATGAAGCACGTGGTATGATGTATACAGGAATGTTAATGAAGCACGTGGTATGATGTATACAGGAATGTTAATGAAGCATTTGGTATGATGTATACAGGAATGTTAATGAAGCACGTGGTATGATGTATACAGGAATGTTAATGAAGCACGTGGTATGATGTATACAGGAATGTTAATGAAGCACGTGGTATGATGTATACAGGAATGTTAATGAAGCACGTGGTATGATGTATACAGGAATGTTAATGAAGCACGTGGTATGATGTATACAGGAATGTTAATGAAGCACGTGGTATGATGTATACAGGAATGTTAATGAAGCACGTGGTATGATGTATACAGGAATGTTAATGAAGCACGTGGTATGATGTATACAGGAATGTTAATGAAGCACGTGGTATGATGTATACAGGAATGTTAATGAAGCACGTGGTATGATGTAAGGAGACCTGTGCAGTATATAGTACACATTGTATATGGCGATTGTATTCATTTATTGTGTTCTGCTTCTTAGTCTGCTCTTTGTCACCTCAACGCCTTTGTGTATATGTTTGATGACCGATTGCTAATAAAGTTATTTGCTTACAAATATTTTTATTGCATATATATTGTATCTGTCTGGACTTGTCAGGATTACACTATATTTATCCCATCCACATACAACAGCAAGGCTTCAGTCGCTCGAGTCCATCATCCTGGAATCCTCCTCATTTTCATCTGACTCCTGCGGAGGGTCTGTGGAAAATCCACCCAAGTGGTCCAGGAGAACGCAGGCTGGATGGGTTGGGTTGTGTTGTAGCGGGCATTAAGGCCGGCCCCAGCGCAGCCCCTGGGGTGGTACCAGAACCCTCCCCCCCAGTACTCTGCACAGTTCTGAGTGTGTCCATCCTGGTCCTTATTGTAGGTGGAAAACATGTGTCCAGAGTGGAGTCTCAGGGCGTCCCCTGTGTGACATAGAGAAGATGAGGAAAGTAGAAATGTAAGGATGATCCCTCCCCCAATCCCTGGACATCTATTACCTGCCCCTCCATCGGTGAACACCCCAATGTGCAGCCGGTATCCATCACTTTCAGGGTTCAGGGCGTGGTGGGACAGACTGAAGTTCATGTATTGGGCTGAGACCCGGGTCCCCTCCAGATCTTCCAGCTCCACCCGCAGCTCGTAGTCTCCAAACATTGTCAGGCGGTAAATGTTCTTCAGACCTAGTACCAAATAAATAGGTGAAAATGGTAAAAAATTGTGTCCCAAATATTCAGATGAAGCTGAGTGCTGTCCGGGCCTTGGTGGAACCACATGTTAAAGGACAACCCCACCCACAACCCAAACTTCTTGCTTCTAGAGGATAAACTCACTCCATGATACCATATTACAGGCCAAGATATACAGGACAAGACCAGGTAAAATTGTGGACGACACAGGGAGAAATCATCACTTACCGAGCCAGTACTCTCCATCTGCGTTCCCAAAGCCGTTCACGTAATTCTGCCAGGACTGGTCGAACCGCATCGAGCCGTCCATCCGCTTCTGAAACACCTGTCATAGTGGACAATGAGTACATAGTGATATGAACCGACCCATAGCCCACAACCCTACTCACCGTCCAGACCACCCCGTCCGTCGTCATGTCACAGTACACCGGCAGGGGGCGCTGTTCTCCTTGTGGATATATAATGTAGACACCACTTGAGGGTCGACTTTTGTCCCAAACATCCTGGCAGTCAATGGGAATCCCTTTCACCTCAGACTTGTGCTGTGGAGCTGAGGAAGGATCATGTCCATGAATACAATGATTATTAGTGTTGCTCGCGAATATTCGCAATTCGAATTTTATTCGCGAATATCGCATATTCGCGAATTCGCGAATATTTGCGAATATAGCGCTATATATTCGTAATTGCGAATATTCTTTTTTTTTTTTTTTGTAATTTTTTTTTTTCACAGTACACATCACAGTGATCATCCCTCTCTGCTTCCAGCTTGTGTGGTGTAAGAAGGCTCTAATACTACTGTGTGAGACTGGTGTGCGAATTTTCGCATATACGAAAATTTGTATATGCAAATTTTCGCATATGTTCATTTTCGCGCACACGAATATTCGCATATGCGAAAATAAAACGGGAACATTACGAATATGCGAATATTCGCGAATATGACGAATATTCGTCCATATATTCGCGAATATTCGCGAATTCGAATATGGCCTATGCCGCTCAACACTAATGATTATATAGAGTAGGGGGCACAAACTTCCTTCTATTGTTTAAAGATGATTATAGCAGAGTAGCATCACAGCTATCCACATGTATATAGGAATGTATGCATGAGTGTGTATATTTATTTCCAGTGGAAGATTGTTTTATAGTCCGTTTTGGGCAGTTACCTAGGGCCCTGGGATCCTGGGGGAGGGGGCTGAGGGCTCATGGCCACCCAAAATGTACATATATTTTCTGTGCTGCTAGGCTTTCATACTGTGGCTTTTTAAGGATTTGTACAAAATCCATGGGGTCCAGTTACAATTGCGACCACTGCGACCTCTAAACTTACAACACTGGATTTAATGTGTACTGAAATGGGGCAGTACACAGGCATACACTGTATATGGCTGGAGGCTGTATGTCTGTGGGGAACACTGCCTACCTAATGTGGGGAAAACTCTGCTGCACCTAATGTGCACCTAATGTGGGGGAACACTGCCTGCCTAATGTGGGGGGAACTCTGCTGCACCTAATGTGGGGGGAACTCTGCTGCACTTAATGTGGGGGGAACTCTGCTGCACCTAATGTGGGGGGGACTCTGCTGCACCTAATGTGGGGGGGACTCTGCTGCACCTAATGTGGGGGGGACTCTGCTGCACCTAATGGGGGGGGGGAACTCTGCTGCACCTAATGTGGGGGGAACTCTGCTGCACCTAATGTGGGAGAACTCTGCTGCACCTAATGTGGGGGGAACTCTGCTGCACCTAATGTGGGGGGAACTCTGCTGCACCTAATGTGGGGGAGCTCTGCTGCACCTAATGTGGGGGGGGGAACTCTGCTGCACCTAATGTGGGGGGAACTCTGCTGCACCCAATGTGGGGGAAACTCTGCTGCACCTAATGTGGGGGAACTCTGCTGCACCTAATGTGGGGGGAACTCTGCTGCACCTAATGTTGGGGGAACTCTGCTGCACCTAACGTGGGGGGAACTCTGCTGCACCTAACGTGGGTGGGGAACTCTGCTGCACCTAACGTGGAGGGAACTCTGCTGCACCTAACGTGGGGGGAACTGTGCTGAACCTAATGTGGGGGGAACTGTGCTGCACCTAACGTGGGGGGAACTGTGCTGCACCTAATGTGGGGGGAACTGTGCTGCACCTATCGTGGGGGGAACTGTGCTGAACCTGATGTGGGGGGAACTGTGCTGCACCTAATGTGGGGGGAACTGTGCTGCACCTAATGTGGGGGGAACTGTGCTGCACCTAATGCGGGGGCACCATATCGACGTTCGCTCACGTCGCGCTCCCAGAATTCAAAGGCAGGTGTTACTACGTCCTGACGCCGCCCTAGAGCGTGACGTGCGTGAACATCAAGGGGGGGGGGGGGGGGGCTCCATGTCCATTTTGCTTGGGGCCCCCAAATTTCTTCAAACGGCCCTGCTCAGCTGGGGGACACTACCTACTGGAGGCATTACTGGGGAGGAGGGGAGGAAGCCCAGGCCTAAAGCTGTGTAAGGGGCCCCAACATTTCTGATGGCAGCCCTGTGTACATTTGAGCAGTGACTATGTGTACATTATGTGTCCAGCATATATACTAAATGTCATGGTGTGTTATGGAGGTAAGTTGTCCGGTGCAAGGGTAACCTGGCAGGGTTTTCCTTCTGCTGGGGAAGAAAATCCGGACTTCTTGCTCACGGTGAATGCGCCGTGAGCAAGAAGTCGGAATTTTCTTCCGCGGCATAAGAAAAACCCTGCCAGGTGACCCTTGCACCGGACAACTTACCTACATCTAGCACCATAGTACCAAACGGTACCGACAGCCGTCTGCCTCCCGAAACCTTTTCTATCAGTACGTGCTTCCCAGTGTGGTGCCTGCCAGCACAACACCCCAAGGTGAGTGAACTCTTCCACCAGTCTTTCAGCTAACTAACACCCTAAATAACCGCACTATATAGCGCCGTATTCTGCCCTTTTTTTCTTTTCTCTACATGTTATGGGCACTGCAAGGGTTAATTATACTGATGATGGGTATAAAGTGGGCACTCAATGGCAGCTTCCTCTACACGCCTCGTTTCTGGCTCTTACCTGGTTGAGTGTTGTTCCAGCCGCCGGTGACTTGTCGAATGTGACACAACGTGAGTAAGATGAATATCTAGAGACGAAAACGCTGCTGATTAAAATGTCACATTAGTCCTGACGTTTCGCTGGAGACCCAGCTTTATCAGAGGTAGAGGTAGAAGACTACAACCACCAATATGGACCTCATCAGAGGTCCTCCACTGGATGAGACAATGAGCGCCCCAAATTATTTTCAGTGCACTCTATAGATAGGCAATACATGTTACTGACAGGAATATCCTTTAAAGGGGTACTCTAGTAGAAAAATGTTTTTCAAATCAACTGGTGCCAGAAAGTTATACAGATTTGTAAATTACTTCTATTTAAAAATCTTAATCCTTCCAGTACTTATCAGCTGCTGTTTGCTCCAGAGGAAGTTGAGTTGTTCTTTCCAGTGTGACCACAGTGCTCTCTGCTGACATCTCTGTCCATGTCAGGAACTGTCCAGCAGGAGAAAATCCCCATAACAAACCTATCCTGCTCTGGAAAGTTCCTGACACGGACAGAGGTGTCAGCAGAGAGCACTGTGGACAGGCTGAAAAGAACGTTACAATTTCCTCTGGAGCATACAGCAGCTGATAAGTACTGGAAGGATAAAGATTTTTAAATAGAAGTAATTTACAGTTGATTTGAAAAAGAAAAAAAATGTTCTCCACCGGAGTACCCCTTTAAACCTTCCTCATAACCAGACTAAAGCTTTATCCTAATCCGGACACACATACGGTGTCCATTTTAGGACAGCATCAGCCGTCAAGCTGTACCTCGCTCATCCTTCAGCCAAAACAGCGTCCCGCCTCCTCCCTCGCTCATCCTTCAGCCAAAACAGCGTCCCGCCTCCTCCCTCGCTCATCCTTCAGCCAAAACAGCGTCCCGCCTCCTCCCTCGCTCATCCTTCACACAAAACAGCGTCCCGCCTCCTCCCTCGCTCATCCTTCAGACAAAACATTGTCCCGCCTCCTCCCTCGCTCATCCTTCACACAAAACAGCGTCCCGCCTCCTCCCTCGCTCATCCTTCAGACAAAACAGCGTCCTGCCTCCTCCCTCGCTCATCCTTCAGACAAAACAGCGTCCTGCCTCCTCCCTCGCTCATCCTTCACACAAAACAGCGTCCCGCCTCCTCCCTCGCTCATCCTTCAGACAAAACAGCGTCCTGCCTCCTCCCTCGCTCATCCTTCAGACAAAACAGCGTCCTGCCTCCTCCCTCGCTCATCCTTCACACAAAACAGCGTCCCGCCTCCTCCCTCGCTCATCCTTCAGACAAAACAGCGTCCTGCCTCCTCCCTCGCTCATCCTTCAGACAAAACAGCGTCCTGCCTCCTCCCTCGCTCATCCTTCAGACAAAACAGCGTCCCGCCTCCTCCCTCGCTCATCCTTCAGACAAAATGGCGTCCCGCCTCCTCCCTCGCTCATCCTTCACACAAAACAGCGTCCTGCCTCCTCCCTCGCTCATCCTTCAGACAAAACAGCGTCCCGCCTCCTCCCTCGCTCATCCTTCAGCCAAAACAGCGTCCTGCCTCCTCCCTCGCTCATCCTTCACACAAAACAGCGTCCCGCCTCCTCCCTCGCTCATCCTTCACACAAAACAGCGTCCCGCCTCCTCCCTCGTTCATCCTTCAGACAAAACAGCGTCCTGCCTCCTCCCTCGCTCATCCTTCAGACAAAACAGCGTCCCGCCTCCTCCCTCCTCCGTCAGGCGTCAGGCAAAACCTTTGTCATCCTTAAGTCTGTCATACCTCAGATGAAAATGAAAGTGCTGAGTCAGCAGCGCTGCTAGCACAGACAGTGTGTGATTGGCTGCTGCCAGCAAAGATACTGTGATTGGTTGATAGGAGCGTAGGTGTGTGCAGTCCCGCTCCACTGTTTACACACATTTCTTTACAAACCCTAATCCTCTCATGTACCCAGCTTTCCCCTATTCCTGCTAAACAAATCTGCGCTAATCCTCTCATGTACCCAGCTTTCCTGAGCGTAGGTGTGTGCAGTCCCGCTCCACTGTTTACACACATTTCTTTACAAACCCTAATCCTCTCATGTACCCAGCTTTCCCCTATTCCTGCAAAACAAACCTGCGCTAATCCTCTCATGTACCCAGCTTTCCCCTATACCTGCAAAACAAACCTGCGCTCACTGTGATTGGTTGATGGGAGCGTAGGTGTGTGCAGTCCCGCTCCACTGTTTAGACACATTTCTTACAAAGCCTAATCCTCTCATGTACCCAACTTTCCCCTATCCCTGAAAAACAAACCTGCGCTCTCGGCTTTTCCCCTATTCCTGCAAAACCTACAGTTATGTACTCAGCTTTTAACAATTCCTGATAAACCTACAGCTGACTACATAACTGTAGGTTTTGCAGGAATAGGGGAAAAGCTGAGAGCGCAGGTTTGTTTTGCAGGAATAGGGGAAAGCTGGGTACATGAGAGGATTTGGGTTTGTAAAGAAATGTGTGTAAACAGTGAAGCGGGACTGCACACAATTACACTCCCATCAACCAATCACAGTATCTTTGCGCTCCCATCAACCAATCACAGTATCTTTGCTGCCAGCCAATCACACACTGTCTGTGCTAGCAGGTCTGCCGAAGCTGTGATGACTCAGCACTTTCATTTTCGTCTGAGGCATGAGGGAGTTTAGGTTGACAAAGGTTTTTCCTGACGGAAATGCAGTTTCGGAGGAGGGAGGAGGCGGGACGCCATTTCGGAGGAGGGAGGAGGCGGGATGCAGTTTCGGAGGAGGCGGGATGCAGTTTCGGAGGAGGGAGGAGGTGGGATGCAGTTTCGGAGGAGGGAGGAGGCGGGATGCAGTTTCGGAGGAGGGACGAGGTGGGATGCAGTTTCGGAGGAGGGAGGAGGCGGGATGCAGTTTCGGAGGAGGTGGGATGCAGTTTCGGAGGAGGGAGGAGGTGGGATGCAGTTTCGGAGGAGGGAGGAGGCGGGATGCAGTTTCGGAGGCTGGAGGAGGCGGGATGCAGTTTCGGAGGAGGGAGGAGGCGGGACGCAGTTTTCGCTGAAGGATGAGGGAGGTACAGGCTGAAAACTGACAGCGATTTGTCTGAGGGAGGAGGCGGGATGCAGTTTTGGAAGAGGGAGGAGGCGGGATGCAGTTTCGGAGGAGGGAGGAGGCAGAATGCAGTTTCGGAGGAGGGAGGAGGAGGGAGGAGGCGGGATGCAGTTTCGGAGGAGGGAGGAGGCGGGAGGAGGCGGGATGCAGTTTCGGAGGAGGGAGTAGGCGGGACACAGTTTCGGAGGAGGGAGGAGGCGGGATGCAGTTTCGGAGGAGGGAGGAGGCGGGATGCAGTTTCGGAGGAGGCAGGATGCAGTTTCGGAGGAGGGAGGAGGCGGGACGCCGTTTTGACTGAAGGATGAGCGCGGTGCGGCTGACGGCTGATGCTGTCCTAAAATGGACACCGTACACACAGTACAATGAGAAGAATGGAGACCACCATCGTCCATGCCAACTACCATGATCTCCTGGTGCAGAACATCTCCAGAGGATGGTCCTACTCATCCATAAAGTATCACAAGTAGCACTGAACCAATGTCATTTGTACCCAATGGTTGTTGGGTTGACCCAGTGGGTTAGAAGTGGGGGCTTGTAAAATTTGGCCTCCATTGGATCAGTGTTGCTTCCAAAAAACGTGAAATGTAGAAGCCTGAAGACCCGAGGAAAGAGGTGAAACTTCTACCAGCTTAAGATTTCAAAGATGGCCCATCTAACCAATTACAGCTGGGCTTTCATTTATAAGAGCATATTAACTCCTTAAAGGGGTACTCCTTTTTTTTTTTTTTTAAATAAACTTGTGCCAGAAAGTTTAGAAAGATTTGTAACTTACTTCTTTTAAAAATCTTAATCCTTCTAGTACTTATCAGCTGCTGTATGCTCCACACGAAGTTCTTTTCTTTTTGAATTTCCTTTCCAGTCTGACCACAGTGCTCTCTGCTGACACCTCTGTCCATGTCAGGAATTGTCCAGAGTAGGAGCAAATCCTCATAGCAAACCTCTCCTGCTCTGGACAGTTCCTGACATGGACAGAGGTGTCAGCAGAGAGCAAGGAAATTCAAAAAGAAAATAATTTCCTCTGTAGTATACAGCAGCTGATAAGTACTGGAAGGATTAAAATTTTTAAATAGAAGTAATTTACAAATCTGTTTAATATTCTGACACCAGTTGATTTAAAAAAAATTTTTTCCAGGGGAGTACCCCTTTAACCCCTTAGGGACCAGGCAAATTTTATTTTTGCATTTTTGTTTATTTTTCCTCCTTACCTTCTAAAAATCCTAACTCTTATATTTTCATCCACAGACCGATATGAGAGCGTGTTATTTTGCGTCACCAGTTTTACTTTGTAATGACATCACTTATTTTACCATAAAATGTACGGCGCAAAAAACATTATTTATGGGGGGGGGGGGGGGGTAATTGAAAAGAAAAAATGCAATTTATGAAATTTTGGAAGGTTTTGTTTCCACGCTGTGCACTTTACGGTAAAAATGAAGTTTTCTTTATTCTGTGGGTCAATACAATTAAAATGATTCCCTGTTTTATGCTTTTTTATAATTGTGCCGCTTTTTAAAAATCTCAAACTATTTTAACAAAATTTGTATGTTTAAAATTGTCCTAATTTGACCACCTATAACTTTCTCATTTCCCCATATATAGGGCAGTATGAGGGCTCATTTTTTGCACCGTGATCTGTCATTTTTATCTGTACCACTTACATTTTACTTTTTAATCACTTTTAATAATTTTTGGGGGAATAAAATATGACAATAAAGCAGCAATTTAGATTTTTTTTTTTTTTTTTTACGTTTACGCCGTTCACCATAGGGTATAATTAACATTATATTTGGATAGTTCAGACATTATCGGAAAATATCAAATATGTTTATTAATTATGGTCTTTACGCTTTTTAGGAGTAAAGAGAGAACAAGGGACGATTTACATATTTATTGGCGGAGGAGATTTTAAATTTTTTTTAAAACTTTTTTTATTTAAACTATTTATATCAATCATTTGATTGCTAATACTGTTCAGTGCTATTAGAGATGAGCGAACTTACAGTAAATTCGATTCGTCACAAACTTCTCGGCTCGGCAGTTGATGACTTATCCTGCATAAATTAGTTCAGCTTTCAGGTGTTCCGGTGGGCTGGAAAAGGTGGATACAGTCCTAGGAAAGAGTCTCCTAGGACTGTATCCACCTTTTACAGCCCTCGGGAGCACCTGAAAACTGAACTAATTTATGCAGGAAAAGTTATCAACTGCCGAGCCGAGAAGTTTGTGACGAATCGAATTTACTGTAAGTTCGCTCATCTCTAAGTGCTATGTATAGGACACAGCACTGATCAGTATTATCGGTGATCTTCTGCTCTGGTTTGCTCGATCGCAGACCAGAGCAGAAGACCCCGGGAGACGGACGGAGCCAGGTGAGGGGACCTCCGCCCGCCATACTGGATGATTAGATCCCTTTTAAGTGCCGTGCTACCGCAGATGCCTTGATCTGTATTGATCATGGCATCTGAGGGGTTAATGGCGGACATCAGCGCAATCGCAGGTGTTCGCTTTTACCGGCAGGTCCCTGGCTGCTCATAGCAGCCGGGACCTGGAGTGCATGATGCGAGCACCGGTCCGATGCTCGCGGTCATTACAGAGTGTAAGTGTACATCATGGTCCGCTAAGTACCACTGCACCATGATGTCCATTTACGTCCATTGTCGTTAAGGGGTTGAGGACACATGCAGTAAATGTACCAGTTGATATGACATATTTTTTCCCACTGGAGTACCCCTTTAAGGGGTTAAGATAAGAAAGTCAAGCTGTGATTGGTTGCTATGGACAAATCAGATACATTTTTGTCCAAGACCGATGTTGTAGATAAGACAAGAGAGATCCCTTACCTTCATGGTGGACGCTCTGTCTCCAGGATCCGTCATGATGTGATGAACATGGCTGGATGGTGGCTATATATATATATATATATATATATATATACATATATATATATATATATATATACCCGGACACTTACAGGAACAACACTGAGGGATGGGACACAGGGGGAAAACCAGCCACGACGTGGACTTATCATAAAGACTCCATTGTACTCAAGAATTGCTGAGGTTGTAACAGATGTTCCCGTCCCTGGAGAACGTTCTGCGGCTGATATCAGAATAGATGACAATGATGTCCATTAGGATCGAGAAGAACGAGAAGAACAAGCGGGGGGGATGAAGATACCTATTGGATAAAGTCAACTAGAGCGCCCCCCTTTGACCTCAGATGCCAGACAACATAGTTGACATCTACACGGAGGATTTGTCTATCTTTATTATTGACGTGAATGAAACTTTAAAGGGGTTATCAAGGAAAAAAACTTTTTTATATATATCAACTGGCTCCAGAAAGTTAAACAGATTTGTAAATTACTTCTATTAAAAAATCTTAATCCTTTCAGTACTTATGAGCTTCTGAAGTTAATGTTGTTCTTTTCTGTCTAAGTGCTCTCTGATGACACGTGTCTCGGGAAACGCCCAGTTTAGAAGAGGTTTGCTATGGGGATTTACTTCTAAACTGGGCGTTTCTCGAGACAGGTGTCATCAGAGAGGACTCAGACAGAAAAGAACAACCTTAACTTCAGAAGCTCATAAGTACTGAAAGGATTAAGATTTTTTAATAGAAGTAATTTACAAATCTGTTTAACTTTCTGGAGCCAGTTGATATATATAAAAAAAAGTTTTTCCTGGAATACCCCTTTAATAAAACTTTCTTTACAAGAATTCAGGGGGGGCCTCTTTAACCCCTTAAAGGGGTATTCCGGGCAAAAACATTTTATCCCCAAAGGATAGGGGATAAGATGTCTGATCGCGGGGGTGGGGGGTGAGGGGGGGGGGGGGCCCGATGCTGAGACCTCCCGCGATTTCCCTGCAGAACCCGCTTTCTATGCGGGTGCTGAATCTCCAGTTTCGGAGACCTCTGGGTTTCCGGGACATGATGTCACGCCACACCCCCTCCATTCATGTCTATGGGAGGGGGCATGACAGCCGTCACGCCCCCTCCCATAGACATGAATAGAGGGGGCGTGGTGTGACGTCACCTCCCTGGTCCCGGAAACCCGGAGATTTCCGAAACTGGAGATTCAGCACCCGCATAGAAAGCGGGTTCTGCAGGGAGATCGCGGGAGGTCTCAGCATCGGGCAACCCCACCCCTCACCCCCCACGATCAGACATCTTATCCCCTATCCTTTGGCAGTTCTGCGGGTGATCCGATCATCCATTCAAAGTGCCGCACTGCCGTGATCTGTATTGATCACGGCATCTGATGGGTTAATGGCGGGCATCCGCGCGATCGCGGATGTCCGCCATTACTGGCGGGTCCCTGGCTGCTGATAGCAGCCGGGACCTGCCGCGCATGATGCGAGCTCCAGTCCGGTGCTCGCGGTCATGGCGGAGCATAAATGTACGCTATGGTGCCACGTCATAATGACGTCCATTTACATCCATTGTCGTTAAGGAGTTAAAGACTGTGGGGGTTATTATTATTATTTTTTAAGTTCTAAGATTCGCAATTTTGATCTTTTGGTGACGGATGCAGTGTAGGGATCGACCGATTATCGGTATGGACGATATTATCGGCCGATAATCACGATTTTGGGCATTATCGGTATCAGCAATTACCTACGCCGCTACGCCGTGACGTCAGGTGTGTCGCTGCGCACGGGCGTCACTGCGCAGCGGCGTCTATGCTGCGTTACTAGGCCGGAGCCTGCCCGGAGTGGAGAAGAGGACCCCCGGAGAAGAAGTACAGCCCGGACCGGTTCACCCTCCACCCGGAATGCCGCCGGACACTACAGGAAGGATGGATGGATGGCCAGGACCACCCTGACAGGTAGGGGAGAGATGCGGGTGGTGGCGGCGGTGGTCTCTGGTCTCACCGCAAAAGCCACTGCAGATCATTGATTTAAAGCGCCCGCTTTAAATCAATGATCTGCAGCGGTGTCGCAGGGGGTTAAATAGCCGATAACTTATACCGGAATATCGGTATAAGTTATCGGCTATCGGCCCTAAAAAAACCATATCGGTCGATCCCTAATGCAGTGGTCCCGAATTTATTATCTGCGTGATTTTGATTTGGGTGCAAATTTTGCCGAAACTGGCGCAAAAAAATAAAAATAAAAAAACCTGCAAATCTAGATCACCTCCCGACCAGGTCTAAAAAAGATTACTACTCCTGTCTGTTTGCCAAAACTAAAAAATCCTCAGCCAGAGTTAAAGAGAGGGAGAGAGAATACGGTAGAGAATAAGAACGTTTAAAGACATAAAAAGTAAAAAACTTTAAAAACATGCAAAGGGTAAGTAAAGCAGTTGTCCATATGAAACAACCAGATATATTTTTAAAAAGGTACAAAAAAGGAAATGGTAAAGAGGTAAGAAACAATAAGATTTTTAGCAATAACCAAAATCTAACAATTTAATGGGCCCAAGTTAAAAAAAAAAAATATCCGACAAAGTGATGATAAAAAAACAAAATAAAAAGTGAAAGGTAAAAAAAAAAAAAAAAATACCTGTTCAACTAAAACCTCCGTCTTTTGAACAATAAAGTTTTTCCTTTTTTTTTTTTTTCCTGGCCTGCGGCGCGGCAAACCACTATTCAAATGTAAGACTCTATTTGCAGACCTTCTTCTTTTAAACATTACCGTATTTTTCGCCCTATAGGACGCACCGGCGTATAAGACGCACCCAATTTTAAAGGTGCAAAATATTCTGAACCCAACAATGATCTTCAACCTGCGGACCTCCAGATGTGGCAAAACTACAACTCCCAGCATGCCCGGACAGCCGTTGGCTGTCCAGGCATGCTGGGAGTTGTAGTTTAGCAACATCTGGAGGTCAGCAGGTTTAAGACCACTGGTATTGGAGGTAATACTCACGTGTCCGCGCCGCTCCGGACCCATCACCGCTGCCCTGGATGTCGCTCTCCATCGCTGTCGCCGCGTCCCCTGGGTGTCCCCGTCGCTCCGGAACGTCACTGCTGCCCGGGATCCTCGCTCTTCGTCGCCGCCATCACGTCGCTGCGCGCGCCGCTCCTATTGGATGACGGGACGACCTGATGACGAGGAAGGAGAGCGCCGGCCATGCAGGGGATCCCGGCACGGAGCAGACACCTAGGAGGCCGGTAAGGTCCCTCCCGGTGTCCTGTAAGCTGTTCGGGACGCCGCGATTTCACCGCGGCGGTCCCGAAGAGCCCGACTGAACAGCCGGGCTAGTGTCACTTTCCCTTCAGACGCGGCGGTCAGCTTTGATCGCCGAGTCTGAAGGGTTAATACTGGGCATCACCGCGATCGGTGATGTCCTGTATTAGCCGCGGGTCCCGGCCGTTGATGGCCGCAGGGACCGCCGCGATAGGTGTGTGTATTCACCGTATAAGACGCACCGACTTTTTCTCCCCCCAGTTTTAGGGAAGAAAAAGTGCGTCTTATACGGCGAAAAATACGGTAATTTGCCTTAAAATTAAAACTAAAACCAATAAAGCCAAAGACACAGACAAACAAGCCCCTCAGAAGCAGGCAGACAGGATCTGGAAGCGGCAGGAGAAAATGATCTGCGTGAAATTTATCACGGTCAATGCGACAATATGAAAAATTTGGAGCAGCACCGCCAAAAAAACCGCATGTAGACAAACAACAATAATGATCTCGCCAAGACCGTTACTGATAAATAACCCCCAATGGCCTCTTAGAACTCATCCATAATTATTCGATTTTTTTGCTGAACGCGTCGTTTATTTTAAGGTTCCTCTTTTTATATTTTTATGGTTTTCAGAATCGAACTGAAAGCCTTTGTTTTATAAAGATAAAAAAAAAGTCCCCGTCCTGACCAGTATGGAGACCCCCAACTCCAACAAGACCCCACGGGTTATGTCACAATTCTCAATGCGCACAAATATTAGGGGGTTTCCATTAAATTACATCGTTTCACAGATAAGTTACCGTATTTTTCGTCAAATAAGACGCGCGCCCAATTTTAAAGCATAAAAATCGAGAAAATAAAGATTCTGAACCAAATACAATGTAAAGTATAGGACGGTGGTCTTCAACCTGCGGACCTCCAGATGTTGGAAAACTACAAATCCCAGCATGCCCGGACAGCCGTTGGCTGTCCACCATTTTGGTGATTCTGACAAAATATCCCCCAATTTTTTAGAAGACCTTGTCCCTTCTTCAGAACCCATGGCCATCCCTCTTAAAGGGTTACTCCGGTCCCCAGCGTCCGGAACATTGAGTTCCGAACGCCGGGTGTGGGCTTCCGTAGTCACGCCCGCCCCCTCGTGACTTCACGCCCGCCCCCTCAATGAAAGTCTATGAGAAGGGGGCGCGACAGTCGTCGCGCCCCCTTCCCATAGACTTTCATTGAAGGGGGCGGGCGTGACTACGGAAGCCCGCATCCAGCGTTCGGAACTCAATTTTCCGCTGCGGACCGGAGTAACCCTTTAAAGGCATTCTGACACTAGAAGAAGCTTCTTTCTTTATCACATTTTACTGATACCTAAATAAGAGAGAGCAGCCAGAGAGTATAGTCAAAGCATTGGCACCATGGTGGGCATGATAGAAGGGCGGTAATGGAACTGGTAATGGTCTGGGGTTTAGAGATAAAGAAGAGGGTGGCGTTGGGGGGGGGGGGAGGGGAGGGGAACGCAGGGAGATTGGGAAGTAGAGAAGATGCCTCCATTTTTCCCAGTGGAAAAACAAAGTATTCCCAAGTTCCCTGAAGATCGGTTTCCTTACCAATCGGTTGGCTCGTGTCGCCATCTTGGAATGAACCATGATACAGCTTGTACCCGTCCTCTTCTGGATCAATGGTCGATGGGGACGGAGAGGAGATGTCATAGATCCCGAAATGAGGTCAACCCGAAGATGATATCACCTGTTTGGGGTGAGAAGGTGAATGTTCTACCGTGAATTCAGAATTCCACGTCTGTATAAGGAGGCACAAAGAGTTCTCCTTAAAGGGGTACTCCAGTGAAAACCTTTTTTTCTTTTAAATCAACTGGTGGCAGAAAGTTAAACATTTTTAAATTACTTCTATTAAAAAATCTTAATCCTTCCAGTACTTATCAGCTGCTGAATTCTACAGAGGAAATTCCTTTCTTTTTGGAACACTGATGACATCACGAGCACAGTGCTCTCTGCTGACATCTCTGTCCATTTTAGCAACCGTGCATAGCAGATGTATGCTAAGGGCAGCATGGTGGTTCAGTGGTTAGCACTCCTGCCTTGCAGTGCTGGGGACTTGGGTTCAAATCCCACTAAGGACAACAATAAATAAAGTGTTACATCAGCAGAGAGAACTGTGCTCGTGATGTCATCAGAGGATTCCAAAAATAAAAGAATTTCCTCTGTAGTATTCAGCAGCTAATAAGTACAGGAAGGATTAAGATTTTTTAATAGAAGTCATTTACAAATATGTTTAACTTTCTGCCACCAGTTGATTTAAAAGAAAAAAGGTTTTCACCGGAGTACCCCTTTAAAGTAAATTGTTGTACGTAGCACAATTCAGGCCAGGAAAGTTGCGTTATATTGGGGAATTCTAATAGGTTTTTCTAAGACCCTTGATAAAATCCGTATGTGACCTACGTGACCTCTTCTGACATCATAGGTGGAATTTATAAATGTAGATATCTTGGCAGCTCTTCTGTACAAGATGTCACCTTAATATAAGAACGGACCGCGTGGCGCGCGCAGCGCTTCATTATGGGTCATTATCTCCCCCCACAATGCTGCATCTGTCCGCTCCCCCTATTGGCTGGAATAAAGAGGAAACCCGGTGAGTGCTCCCTGCTTTGTATCTTGATACAGGATGTTTACAGACACAATTGGAAGATGTGCAAAATTGACCCAACTTTCCTCTAAAATGTGGACTCGCTGGTGCAACCATAGACTCAACCCTATGAAGGAGGCGGAGAACCTGTTTGTCTAAATCCTATATCCCATTCCACATCTACATTGTCACTGACTACACTCTGAGAAGTTGTCTTTACTGGGCGCATCCCATTTACATCAGGAAACATTAACCCTATCCCTCCATATAAGAACAATCCCATACCTGAGGTGTACACTTCAAAGACATGTAGATGTTTGCATAAATATGGGCCACAATGGACCCCATGTTGGTCCCCAGTGCTGGTGGGAAAAAACATCCCCTATCTGCTATGTCTATGGGATCAGGATATATAGTAGATATACACCTCCCCTCCAGCTCTATCTGTATACTGCTGCTATCTCTATGGGATCAGGATATATAGTAGTTATACACCTCCCCCCAGCTCTATCTGTATACTACTGCTATCTCTATGGGATCAGGATATATAGTAGTTATACACCTCATCTCCAGCTCTATCTGTATACTGCTGCTATCTCTATGGGATCAGGATATATAGTAGTTATACACCTCCCCTCCAGCTCTATCTGTATACTGCTGCTATCTCTATGGGATCAGGATATATATAGTAGTTATACCCATCCCATCCTGCTCTATCTGTATACTGCTGCTATCTCTATGGGATCAGGATATATAGTAGTTATACACCTTCCCTCCAGCTCTATCTGTATACTGCTGCTATCTCTATGGGATCAGGATATATAGTAGTTATACACCTCATCTCCAGCTCTATCTGTATACTGCTGCTATCTCTATGGGATCAGGATATATAGTAGTTATACCCCTCCCATCCAGCTCTATCTGTATACTGCTGCTATCTCTATGGGATCAGGATATATAGTAGTTATATACCTCCCCTCCAGCTCTATCTGTATACTGCTGCTATCTCTATGGGATCAGGATATATATAGTAGTTATACCCCTCCCATCCAGCTCTATCTGTATACTGCTGCTATCTCTATGGGATCAGGATATATAGTAGTTATACACCTTCCCTCCAGCTCTATCTGTATACTGCTGCTATCTCTATGGGATCAGGATATATAGTAGTTATACACCTCATCTCCAGCTCTATCTGTATACTGCTGCTATCTCTATGGGATCAGGATATATAGTAGTTATACACCTCCCCTCCAGCTCTATCTGTATACTGCTGCTATCTCTATGGGATCAGGATATATAGTAGTTATACACCTCCCCTCCAGCTCTATCTGTATACTGCTGCTGTCTCTATGGGATCAGGATATATAGGAGTTATACACCTCCCCTCCAGCTCTATCTGTATACTGCTGCTATCTCTATTGGATCAGGATATATTTATAGTAGTTATACACCTCCCCTCCAGCTCTATCTGTATACTGCTGCTGCTATCTCTATGGGATCAGGATATACAGTAGTTATACACCTCCCCTCCAGCTCTATCTGTATACTGCTGCTGTCTCTATGGGATCAGGATATATAGTAGTTATACACCTCCCCTCCAGCTCTATCTATATACTGCTGCAATCTCTATGGGTCTAGGATATATAGTAGTTATACACCTCTCCTCCAGCTCTATCTGTATACTGCTGCTGCTATCTCTATAGGATCAGGATATATAGTAGTTATACACCTCCCCTCCAGCTCTATCTGTATACTGCTGCTATCTCTATAGGATCAGGATATATAGTAGTTATACACCTCTCCTCCAGCTCTATCTGTATACTGCTGCTATCTCTATGGGATCAGGATATGCAGAAGTTATACACCTCCCCTCCATCTCTATCTATATACTGCTGCTATCTCTATGGGATCAGGATATATAGTAGTTATACACCTCCTCCCCCCAGCTCTATCTGTATACTGCTGCTGCTATCTCTATGGGATCAGGATATATAGTAGTTATACACCTCCCCTCCAGCTCTATCTGTATACTGCTGCTGTCTCTATGGGATCAGGATATATAGTAGTTATACACCTCCTCCCCCCAGCTCTATCTGTATACTGCTGCTGCTATCTCTATGGGATCAGGATATATAGTAGTTATACACCTCCCATCCAACTCTATCTGTATACTGCTGCTGCTATCTCTATAGGATCAGGATATATAGTAGTTATACACCTCCCATCCAGCTCTATTTGTATACTGCTGCTATCTCTATGGGATCAGGATATATAGCAGTTATACACCTCCCCTCCAGCTCTATCTGTATACTGCTGCTATCTCTATGGGACTAGGATATATGGTAGTTATACACCTCCCCTCCAGCTTCGCAGGTTGTAGACCACTGTCCTATACTTTACATTGCCCGGATCCCTCAACATACGATGGTTTCAACAAACGATGGTCCATTTGGAGCGGATTACCCTCGTATGTTGAGGGACCCCTGTATTCTGGAGATGTAATTAGCCCCTTAAGGACTCAGGGTTTTTCAGTTTTTGCACTTTTGTTTTTTCCTCCTCACCTTTTAAAAATCATAACCCTTTCAATTTTCCACCTAAAATTCCATATTATGGCTTATTGTTTGCGTCACCAATTCTACTTTGCAGTGACATTAGTCATTTTACCCAAAAATCTACGGTGAAACGGAAAAAAAAATCATTGTGCGACAAAATCGAAGAAAATACGCCATTTTGTAAATTTTGGAGGCTTCCGTGTCTACGTAGTGCATATTTCGGTAAAAATGACACCTTATCATTATTCTGTAGGTCCATACGGTTAAAATGATACCCTGCTTATATAGGTTGGATTTTGTTGGACTTCTGGAAAAAATCATAACTACATGCGGGAAAATGTATACGTTTAAAAATGTCATCTTCTGGCCCCTATAACTTTTTTATTTTTCCACGTACAGGGCGGTATGAGGACTCATTGTTTGCGCCGTGATCTGAAGTTTTTATCGATATGATTTTTGTTTTGATAGGACTTTTTGATCACTTTTTATTCATTTTTTAATGGTATAAAAAGTGACCAAAATACGCTTTTTTGGACTTTGGAATTTTTTTGCGCGTACGCCATTGACCGAGCGGTTTAATTAATGATATATTTTTATAGGTCGGACATTTACGCACGCGGTGATACCACATATGTTTATTTATTAACACTGTTTTATTTTTTTTATGGAAAAAGGGGGGTGATTCAAACTTTTATTAGGGAAGGGGTTAAATGACCTTTATTAACACTTTTTTTTTGCAGTGTTATAGGTCCCATAGGAGACTATAACACTGCACACACTGATCTCTTATACTGATCATTGTTATCCCATAGGGACCTATAACACTGTACACTGATCTCTTATACTGATCATTATTATCCCATAGGGACCTATAACACTGCACACACTGATCTCTTATACTGATCATTGTTATCCCATAGGGACCTATAACACTGCACACACTGATCTCTTATACTGATCATTGTTATCCCATAGGGACCTATAACACTGCACACACTGATCTCTTATACTGATCATTGTTATCCCATAGGGACCTATAACACTGCACACACTGATCTCTTATACTGATCATTGTTATCCCATAGGAGACTATAACACTGAACACACTGATCTCTTACACGGATCATTGTTATCCCATAGGAGACTATAACACTGCACACACTGATCTCTTACACTGATCATTATTATCCCATAGGAGACTATAACACTGCACACACTGATCTCTTATACTGATCATTGTTATCCCATAGGAGACTATAACACTGCACACACTGATCTCTTATACTGATCATTATTATCCCATAGGGACCTATAACACTGCACACACTGATCTCTTATACTGATCATTGTTATCCCATAAGAGACTATAACACTGCACACACTGATCTCTTACACTGATCATTGTTATCCCATAGGAGACTATAACACTGCACACACTGATCTCTTACACTGATCATTGTTATCCCATAGGAGACAATAACACTGCACACACTGATCTCTTACACTGATCGTTGTT
Organism: Hyla sarda; assembly: GCF_029499605.1. Classification (NCBI taxonomy): domain Eukaryota; kingdom Metazoa; phylum Chordata; class Amphibia; order Anura; family Hylidae; genus Hyla; species Hyla sarda. The sequence continues at coordinate 228,820,174 of NC_079196.1, forward strand.
ATCCCATAGGAGACTATAACACTGCACACACTGATCTCTTACACTGATCATTGTTATCCCATAGGAGACTATAACACTGCACACACACTGATCTCTTACACTGATCATTGTTATCCCATAGGAGACTATAACACTGCACACACTGATCTCTTACACTGATCATTGTTATCCCATAGGGACCTATAACACTGTACACACTGATCTCTTATATTCATCATTGTTATCCCATAGGAGACTATAACACTGTACACACTGATCTCTTATATTGATCATTGTTATCCCATAGGGACCTATAACACTGCACACACTGATCTCTTATACTGATCATTGTTATCCCATAGGGACCTATAACCCTGCACACACTGATCTCTTATACTGATCATTGTTATCCCATAGGAGACTATAACACTGCACACACTGATCTCTTATACTGATCATTATTATCCCATAGGAGACTATAACACTGATCTCTTATACTGATCATCGTTATCCCATAGGAGACTATGACACTGCACACACTGATCTCTTATACTGATCATTGTTATCCCATAGGGGGCTAGAACACTGCACACACTGATCTCTTATACTGATCATTATTATCCCATAGGGACCTATAACACTGCACACACTGATCACTGTTATCCCATAGGGACCTATAACACTGCACACACTGATCTCTTATACTGATCATTGTTATCCCATAGGAGACTACAACACTGTACACACTGATCATCTTATACTGATCATTGTTATCCCATAGGGACCTATGACACTGCACACACTGATCACTGTTATCCCATAGGGACCTATAACACTGCACACACTGATCTCTCATGCTGATCACTGGCGTGTATTAACAGTCCTGTGATCAGTGTTATCGGCGCTTGGCAGCTCCTGTCTGGATCTCAGGCACGGAGCAGTCATTTGTCGATCGGACACCGAGGAGGCAGGTAAGGTCCCTCCCGCTGTCCTGTAAACTGTTCGGGACGCCGTGATTTCACCGCGGCGGTCCCAAACAGCCCGACTGAGCAGCCGGGATACTTACACTTTCCCTTCAGCTTTGATCGCCGCGTCTGAAGGGTTAATACAGGGCATCACCGCGACCGGTGATGTCCTGTATTAGCCGCGGGTCCCGGGACCGACCTGATATGATGCGGGGACACCATGTGACCCTGTGGCATATCGCGGGAGCCGGTGGAGGATGTAAATATACGTGCTGCGTCGTTAAGGAGTCAGACTGATGTGTCAGTACAGGATACAATTCTTGGTATTATACATGGAGAAGGATTGATTCACTGTCTAACTATTTATTACTCACTATGAGCCAAGATACACAAAGGTCCCCAGTGTTCACCCGATATATACGCGACGGGGACAACGACGTGTGACCTTTCCCTGTACAGAGGTTGTCGAGCACAAGGGTTGGATTTCGGCTTATTAAATATTGTGTCGTTTCTTCATTGTGGGGATCAGAGACTTGTGGGACGTGTTCGGTTCTTTAGGGGTCAGATGAGAAGTTGCTCTTTGCTGTTGGGACCAGAACTAGGACTAGGAACCTCCTTACTACAAGGACCGCACAATAATAGTGGCGTCGCCGTCCTTATATTCTCCATAAAGATTGGCGCCATGACAGTGATGAATAATCCGGCACAATTACTGACAAGTCTGTCTGTATTATAAACATGAACATAAACCAGATTGGGCAACATGATCGACAGAAATTATCCGATTGGCCGACACTTAACCCCTTGGGGACGGAGCCCCTGGACGTCTTATCCCTCATCCAAATATAGGGGATAAGATGTCTAATCGTGGGGACCCCTCCACAATCTCCGCGCAGCACCCGGAATTCTAAACAGTAAACTTAGGACGCTGGGATTCCACGGACAGAGATCAGATGTCCCTGAACCATTCATGTCTATGGGAGGGGGCGACGGGGGTCAGGATGTAACCTAGAATATTCCATCCACTGACAGTAAGGATATGGCTGATATAGATACATATGAGATTATTATATGATATAGATACATATGAGATTACTATATGATACAGATACATATGAGATTACTATATGATATATATACATATGAGATTACTGTATGATATAGATACATATGAGATTACTATATGATATAGATACATATGAGATTACTATATGATATATATATATATATATATATATATATACATATGAGATTACTATATGATATAGATACATAGGAGATTACTATATGATATAGATACATATGAGATTACTACATGATATATATACATATGAGATTACTATATGATATAGATACATATGAGATTACTATATGATATAGATACATATGAGATTACTATATGATATAGATACATATGAGATTACTACATGATATATATACATATGAGATTACTATATGATATAGATACATATGAGATTACTATATGATATAGATACATATGAGATTACTATATGATATAGATACATATGAGATTACTATATGATATATATACATATGAGATTACTATATGATATAGATACATAGGAGATTACTATATGATATAGATACATATGAGATTACTATATGATATAGATACATATGAGATTACTATATGATATATATACATATGAGATTACTATATGATATAGATACATATGAGATTACTATATGATATAGATACATATGAGATTACTATATGATATAGATACATATGAGATTACTATATGATATAGATACATATGAGATTACTATATGATATATATACATATGAGATTACTATATGATATAGATACATATGAGATTACTATATGATATAGATACATATGAGATTACTATATGATATATATACATATGAGATTACTATATGATATAGATACATATGAGATTACTATATGATATAGATACATATGAGATTACTATATGATATATATACATATGAGATTACTATATGATATAGAGACATATGAGATTACTATATGATATAGATACATATGAGATTACTATATGATATAGATACATATGAGATTACTATATGATATAGATACATATGAGATTACTATATGATATAGATACATATGAGATTACTATATGATATATATACATATGAGATTACTATATGATATAGATACATATGAGATTACTATATAATATATATACATATGAGATTACTATATAATATAGATACATATGAGATTACTATATGATATAGATACATATGAGATTACTATATGATATAGATACATATGAGATTACTATATGATATAGATACATATGAGATTACTACATGATATAGATACATATGAGATTACTATATGATATAGATACATATGAGATTACTATATGATATAGATACATATGAGATTACTATATGATATAGATACATATGAGATTACTATATAATATATATACATATGAGATTACTATATAATATAGATACATATGAGATTACTATATGATATAGATACATATGAGATTACTATATGATATAGATACATATGAGATTACTATATGATATAGATACATGTGAGATTACTATATGATATAGATACATATGAGATTACTATATGATATAGATACATATGAGATTACTATATGATATAGATACATATGAGATTACTATATGTTATAGATACATATGAGATTACTATATGATATAGATACATATGAGATTACTACATGATATAGATACATATGAGATTACTATATGATATAGATACATATGAGATTACTATATGATATAGAGACATATGAGATTACTATATGATATAGATACATATGAGATTACTATATGATACAGATACATATGAGATTACTATATGATATAGATACATATGAGATTACTATATGATATAGATACATATGAGATTACTATATGATATATACACATATGAGATTACTATATGATATAGATACATATGAGATTACTATATGATATAGATACATATGAGATTACTATATGATATAGATACATATGAGATTACTATATGATACAGATACATATGAGATTACTATATGATATAGATACATATGAGATTACTATATGATATAGATACATATGAGATTACTATATGATATAGATACATATGAGATTACTATATGATATAGATACATATGAGATTACTATATGATATAGATACATATGAGATTACTATATGATATAGAGACATATGAGATTACTGTATGATATAGATACATATGAGATTACTATATGATATAGATACATATGAGATTACTATATGATATAGATACATATGAGATTACTATATGATATAGATATATATGAGATTACTGTATGATATAGATACATGTGAGATTACTATATGATATAGATACATATGAGATTACTATATGATACAGACACATATGAGATTACTATATGATATAGATACATATGAGATTACTATATGATACAGATACATATGAGATTACTATATGATACAGATACATATGAGATTACTATATGATATAGATACATATGAGATTACTATATGATACAGACACATATGAGATTACTATATGATATAGATACATATGAGATTACTATATGATACAGATACATATGAGATTACTATATGATACAGATACATATGAGATTACTATATGATATAGATACATAGGAGATTACTATATGATATAGATACATATGAGATTACTATATGATATAGATACATATGAGATTACTATATGATACAGATACATATGAGATTACTATATGATACAGATACATATGAGATTACTATATGATACAGATACATATGAGATTACTATATGATATAGATACATATGAGATTACTATATGATATAGATACATATGAGATTACTATATGATATAGATACATATGAGATTACTATATGATACAGACACATATGAGATTACTATATGATATAGATACATATGAGATTACTATATGATATAGAGACATATGAGATTACTATATGATATAGATACATATGAGATTACTATATGATATAGATACATATGAGATTACTATATGATATAGATACATATGAGATTAGTATATGATATAGATACATATGAGATTACTATATGATATATATACATATGAGATTACTATATGATATAGCTACATATGAGATTACTATATGATATAGATACATATGAGATTACTATATGATATAGATATATATGAGATTACTATATGATATAGATACATATGAGATTACTATATGATAGATACATATGAGATTATTATATGATATAGATACATATGAGATTACTATATGATATAGATACATATGAGATTACTATATGATATAGATACATATGAGATTACTATATGATATAGATATATATGAGATTACTATATGATATAGATACATATGAGATTACTATATGATAGATACATATGAGATTATTATATGATATAGATACATATGAGATTACTATATGATATAGATACATGTGAGATTACTATATGATATAGATACATATGAGATTACAATATGATATAGATACATATGAGATTACTATATGATACAGATACATATGAGATTACTATATGATATATATACATATGAGATGACTATATGATATAGATACATATGACATTACTATATGATATAGATACATATGAGATTACTATATGATATAGAGACATATGAGATTACTATATGATATAGAGACATATGAGATTACTATATGATATAGATACATATGAGATTACTATATGATATAGAGACATATGAGATTACTATATGATATAGATACATATGAGATTACTATATGATATAGAGACATATGAGATTACTATATGATATAGATACATATGAGATTACTATATGATATAGATACATATGAGATTACTATATGATATAGAGACATATGAGATTACTATATGATATAGAGACATATGAGATTACTATATGATATAGATACATATGAGATTACTGTATGATATAGATACATATGAGATTACTATATGATATAGATACATATGAGATTACTATATGATATAGCTACATATGAGATTACTATATGATATAGATACATATGAGATTACTATATGATATATATACATATGAGATTACTATATGATATAGATACATATGAGATTACTATATGATATAGATACATATGAGATTACTATATGATATAGATACATATGAGATTACTATTTGATATAGATACATATGAGATTACTATATGATATAGATACATATGAGATTACTATATGATATAGATACATATGAGATTACTATATGATATAGATACATATGAGATTACTATATGATATAGATACATATGAGATTACTATATGATATAGATAGATATGAGATTACTATATGATATAGATACATATGAGATTACTATATGATATAGATACATATGAGATTACTATATGATATAGAGACATATGAGATTACTATATAATATAGATACATATGACATTACTGTATGATATAGATAGATATGAGATAACTATATGATATAGATACATATGAGATTACTATATGATATAGATACATATGAGATTACTATATGATATAGATACATATGAGATTACTATATGATATAGATACATATGAGATTACTATATGATATATATACATATGAGATTACTATATGATATAGATACATATGAGATTACTATATGATATAGATAGATATGAGATTACTATATGATATAGATACATATGAGATTACTATATGATACAGATACATATGAGATTACTATATGATGATATAGATACATATGAGATTACTATATGATATAGATACATATGAGATTACTATATGATATAGATACATATGACATTACTGTATGATATAGATACATATGAGATTACTATATGATATAGAGACATATGAGATTACTATATGATATAGATACATATGAGATTACTATATGATATAGATACATATGAGATTACTATATGATATAGATACATATGAGATTACTATATGATATAGATACATATGAGATTACTATATGATATAGATACATATGAGATTACTATATGATATAGATACATATGAGATTACTATATGATATAGATACGTATGAGATTACTATATGATATATACACATATGAGATTACTATATGATATAGATACATATGAGATTACTATATGATATAGATACATATGAGATTACTATATGATAGAGATACATATGACATTACTATATAATATAGATACATATGAGATTACTACATGATATAGATACATATGAGATTACTATATGATATAGATACATATGAGATTACTATATGATATAGATACATATGAGATTACTATATGATATAGATACATGTGAGATTACTATATGATATAGATACATATGAGATTACTATATGATATAGATACATATGAGATTACTATATGATATAGATACATATGAGATTACTATATGATATAGATACATATGAGATTACTATATGATATAGGTACATATGAGATTACTATATGATATGGTCGGCGACAGCCTCACAATAGGAGGACCCCAGGAGGTATTGCCATGTACAGCCACCATAGGGATCTCTATGTATCTTCACAATATAATATTTTGCACTTAGAATTATTCTGTATCTCACAGGATTACATACACTTATACACTGTAACAGCCCCTCAGCTGTGTGAGCAGGACTGGGTCAGGTGTTCAGCCCCTGGATATATACTAGAGTATCCATCCACTGACAGTAAGCAGAGTGCTAGAATATTCCATTCACTGACAGTAAGCAGAGTGTATTCCATTCACTGACAGTAAGCAGAGTGCTAGAATATTTCATTCACTGACAGTAAGCAGAGCTCTAGAATATTCCATTCACTGACAGTAAGCAGAACTCTAGAATATTCCATCCACTGACATTAAGCAGAGCGCTAGAATATTCAATTCACTGACAGTAAGCAGAGCTCTAGAATATTACATTCACTGACAGTAAGCAGAACTCTAGAATATTCCATCCACTGACATTAAGCAGAGCGCTAGAATATTCAATTCACTGACAGTAAGCAGAGCGCTAGAATATTACATTCACTGACAGTAAGCAGAACTCTAGAATATTCCATCCACTGACATTAAGCAGAGCGCTAGAATATTCAATTCACTGACAGTAAGCAGAGCGCTAGAATATTTCATTCACTGACAGTAAGCAGAGCTCTAGAATATTCCATTCACTGACAGTAAGCAGAACTCTAGAATATTCCATCCACTGACATTAAGCAGAGCGCTAGAATTTTCAATTCACTGACAGTAAGCAGAGCGCTAGAATATTACATTCACTGACAGTAAGCAGAACTCTAGAATATTCAATTCACTGACAGTAAGCAGAGATCTAAAATATTCCATACACTGACAGTAAGCAGAGCGCTAGAATATTACATTCACTGACAGTAAGCAGAGCTCTAGAATATTACATTCACTGACAGTAAGCAGAACTCTAGAATATTCCATTCACTGACAGTCAGCAGAGCGCTAGAATATTACATTCACTGACAGTAAGCAGAACTCTAGAATATTCCATCCACTGACAGTTAGCAGAGCTCTAGAATATTACATTCACTGACAGTAAGCAGAACTCTAGAATATTCCATTCACTGACAGTAAGCAGAGCGCCAGAATATTCCATTCACTGACAGTAAGCAGCACTCTAGAATATTCCATTCACTGACAGTAAGCAGAGCGCCAGAATATTCCATTCATTGACAGTAAGCAGAACTCTAGAATATTCCATTCACTGACAGTAAGCAGAGCTCTAGAATATTCCATTCACTGACAGTAAGCAGAGCTCTAGAATATTCCATCCACTGACAGTAAGCAGAGCTCTAGAATATTCCATTCACTGACAGTAAGCAGAGCTCTAGAATATTCCATTCACTGACAGTAAGCAGAGATCTGGAGAACGAGTAGGAAATGAGACACAGAGTCCAGTTATCTGTATGTTTATTCTGTATTGAAGCTTTGTACATTGTAATGATGCCGGTGACCACTACTCTCTGCCGCCCCCCCTGGTACCAGGATGTATTGTTATTGGTGGAGGCCGGAGGGTCATGTGACTTTGTGCCGCCATTACTGTTCTGCTCACACACTTGGCGCAATCTTCCTCTCCGTTCTCTTTAGGGAATAGTTGTATCCTCTCCATGTGTCCCACACAATGCCGGTGCCGTACTCCTCGGTGACGCCGCGCAGATATTTCCCATTCACACTGGCAGAATGACAAACGTTCTAGAACGCCCCCCGATTCCTCCGGGCGCAGTCATACGCAGCTCTGTGACTATCGCGGTCGTAGGTTGTAAATTCTCTTCCATTGTGATTCCGTAAAGAATCTCCTGTCAATCAACAAAGAGAAGACGTTAGATACAGGGAATAAGTATAATCCGGTGTCACCTCTTTGCAGTCACTATAGGACGGTATTATTACAGGGAAATAACTATAATCCGGAATCACCTCTTTGCAGTCACTATAGGACGGTATTATTACAGGGGAATAACTATAATCCGGTGTCACCTCTTTACAGTCACTATAGGACGGTATTATTACAGGGGAATAACTATAATACGGTGTCACCTCTTTACAGTCACACTATAGGACGGTATTATTACAGGGAAATAACTATAATCCGGTGTCACCTAATAATAGTCACTATAGGACGGTATTATTACAGGGAAATAACTATAATCCGGTGTCACCTCTTTACAGTCACACTATAGGACGGTATTATTACAGGGAAATAACTATAATCCGGTGTCACCTCTTTACAGTCACTATAGGACGGTATTATTACAGGGAAATAACTATAATCCGGTGTCACCTCTTTGCAGTCACTATAGGACGGTATTATTACAGGGGAATAACTATAATCCGGTGTCACCTCTTTGCAGTCACTATAGGACGGTATTATTACAGGGGAATAACTATAATCCGGTGTCACCTCTTTGCAGTCACTATAGGACGGTATTATTACAGGGAAATAACTATAATCCGGTGTCACCTCTTTGCAGTCACTATAGGACGGTATTATTACAGGGAAATAACTATAATCCAGTGTCACCTCTTTGCAGTCACTATAGGACGGTATTATTACAGGGAATAAGTATAATACGGTGTCACCTCTTTGCAGTCACTATAGGACGGTATTATTACAGGGAATAAGTATAATACGGTGTCACCTCTTTGCAGTCACACTATAGGACGGTATTATTACAGGGAAATAACTATAATCCGGTGTCACCTCATTGCAGTTACACTATAGGACGGTATTATTACAGGAAAATAACTATAATCCGGTGTGACCTCTTTGCAGTCACTATAGGACGGTATTATTACAGGGAAATAACTATAATCTGGTGTCTCCTCTGTGCAGTCACTATAGGACGGTATTATTTCAGGGAAATAACTATAATCCGGTGTCACCTCTTTGCAGTCACTATAGGACGGTATTATTACAGGGAAATAACTATAATCCGGAATCACCTCTTTGCAGTCACTATAGGACGGTATTATTACAGGGGAATAACTATAATCCGGTGTCACCTCTTTGCAGTCACTATAGGACGGTATTATTACAGGGAAATAACTATAATCCGGAATCACCTCTTTGCAGTCACTATAGGACGGTATTATTACAGGGGAATAACTATAATCCGGTGTCACCTCTTTGCAGTCACTATAGGACGGTATTATTACAGGGAATAAGTATAATACGGTGTCACCTCTTTGCAGTCACTATAGGACGGTATTATTACAGGGAAATAACTATAATCCGGTGTCACCTCATTGCAGTCACACTATAGGACAGTATTATTACAGGAAAATAACTATAATCCGGTGTGACCTCTTGGCAGTCACTATAGGACGGTATTATTACAGGGAAATAACTATAATCTGGTGTCTCCTCTGTGCAGTCACTATAGGACGGTATTATTTCAGGGAAATAACTATAATCCGGTGTCACCTCTTTGCAGTCACTATAGGACGGTATTATTACAGGGAAATAACTATAATCCGGTGTCATCTCTTTGCAGTCACTATAGGACGGTATTATTACAGGGAAATAACTATAATACGGTGTCATCTCTTTGCAGTCACTATAGGACGGTATTATTACAGGGAAATAACTATAATCCGGAATCACCTCTTTGCAGTCACTATAGGATGGTATTATTACAGGGAAATAACTATAATACGGTGTCACCTCTTTACAGTCACTATAGGACGGTATTATTACAGGGAATAAGTATAATACGGTGTCACCTCTTTGCAGTCACTATAGGACGGTATTATTACAGGGAAATAACTATAATCCGGTGTCACCTCATTGCAGTCACACTATAGGACGGTATTATTACAGGAAAATAACTATAATCCGGTGTAACCTCTTTGCAGTCACTATAGGACGGTATTATTACAGGGAAATAACTATAATCCGGTGTCATCTCTTTGCAGTCACACTATAGGACGGTATTATTACAGGGAAATAACTATAATCCGGTGTCACCTCTTTGCAGTCACTATACGACGGTATTATTACAGGGGAATAACTATAATCCGGTGTCACCTCTTTACAGTCACTATAGGACGGTATTATTACAGGGAATAAGTATAATACGGTGTCACCTCTTTGCAGTCACTATAGGACGGTATTATTACAGGGAAATAACTATAATCCGGTGTCACCTCTTTACAGTCACTATAGGACGGTATTATTACAGGGAATAAGTATAATACGGTGTCACCTCTTTGCAGTCACTATAGGACGGTATTATTACAGGGAAATAACTATAATCCGGTGTAACCTCTTTGCAGTCACTATAGGACGGTATTATTACAGGGAAATAACTATAATCCGGTGTCACCTCTTTGCAGTCACTATAGGACGGTATTATTACAGGGAAAGAACTATAATCCGGTGTGACCTCTTTGCAGTCACTATAGGACGGTATTATTACAGGGAAATAACTATAATCCGGTGTCTCCTCTGTGCAGTCACTATAGGACGGTATTATTTCAGGGAAATAACTATAATCCGGTGTCACCTCTTTGCAGTCACTATAGGACGGTATTATTACAGGGAAATAACTATAATCCGGTGTCACCTCTTTGCAGTCACTATAGGACGGTATTATTACAGGGAAATAACTATAATCCAGTGTCACCTCTTTGCAGTCACTATAGGACGGTATTATTACAGGGAAATAACTATAATCCGGTGTCACCTCTTTGCAGTCACTATAGGACGGTATTATTACAGGGAAATAACTATAATCCGGTGTCTCCTCTTTGCAGTCACTATAGGACGGTATTATTACAGGGAAATAACTATAATCCGGTGTCATCTCTTTGCAGTCACTATAGGACGGTATTATTACAGGGAAATAACTATAATCCGGAGTCACCTCTTTACAGTCACTATAGGACGGTATTATTACAGGGAAATAACTATAATCCGGTGTCTCCTCTTTGCAGTCACTATAGGACGGTATTATTACAGGGAAATAACTATAATCCGGTGTCATCTCTTTGCAGTCACTATAGGACGGTATTATTACAGGGAAATAACTATAATCCGGTGTCATCTCTTTGCAGTCACTATAGGACGGTATTATTACAGGGAAATAACTATAATCCGGTGTCTCCTCTTTGCAGTCACTATAGGACGGTATTATTACAGGGAAATAACTATAATCCGGTGTCATCTCTTTGCAGTCACTATAGGACGGTATTATTACAGGGAAATAACTATAATCCGGTGTCACCTCTTTGCAGTCACTATAGGACGGTATTATTACAGGGAATAAGTATAATACGGTGTCACCTCTTTGCAGTCACTATAGGACGGTATTATTACAGGGAAATAACTATAATCCGGAATCACCTCTTTGCAGTCACTATAGGATGGTATTATTACAGGGAAATAACTATAATCCGGTGTCACCTCTTTGCAGTCACTGTAGGACGGTATTATTACAGGGAAATAACTATAATCTGGTGTCACCTCTTTGCAGTCACTATAGGACGGTATTATTACAGGGGAATAACTATAATCCGGAGTCACCTCTTTACAGTCACTATAGGACGGTATTATTACATTGAAATAACTATAATATGGTGTCATCTCTTTACAGTCACTATAGGACGGTATTATTACAGGGGAATAAGTATAATCCGGTGTCACCTATTAATAGTCACTATAGGACGGTATTATTACAGGGAATAACTATAATCCGGTGTCACCTCTTTGCAGTCACACTATAGGGCGGTATTATTACAGGGAAATAACTAATAACTATAATCCGGTTTTACCTCTTTGCAGTCACTATAGGACGGTATTATTACAGGTAAATAACTATAATCCGGTGTCACCTCTTTGCAGTCACTATAGGACGGTATTATTACAGGGAAATAACTATAATCCGGTGTCACCTCTTTGCAGTCACTATAGGACGGTATTATTACAGGGAAATAACTATAATCCGGTGTCACCTCTTTGCAGTCACTATAGGACGGTATTATTACAGGGATATAACTATAATCCGGTGTCACCTCTTTGCAGTCACTATAGGACGGTATTATTACAGGGAAATAACTATAATCTGGTGTCACCTCTTTGCAGTCACTATAGGACGGTATTATTACAGGGGAATAACTATAATCAGGAGTCACCTCTTTGCAGTCACTATAGGACGGTATTATTACAGGGAAATAACTATAATCCGGTGTCACCTCTTTGCAGTCACTATAGGACGATATTATTACAGGGAAATAACTATAATCCGGTGTCACCTATTTGCAGTCACTATAGGACGGTATTATTACAGGGAAATAACTATAATCCGGTGTCACCTCTGTGCAGTCACTATAGGACGGTATTATTACAGGGAAATAACTATAATCCGGTGTAACCTCTTTACAGTCACTATAGGACGGTATTATTACAGGGAAATAACTATAATCCGGTGTCACCTCTTTGCAGTCACTATAGGACGGTATTATTACAGGGAAATAACTATAATCCGGTGTCACCTCTTTGCAGTCACTATAGGACGGTATTATTACAGGGGAATAAGTATAATACGGTGTCACCTCTTTGCAGTCACTATAGGACGGTATTATTACAGGGAAATAACTATAATCCGGTGTCACCTCTTTGCAGTCACTATAGGACGGTATTATTACAGGGAAATAACTATAATACGGTGTAATCTCTTTACAGTCACTATAGGATGGTATTATTACAGGGAAATAACTATAATCCGGTGTCACCTCTTTGCAGTCACTATAGGACGGTATGATTATTATTGTATGTGAGCACTCTATGATACTATTATATGTGAGCACTCTATGATACTATTATTATATGTGAGCACTCTATGATACTATTATATGTGAGCACTCTATGATACTATTATTATATGTGAGCACTCTATGATACTATTATATGTGAGCACTCTATGATACTATTATTATATGTGAGCACTCTATGATACTATTATATGTGAGCACTCTATGATACTATTATTATATGTGAGCACTCTATGATACTATTATTATATGTGAGCACTCTATGATACTATTATTATATGTGAGCACTCTATGATACTATTATTATTATATGTGAGCACTCTATGATACTATTATATGCAAGCACTCTATGATACTATTATTATATTTGAGCTCTCTATGGTACTATTATTATATGTGAGCACTCTATGATACTATTATATGTGAGCACTCTATGATACTATTATTATATGTGAGCACTCTATGATACTATTATTATATGTGAGCACTCTATGATACTATTATATGTGACCACTCTATGATACTATTATTGTATGTGAGCTCTCTATGATACTATTATAATATGTGAGCACTCTATTGTACTATTCGTATATTTTAGCACTTCATGGTATTATTGTATGTGAGCTGTCACGATTCGGCTGGCTGGAGGTGGATCCTCTGTGCCAGAGAGGGATTGGCGTGGACTGTGCTAGTGGACCGGTTCTAAGTTGCTACTGGTATTCACCAGAGCCCGCCGCAAAGCGGGATGGTCTTGCTGCGGCGGTAGCAACCAGGTCGTATCCACCAGCAACGGCTCAACCTCTCTGACTGCTGAGATAAGCGCAGTACAAGGGAGTAGACAAGAGCAAGGTCGGACGTAGCAGAAGGTCGGGGCAGGCAGCAAGGATCGTAGTCAGGGGCAACGGCAGGAGGTCTGGAACACAGGCTAGGAACACACAAGGAAACGCTTTCACTGGCACAATGGCAACAAGATCCGGCGAGGGAGTGCAGGGGAAGTGAGGTATAAATAGGGAGTGCACAGGTGAACACACTAATTAAGCCTGATGCGCCAATCAGTGGCGCAGTGGCCCTTTAAATTGCAGAGACCCGGCGCGCGCGCGCCCTAGGGAGCGGGGCCGCGCGCGCCGGGACAAGACCGACGGGGAGCAAGTCAGGTACGGGAGCCGGGATGCACATCGCGAATCGCCTCCCGGCTGAGAGAGACATTGCAGCGCACCCGGTCAGCAGGTCTGACCGGGGCGCTGCAAATGCGAGGAAGTTGCGAGCGCTCCGGGGAGGAGCGGGGACCCGGAGCGCTCGGCGTAACATGAGCATTATATGGTATTATTATTAATATTGTGATTATTATTATTGTATGTACGCACTCTATGGTATTATTATTATTATTATTTTTTTTTATTATATCTGAGCACTCTATAATACTATTATTGTATGTGAGCACTCTATGGTATTATTAATATTATTATTGTATGTGAGCACTCTATGGTATTATTAATATTATTATTGTATGTGAGCACTCTAAGAAACTATTATTGTATGTGAGCACTCTATGATACTATTATTATATTTGAGCACTCTGTGGTATTATTATTTTATGTAGGTACTCTATGATACTATTGTTAAATGTGAGCTCTCTATGGTATTATTATTATTATTATATGTGAGCACTCTATGATTCTTTTATTATATGTGAGCACTCTATGATACTATTATTGTATGTGAGCACTTTATGGTACTATTATTGCATGTGAGCACTCTATGGTATTATTATTGTATGTAAGCACTCTATGATACTATTATTAATATATGTGAGCACTCTATGGTATTATAGTATATGAGCACTCTATGGTATGATTATTGTACGTGAGCATTCTATGGTATTATTTTTTTATATGTAAGCACTCTATGGTATTACTATTGTATGTGAGCACTCTATGATACTATTATTATATGTGAGCACTCTATGATACTACTATTATATGTGAGCACTATATGATACTATTATTATATGTGAGCTCTCTATGATATTATTATTATATTCAAGCACTCTATGATACTATTATTATATGTGAGCTCTCTATGATATTATTATTATTATATTCAAGCACTTCATGATACTATTATTATATGTGAGCACTATATGATACTATTATTATATGTGAGCTCTCTATGATATTATTATTATATTTAAGCACTCTATGGTACTATTATTATATGTGAGCACTCTATGATACTATTATTATATGTGAGCACTCTATGATATTATTATTATATGTGAGCACTCTATGATACTATTATTATATGTGAGCACTCTATGATACTATTATTATATGTGAGCACTCTATGATATTATTATTATATGTGAGCACTCTATGATATTATTATTATATGTGAGCACTCTATGATATTATTATTATATGTGAGCACTCTATGATACTATTATTATATGTGAGCACTCTATGATAGTATTATTATGTGTGAGCACTCTATGATATTATTATTATATGTGAGCACTCTATGATACTATTATTATATGTGAGCACTCTATGATAGTATTATTATGTGTGAGCACTCTATGATACTATTATTATATGTGAGCTCTCTATGATACTATTATTATATTTAAGCACTCTATGATACTATTATTGTATGTGAGCACTCTATGGTACTATTATTATATGCGAGCACTCTATGATACTATTATTATATGTGAGCACTCTATGATAGTATTATTATGTGTGAGCACTCTATGATATTATTATTATATGTGAGCACTCTATGATACTATTATTATATGTGAGCACTCTATGATAGTATTATTATGTGTGAGCACTCTATGATACTATTATTATATGTGAGCTCTCTATGATACTATTATTATATTTAAGCACTCTATGATACTATTATTATATGTGGTCTGGAGTGATGTGAGCCAGAGGACTGGGGCACACAAAAGAAGAACTTTACTCCTTGCGCCTCCCCCCCTACCAATGCGCCTTCTTGCAGCTTTGAAACTCCCGTGCACACAGACAGCTCCGTCCTGTACGCCCCAGTCCTCTGGCTCACATCACTCCAGACCGCATCAGATATGCTGAGTGACCAGCTCACTCAGAGGGGACCTCGGAGCTGCTGACCTCACCGAGCGATACTACATGCAGATACATTTCTGGTAAACCTACATATTATCCTAAGGGGCTCACCTGTCCGAACCATCTATACTAGGAGCGCAACTGTCTTTTGTGTTTTGTTCTATTATTATATGTGAGCACTCTATGATACTATTATTATATGTGAGCACTCTATGATACTATTATTGTATGTGAGCACTCTATGATACTATTATTATATGTGAGCACTCTATGATACTATTATTGAAAGTGATCACTCTATTGTACTATTCTTATATTTGAGCATTTCATGGTATTATTGTATATAAGCACTCTATGGTATTATTAATATTATTATTATATCTGAGCACTCTATGATACTATTATTGTATGTGAGCACTCTATGATACTATTATTGTATGTGAGCACTCTATGATACTATTATTGTATGTGAGCACTCTATGGTATTATTACAAATATTATTATTATTGTATGTGAGCACTCTTTGATACTATTATTATATGTGAGCACTCTATGGTATTATTATTATATGTGAGCACTCTATGATACTATTATTATATGTGAGCACTCTATGGTACTATTATTATATGTGAGCACTCTATGATACTATTATTATATGTGAGCACTCTATGGTATTATTATTATATGTGAGCACTCTATGATACTATTATTATATGTGAGCACTCTATGGTACTATTATTATATCTGAGCACTCTATGATACTATTATTATATGTGAGCACTCTATGGTATTATTATTATATGTGAGCACTCTATGATACTATTATTGTATGTGAGCACTCTATGGTATTATTACAAATATTATTATTATTGTATGTGAGCACTCTTTGATACTATTATTATATGTGAGCACTCTATGGTATTATTATTATATGTGAGCACTCTATGATACTATTATTGTTTTTGAGCACTCTGTGGTATCTTTATTGCATGTGAGCACTCTATGGTATTATTAAAGTATGTGAGCACTCTATGGTATCATTATTGTATGTGAGCACTCTAAGATACTATTATTATATGTGAGCACTCTATCATACTATTATCATATGTGAGCACTCTATGATATTATTGTTTTTGAGCACTCTATGGTACCTTTATTGCATGTGAGCACTCTGTGGCATTATTATTGTATGTGAGCACTCTATGGTATTAATGTATGTGAGCACTCTATGGTACCATTATTGTGTGTGAGCACTCTATGGTATTATTATTGTATGTGAGCACTCTAAGATACTATTATTATATGTGAGCACTCTATCATACTATTATCATATGTGAGCACTCTATGGTATTATTATATGTGAGCAGTCTATGATACTATTATTGTCTTTGAGCACTCTATGGTATTATTATTGTATGTGAGCACTCTATGGTATTAATGTATGTGAGCACTCATTGGTACCATTATTGTGTGTGAGCACTCTATGGTATTATTATTGTATGTGAGGATTCTATGGTATTATTATTGTGTGTGAGCACTCTATGGTATTATTGTATTTGAGCACTCTATGGTATTCTTATTGTATGTGAGCACTCTTAGATACTATTATTATATGAGAGCACTCTATCATACTATTATCATATGTGAGCACTCTATGATACTATTATTGTTTTTGAGCACTCTATGGTATCTTTATTGCATGTGAGCACTCTGTGGCATTATTATTGTATGTGAGCACTCTATGGTATTAATGTATGTGAGCACTCTATGATACCATTATTATATGTGAGCACTCTATGGTATTATTATTGTATGTGAGCACTCTATGATACTATTATATGTGAGCACTCTATGATTCTATTATTGTATGTGAGCACTCTACGATACTATTATTATATGTGAGCACTCTATGGTATTAGTGTATGTGAGCACTCTATGGTGCCATTATTGTGTGTGAGCACTCTATGGTATTATTATTGTATGTGAGTACTCTATGATACTATTATTATATATGAGCACTCTATGATACTATTATTGTATGTGAGCACTCTATGGTACTATTATTACATGTGAGCACTCTATGGTACTATTATTATATGTGAGCACTCTATGATGCTATTATTATATGTGAGCACTCTACAATACTATTATTATATGTGAGCACTCTGTGGCATTATTATTGTATGTGAGCACTCTATGGTGCCATTATTGTGCGTGAGCACTCTATGGTATTATTATTGTATGTGAGCACTCTATGATACTATTATTATATGTGAGCACTCTATGGTATTATTATTGTATGTGAGCACTCTATGATACTATTATTGTATGTGAGCACTCTATGATACTATTATTGTATGTGAGCACTCTATTACTATATATTGGGATTGTATGACATCATTACTGTATGGGCTTTTTGTACGGTATTGTGGTAGCCTGGGGTTGTAGGGTATGTGGGGTGTAGCTGTGTGGTAACTAAAGGGTGCTTGTTTAACCCTTATCACTTGTGACGCCAGGGTGACGGCTCCTCTGTATATGCTTGTCCTATCGCCACCCGTCCCAAGAACGATGGGGAGGTATAATAAATTATTGTCCACAACCGGAGGTTTTCATAAGCCTGTCGGAACTTTTACTGCAGCTTTTATGCAACATTAAACAGGAACAGACTTTGTACAAGAGTCTATTAAGATCCTGACAGTTGGTTGGGACCGTGAGTTCTGAGCTTAGAAAAGGAATAAGTGCTGTTCCGCTGGATTTAGGGGATTGAGGTCCAGCAGTCACACAGCTTTAGCGGGGATTGATATTGTAACTCAGGATTAGATTCAGGCTGAGGCTGGCCGGATTCAGGCCTGGTCTTGTCTTTGTAAGCTGCACGGATCACTTCTCTCTCCACTAGTCCGGCACCCAAGAGATATGCTGCTTGCTTTGCAGCTCAGGAGCAGGAGAGCGATGATTGGCTGGCAGCTCCCTTATATAGGCGGGGGCTGGCCTTAAGCTCACTGGTCCATACCATCTGTCATTCACTTTACAAGGCATTATGGTCTAACCATGTGACCACATATGAGGCCTCCAAAGGTCCTTCAAAACATCTTACTAGAATTAACATGAGTCATGTGACCTAAGGTCCTGCGACACTATATAGCTAATTAAATATACAATTATTTATACATGTAAACATCACAGAATTACACAAGAAAGAGGCGACTAGGGGCTATCCCCCCAGGAGGATGTTACTGGAACGAAGTAACTCTGACTTTGGGGACCACCACACAAGGTACGGTATACAATACGGTATCGGGGCAACACAGTATTATTTTTACCTGTGGGCACTGTATGGCACTAATACTAAATATAATCACTGTATTTGGCACCATATGGCACTCATTTAGTATATCGGCACTATATTGTAGTATTAGTGTACATATATATGTAATAACTATTGTATGTGGGTTCTGTACTGTTCTGTTGAAAGGTATTTGAGCAGTATTATTGTAGCAATACCCATTATTTACTGTGCCTGGCATTGTCCATTACACCATCCACCCCCCCACCCCCCCACCCCATCACCTTCCGGCGGGTTTCTTTGGATCTCCCTCCTTAAATCCATCAATGTGCAGTTTGTACCCGTCCTCCTCAGGGTTGATGGCCAGAGGTGAGATGGAGAAGGAGTCATAAGTCACATGACGTGCGTCATTCTCAAAGTCCTCCAGGTCGATGCGCAGACGATACGTCTTCTTCTGGGTCAGGAGGAAAATGTTCTGTAAACCTGAAGACATGAATGTCCAGAAATCAGCCATGTGTATTCCCCAATGTGCAGCCAATGGAAGAGGTGTAAAGAGGGAAGAAGGAGCAGTTACCCAGCCAGTATTCTCCAGACGCTCGTCCAAACCCCGACTTATAGTCCTCCCAACCCCGATAGAAATCCACACCGCCATCAAACCTCTTCTGAAAGACCTGCAAGGAGAGGAAACATCTATAGACCGAGACATCATAGAGCATCAGATGACAGTGTAGGAGCGAGGTCTCAGGTACTCACCGTCCAGGGTCCTCCAGTGCTCCTCATGTCACAATACACAGGTACTGGAGGAGAGGTCTCACCACCAGGATAGATCAGGTACTCACCGTCCAGGGTCCTCCAGCGCTCCTCATGTCACAATACACAGGTACTGGAGGAGAGGTCTCACCACCAGGATAGATCAGGTACTCACCGTCCAGGGTCCTCCAGCACTCCTCATGTCACAATACACAGGTACTGGAGGAGAGGTCTCAGATACTTCACCATCCAGGGTCCTCCAGTGCTCCTCATGTCACAATACACAGGTACCGGAGGAGAGGTCTCACCACCAGGATAGATCAGGTACTCACCGTCCAGGGTCCTCCAGCGCTCCTCATGTCACAATACACAGGTACTGGAGGAGAGGTCTCACCACCAGGATAGATCAGGTACTCACCGTCCAGGGTCCTCCAGTGCTCCTCATGTCACAATACACAGGTACTGGAGGAGAGGTCTCACCACCAGGATAGATCAGGTACTCACCGTCCAGGGTCCTCCAGTGCTCCTTATGTCACAATACACAGGTACTGGAGGAGAGGTCTCACCACCAGGATAGATCAGGTACTCACCGTCCAGGGTCCTCCAGTGCTCCTCGTGTCACAATACACAGGTACTGGAGGAGAGGTCTCACCACCAGGATAGATCAGGTACTCACCGTCCAGGGTCCTCCAGTGCTCCTCATGTCACAATACACAGGTACTGGAGGAGAGGTCTCACCACCAGGATAGATCAGGTACTCACCGTCCAGGGTCCTCCAGTGCTCCTTATGTCACAATACACAGGTACTGGAGGAGAGGTCTCACCACCAGGATAGATCAGGTACTCACCGTCCAGGGTCCTCCAGTGCTCCTCGTGTCACAATACACAGGTATTGGAGGAGAGGTCTCACCAATAGGATAGATCAGGTACTCACCGTCCAGGGTCCTCCAGTGCTCCTCATGTCACAATACACAGGTACTGGAGGAGAGGTCTCACCACCAGGATAGATCAGGTACTCACCGTCCATGGTCCTCCAGTGCTCCTCATGTCACAATACACAGGTACTGGAGGAGAGGTCTCACCACCAGGATAGATCAGGTACTCACCGTCCAGGGTCCTCCATAGCTCCTCATGTCACAATACACAGGTACTGGAGGAGAGGTCTCACCACCAGGATAGATCAGGTACTCACCGTCCAGGGTCCTCCAGTGCTCTTCATGTCACAATACACAGGTACTGGAGGAGAGGTCTCACCACCAGGATAGATCAGGTACTCACCGTCCAGGGTCCTCCAGTGCTCCTCATGTCACAATACACAGGTACTGGAGGAGAGGTCTCACCACCAGGATAGATCAGGTACTCACCGTCCAGGGTCCTCCATAGCTCCTCATGTCACAATACACAGGTAGTGGAGGAGAGGTCTCACCACCAGGATAGATCAGGTACTCACCGTCCAGGGTCCTCCAGTGCTCCTCATGTCACAATACACAGGTACTGGAGGAGAGGTCTCACCACCAGGATAGATCAGGTACTCACCGTCCAGGGTCCTCCAGCGCTCCTCATGTCACAATACACAGGTACTGGAGGAGAGGTCTCATCACCAGGATAGATCAGGTACTCACCGTCCAGGGTCCTCCATAGCTCCTCATGTCACAATACACAGGTACTGGAGGAGAGGTCTCATCACCAGGATAGATCAGGTACTCACCGTCCAGGGTCCTCCAGTGCTCCTTATGTCACAATACACAGGTACTGGAGGAGAGGTCTCATCACCAGGATAGATCAGGTACTCACCGTCCAGGGTCCTCCATAGCTCCTCATGTCACAATACACAGGTACTGGAGGAGAGGTCTCATCACCAGGATAGATCAGGTACTCACCGTCCAGGGTCCTCCAGTGCTCCTTATGTCACAATACACAGGTACTGGAGGAGAGGTCTCACCACCAGGATAGATCAGGTAGACACCATCCGCGGTCAGACCCTGGGCAGACACATCCGAGCAGTCATGGGGGCGCTTGGGGTCTAGAACTAGGGGGAGAGGACTCAGGATAGTTCAGGTGTCTCCTCCTCTTTATTATAGAGGTGTTTTCGTATTTTTCGGAAAATCACATTTAATCAAACACATTGAAAGTTCTAGAGATTTGTAATAGTCTTCTGGTACTGATTCCTCATCATCTTGCTGTAAGTGGATGAGATCATCTCCATTGAGAAGCAGTAAACCTGTAATAGTCCCACAGCTTTATATATAATGTACACAATAATCTGATGTGTGCTGGAGCTTGCAGTTCCTTCAACCTATAACAGCTATTATACATTTATATTAGTTTTGAACTTTCAAGCTCAAAACGCGTCAGTTATAATGGAGGGGATTTTATTATAGAGGAGATTACGGCTTCACTTTGGACCTGGAGAGATTGATCTGTGATCCCGGATGAGGAGACGTCACTTATTGTTGTAGATGTTTCCAGGAACGTTGGCCGGAGCCTGGTGAGTGTCCTCCAGAAGTAATGAGAGGACGACCACAGTCAGGAGACGCCACATCTTCTGCAGAAAGAAATAGGTGTCATTGTATTCGTCTCACCCCAGCTGGGAGGTGTCATTCTCAAAAGGATGCTGGGACTTGTAGTTCCCTGCCATAATATAGACCATATAAAAATCCCCCTCCCCCACCACAACAGACCTGACTCTTCTCTTCTGTCCTTCAGTCTCCAGATGAGTAGAGATGATGACGCGGCTGATCTCTCGCTCTTTATATACAGTCACCCTTCACACGTCATTATTTATTTAGGGATTGCCGGGAAGCTTTGACCAATTCTTGTAGCCCAACATTTACATAGGAATTTATCTGTAACATCCTTGTCCTGAACTTATTTGTGAAGTCTCGGCTGTCATGAGAAGAGTTGACCTTTCACATAATGTACAGTCATGGCCGTAAATGTTGGCGCCCCTGAAATTTTTCTAAAAAATTAAGTATTTCTCACAGGAAAGGATTGCAGTAACACATGTTTTGCTATATACACATGTTTATTCCCTTTGTGTATATATATATAGATCTCCTCTCCTCTGTATATATATATAGATCTCCTCTCCTCTGTATATATATATAGATCTCCTCTCCTCTGTATATATATATAGATCTCCTCTCCTCTGTATATATATATAGATCTCCTCTCCTCTGTATATATATATAGATCTCCTCTCCTCTGTATATATATATAGATCTCCTCTCCTCTGTATATATATATATATATAGATCTCCTCTCCTCTGTATATATATATAGATCTCCTCTCCTCTGTATATATATATAAATAGATCTCCTCTCCTCTGTATATATATATATATATATAGATCTCCTCTCCTCTGTATATATATATATATATAGATCTCCTCTCCTCTGTATATATATATATTGCAGTAACACAGGTTTTGCTATACACATGTTTATTACCTTTGTGTATATATATATATATATATATATATAGATCTCCTCTCCTCTGTATATATATATATATATATATATATATATATATATATATATATATAGATCTCCTCTCCTCTGTATATATATATATATATATATATATATATATATATATATAGATCTCCTCTCCTCTGTATATATATATTGCAGTAACAGGTTTTGCTATACACATGTTTATTCCCTTTGTGTATATTGGAACTAAACCAAAAAAGGAGGAAAAAATTGGACATAATGTCACCAAACTCCAAAAATGGTCTGGACAAAATTATTGGCACCTTTCAAAACTGTGGATAAATAAGATTGTTCAAGCATGTGATGTTCCTTTATACTCACCTGGGGCAAGTAACAGGTGTGAGCAATATAAAAATCACACCTGAAAGCAGAAAAAGGAGAGAAGTTCACTAAGTATTTGCATTGTGTTTCTGTGTGTGCCACACTAAGCATGGACAACAGAAAGAGGAGAAGAGAACTGTCTGAGGACTTGAGAACCAAAATTGTGGAAAAATATCAGCAATCTCAAGTTTACAAGTCCATCTCCAGAGATCTAGATTTGTCTTTGTCCACAGTGCGCAACATTATCAAGAAGTTTACAACCCCCGGCACTGTAGATAATCTCCCTGGGCGTGGACGGAAGAGAAAAACTGATGAAAGGTGTAAACCCAGGATTGTCCGGATGGTGGATAAGCAGCCCCAAACAAGTTCCAAAGTTATTCAAGCTGTCCTGTAGGCTCAGGGAGCATCAGTGTCAGCGCGAACTATCCGTCTACATTTAAATAAAAGGTATGGAGGAGACCCAGGAGGACCCCACTATGGAGGAGACCCAGGAGGACCCCACTATGGAGGAGACCCAGGAGGACCCCACTATGGAGGAGACCCAGGAGGACCCCACTATGGAGACCCAGGAGGACCCCACTATGGAGGAGATCCAGGAGGACCCCGCTATGGAGAAGACCCAGGAGGACCCCACTATGGAGGAGACCCAGGAGGACCCCGCTATGGAGGAGACCCAGGACGACCCCACTATGGAGGAGACCCAGGAGGACCCCACTATGGAGGAGACCCAGGAGGACCCCACTATGGAGGAGACCCAGGAGGACCCCACTATGGAGGAGACCCAGGAGGACCCCGCTATGGAGGAGACCCAGGAGGACCCCGCTATGGAGGAGACCCAGGAGGACCCCACTATGGAGGAGACCCAGGAGGACCCCACTATGGAGGAGACCCAGGAGGACCCCGCTATGGAGGAGACCCAGGAGGACCCCTACTATGGAGGAGACCCAGGAGGACCCCCACTATGGAGGAGACCCAGGAGGACCCCGCTATGGAGGAGACCCAGGAGGACCCCACTATGGAGAAGACCTAGGAGGACCCCACTGCTGACACAGAGACATAAAAAAGAAAGACTACATTTTACCAAAATGAACTTGAGTAACCAAAATCCTTCTGGGAAAACGTCTTGTGGACAGATGAGACCAAGATAGAGCTTTTTGGTAAAGCAAATCATTCTACTGTTTACCGAAAACGGAATGAGGCCTACAAAGAAAAGAGCACAGTACCTACAGTGACATATGGTGGAGGTCAGTGATGTTTTGGGTTGTTTTGCTGCCTCTGGCACTGGGGGCCTTGAATGTGTACAAGACATCATGAAATCTGAGGATTACCAATGGATTTTGGGTCGCACTGTACAGCCCAGTGTCAGAAAGCTGGGTTTGTATCCGAGATCTTGGGTCTTCCAGCAGGACAATGACCCCAAACATACGTCATAAAGCCCCAGAAATGGATGAGAACAAAGCGCTGGAGAGTCCTGAAGTGTCAGCAATGAGTCCAGATCTAAATCCCATTGATCACCTGTGGAGAGATCTTATAATTACTGTTGGGAAAAGGCGCCTTCCAATAAGAGAGACCTGGAGCAGTTTGTAAAGGAAGAGTGGTCCAACATCCCGGCTGAGAGGTATAAGAAGCTTATTGATGGTTATAGGAAGAGTGGTCCAAAATTCCGGCTGAGAGGTGTATGAAGCTTATTGATGGATATAGGAAGAGTGGTCCAACATTCCGGCTGAGAGGTTTAAGAAGCTTATTGATGGATATAGGAAGAGTGGTCCAAAATTCCGGCTGAGAGGTGTATGAAGCTTATTGATGGATATAGGAAGAGTGGTCCAACATTCCGGCTGAGAGGTGTATGAAGCTTATTGATGGATATAGGAAGAGTGGTCCAACATTCCGGCTGAGAGGTGTATGAAGCTTATTGATGGTTATAGGAAGAGTGGTCCAACATTCCGGCTGAGAGGTGTAAGAAGCTTATTGATGGATATAGGAAGAGTGGTCCAACATTCCGGCTGAGAGGTGTAGGAAGCTTATTGATGGATATAGGAAGAGTGGTCCAACATTCCGGCTGAGAGGTTTAAGAAGCTTATTGATGGATATAGGAAGAGTGGTCCAAAATTCCGGCTGAGAGGTGTATGAAGCTTATTGATGGATATAGGAAGAGTGGTCCAACATTCCGGCTGAGAGGTGTATGAAGCTTATTGATGGATATAGGAAGAGTGGTCCAACATTCCGGCTGAGAGGTGTATGAAGCTTATTGATGGTTATAGGAAGAGTGGTCCAACATTCCGGCTGAGAGGTGTAAGAAGCTTATTGATGGATATAGGAAGAGTGGTCCAACATTCCGGCTGAGAGGTGTAAGAAGCTTATTGATGGTTATAGGAAGAGTGGTCCAACATTCCGGCTGAGAGGTGTAAGAAGCTTATTGATGGTTATACGAAGCCACTGATTTCAGTAATTTTTTCCAAAGGGTGTGCAACCAAATATTAAGTAAAAGGTGTCAATAATTTTGTCCAGACCATTTTTGGAGTTTGGGGACATTATGTCCAATTTGCTTTTTTTCCTCCTTTTTTGGTTTAGTTCCAATACACACAAAGGGAATAAACATGTGTATAGCAAAACATGTGTTACTGCAATATATATATATACAGAGGAGAGGAGATCTATATATATATATATACACAGAGGAGAGGAGATCTATATATATATATATATATACAGAGGAGAGGAGATCAATATATATATATATATACACACAGAGGAGAGGAGATCTATATATATATATATATATATATATATATATACACAAAGGGAATAAACATGTGTATAGCAAAACATGTGTTACTGCAATATATATATATATACAGAGGAGAGGAGATCTATATATATATACAGAGGAGAGGAGATCTATATATATATATATATATATATATATATATATATATATATATATACAAAGGGAATAAACATGTGTATAGCAAAACCTGTGTTACTGCAATATATATATACAGAGGAGAGGAGATCTATATATATATATATACAGAGGAGAGGAGATCTATATATATATATATATATATATATATATATATATATATATATATATACACAAAGGGAATAAACATGTGTATAGCAAAACCTGTGTTACTGCAATATATATATATACAGAGGAGAGGAGATCTATATATATATATATATATACAGAGGAGAGGAGATCTATATATATATATATATATACAGAGGAGAGGAGATCTATTTATATATATATACAGAGGAGAGGAGATCTATATATATATACAGAGGAGAGGAGATCTATATATATATACACAAAGGGAATAAACATGTGTATATAGCAAAACCTGTGTTACTGTAATCCTTTCCTGTGAGGAATATTTCAGGGTTGCCAGCATTTACGGCCATGACTGTATGTGAGTCAATAAATATGTATTTTGTATCCTTGTAGCGAGTGCTATTAAATTCTTGCTCTTGTATGGGTCATTTTGGATGTGCTCTCTTTTACGATTGAGCACCGCAGTTATTGGATTGAATCCCAGTACCCGAGTCTACACAGCGTACCCCTAACCCAGACTACAACTACAGAGTCAGTAGTGCCGACCTCGTTGCCTATGTTGATCTGTTGAATACTTTAGTGCCTCTTTGGTAGGGTGTGAGATTGTAGAGCTGGCAAACTCTTTTCCGAGCAATCGATGTAAATCATAATGCGTATTCAGGTAGGTGCTCACTATCGGGTAGGTGCTCACTATCGGGTATGTGCTCACTATAGGGTAGGTGCTCACTATCGGGTATGTGCTCACTATAGGGTAGGTGCTCACTATCGGGTAGTTGCTCAGTATCGGGTAGTTGCTCAGTATAGGGTAGTTGCTCAGTATAGGGTAGGTGCTCACTATCGGGTAGGTGCTCACTATCGGGTATGTGCTCACTATAGGGTAGGTGCTCACTATCGGGTAGTTGCTCAGTATAGGGTAGTTGCTCAGTATAGGGTAGGTGCTCACTATCGGGTAGGTGCTCACTATCGGATATGTGCTCACTATAGGGTAGGTGCTCACTATCGGGTAGGTGCTCACTATCGGGTTGTTGCTCACTATAGGGTAGGTGCTCACTATCGGGTTGTTGCTCACTATAGGGTAGGTGCTCACTATCGGGTAGGTGCTCACTATAGGGTAGGTGCTCACTATCGGGTAGGTGCTCACTATAGGGTAGGTGCTCACTATCGGGTAGGTGCTCACTATCAGGTAGGTGCTCACTATCGGGTAGGTGCTCACTATCGGGTAGGTGCTCACTATCGGGTAGGTGCTCACTATCGGGTAGGTGCTCACTATAGTGTAGGTGCTCACTATCGGGTAGGTGCTCACTATCGGATATGTGCTCACTATAGGGTAGGTGCTCACTATCGGGTAGGTGCTCACTATCGGGTTGTTGCTCACTATAGGGTAGGTGCTCACTATCGGGTTGTTGCTCACTATAGGGTAGGTGCTCACTATCGGGTAGGTGCTCACTATCAGGTAGGTGCTCACTATCGGGTAGGTGCTCACTATAGGGTAGGTGCTCACTATCGGGTAGGTGCTCACTATCAGGTAGGTGCTCACTATCGGGTAGGTGCTCACTATCGGGTAGGTGCTCACTATCGGGTAGGTGCTCACTATAGTGTAGGTGCTCACTATCGGGTAGGTGCTCACTATCGGGTAGGTGCTCACTATAGGTTAGGTGCTCACTATCGGGTAGGTGCTCACTATAGTGTAGGTGCTCACTATCGGGTAGGTGCTCACTATCGGGTAGGTGCTCACTATCGGGTAGGTGCTCACTATAGGTTAGGTGCTCACTATCGGGTAGGTGCTCACTATAGTGTAGGTGCTCACTATCGGGTAGGTGCTCACTATAGTGTAGGTGCTCACTATAGGGTAGGTGCTCACTATAGGGTAGGTGCTCACTATCGGGTAGGTGCTCACTATAGTGTAGGTGCTCACTATCGGGTAGGTGCTCACTATCGGGTAGGTGCTCACTATCGGGTAGGTGCTCACTATCGGGTAGGTGCTCACTATAGGGTAGGTGCTCACTATCGGGTAGGTGCTCACTTTCGTCTTATGAGTTGCGGGGAATTCGTTTAGGTCCAGTAATAGTTTCGCTGGTTGGGGTTGGGACGAGCATTGAATCCCAGTGGGGTAGAGATTGTTGAGCGAACTGTATGGCACAGGGGCTGCAGACACGGGAGGTCCCATACGGTATCTCATTTAGGAGGATGTCCCCTCTTTATAAAATGTATTATCTCTTTTAATAAAATGTTTAAGTCTTCTTTCTTTGTCTGCTTTCTCTACAGTATAGCACATACCGTCTGTTTGTTTGCGGCCTTAGCACCCAAATGAGTATTAGCTGTCAGGATATCAGGGGCTTCTGTCAGGATATCAGAGGCTTCTGTCAGGATATCAGGGGCTTCTGTCAGCATATCAGGGGCTTCTGTCAGGATATCAGGGGTTTCTGTCAGGATATCAGGGGCTTCTGTCAGGATATCAGAGGCTTCTGTCAGGATATCAGGGGCTTCTGTCAGGATATCAGGGGTTTCTGTCAGGATATCAGGGGCTTCTGTCAGGATATCAGGGGCTTCTGTCAGGATATCAGGGGTTTCTGTCAGGATATCAGGGTCTTCTGTCAGGATATCAGGGTCTTCTGTCAGGATATCAGGGGCTTCTGTCAGGATATCAGGGGTTTCTGTCAGGATATCAGGGGCTTCTGTCAGGATATCAGGGGCTTCTGTCAGGATATCAGGGACTTCTGTCAGGATATCAGGGGCTTCTGTCAGGATATCAGGGGTTTCTGTCAGGATATCAGGGGCTTCTGTCAGGATATCAGGGGCTTCTGTCAGGATATCAGGGGCTTCTGTCAGGATATCAGGGGCTTCTGTCAGGATATCAGGGGCTTCTGTCAGGATATCAGAGGCTTCTGTCAGGATATCAGGGGCTTCTGTCAGGATATCAGGGGTTTCTGTCAGGATATCAGGGGCTTCTGTCAGGATATCAGAGGCTTCTGTAAGGATATCAGAGGCTTCTGTCAGGATATCAGGGGCTTCTGTCAGGATATCAGAGACTTCTGTCAGGATATAAGGGGCTTCTGTCAGGATATCAGGGGCTTCTGTCAGGATATCAGGGGCTTCTGTCAGGATATCAGGGGCTTCTGTCAGGATATCAGGGGCTTCTGTCAGGATATCAGAGGCTTCTGTCAGGATATCAGAGGCTTCTGTCAGGATATAAGGGGCTTCTGTCAGGATATCAGGGGCTTCTGTCAGGATATCAGGGGCTTCTGTCAGGATATCAGGGGCTTCTGTCAGGATATCAGAGGCTTCTGTCAGGATATCAGGGGCTTCTGTCAGGATATCAGAGGCTTCTGTCAGGATATCAGGGGCTTCTGTCAGGATATCAGGGGCTTCTGTCAGGATATCAGGGGCTTTTATATTGTTAAACATTATTATTCTCCCGTTATTGTTGCATTTGAGAATATTTCAAGTGACAGCGCCACCTAGTGTGAATATAGCGAGGAGTGAATTATTCTAAATTCCTCTTCATTTCTAGTAAACCGGTCGACCATTATGATTTGGAATTGTCTCACTTGAGGTCCCCTAGGACCCCCTCCGGCTCCATAATGCCAAGACAACATAAATAGAGCGATAATACCTGCACAGTGAGGGAGATTTATCAAAACCCGTGCAGAGGAAGAGTGGTGTAGTTGCCCATAGCAACCAATCAGATTGCTTCTTTCATTTTCCACAGGCCTCTTTAGAGGCCTGTGGAAAATGAAAGAAGCGATCTGATTGGTTGCTATGGGCAACTGCACCACTCTTCCTCTGCACAGGTTTTGATAAATCTCCCCCAATGAGTTTAAAAGAAGTAATGGCTTCCTAGCAAATTGCCCCCAAACCAGGATTGTATTAACCCAATGGGCTATAGCGGCTGCAGTCCAAGGCGTCTACTGCTGGGGGGGCTCCTAAAGTCAGACATATATATATGTATTAAGAAAAGAGGGGGGGGGGGTTCCCATCCTCTGTTATGATCTATGAAAATAGCAAAGTTGAAACAAAATGATGTATAAACAAATAATATTTATTTAAAGAAAATGGAGACATTTAAAAACGGTAAATGATATGTTATGTGTATATGATATACAACATGGCCGCCCCCCCCGGTACCAGGATGCATTGTTATTGGTGGAGGCCGGAGGGTCATGTGACTTTGTGCCGCCATTACTGTTCTGCTTTTGCAGTTTGTGAAATCTTCATCTCACTTCTCTTAAAGGAATAATAGGCCCCTCTCCATGAGGCCCACACCACTCCGGTAGCGTACTCTGTGGTGACGCCGCTCTGATATTTCCCATTGAGATTGGAGCCATGACATTTGTTGTACCAGAACGCCCCATGAAACCTCTCTGGACAGTTGATGACATGAAGGTCTCTGTCATGGTCGAAGGTGGAAAAGTTCATCTGGTTCTGACCCAAAAGAGAATCTCCTGCGAATAATGAAAGTAAATTGATCTGGGCTCAGTATGGCCCCAACAATATACATGGGCACTGTATGTGAGGTACTGTATGGTGGTATTATGTATGAGACTAATATTTGTGCAGTATTATGGTCAGGGCAGTTTGAAGGAATTTGGGGGCCACAAGCAAAATAGACACCCACCCCCAGATTAACCCCCTCCCCCCCATGTAGGCAGGTAGTACCCCCAAATTAACCCACTCCCCCCAGTATGCAGGTAGTACCCCCAGATTAACCCCCTTCCCCCAGTATTCATGTAGGACCCACAGATTAACCCCCTCCCCCAGTAGGCAGGTAGTATCCCCAGATCAACCCCCTCCCCCAGTAGGCAGGTAGTATCCCCAGATCAACCCCCTCCCCCAGTAGGCAGGTAGTATCCCCAGATCAACCCCCTCCCCCAGTAGGCAGGTAGTATCCCCAGATAAGGGTTTGCACAGCTACGCACGGTAATGATGTTCACTCACGTCATGCTCTTACAATACCTAGGGCCGGTATCAGGACGTAGTAACGCCGGCCCTTAAATTCTGGGAGCGGGACGTGACGTGAGCGAATGTCAATACGAGGCCGACGCACGTAGCTGTACGGCACTTAACTGGGGGTGGGGACTTTAGCCTCTGCCTCCCGCTCCAGGCTCTCACACTGCTGGCCCGGCCGGCCGACAGGGCGAGCTGCCGAACCGGGATAGGGGCAGGAGGACGGCCCGGTGTGCCTGATGGCCAGTCCGGCCCTGCTCCTGTTCCTGTACTGCGCGGTACCCGGCCGGGCTGACAGCCAGGAGGAAGAAGAGCTCGGCCACGCTACAGGGAAGGGGAGGAACTCAGGAGGTGACCAGGAGTGCTGCAGCCCTATAGGAAGCACAACAAGCACAGGTTCTGCTTGGGGCCCCGGGCCAGCTTGGGGCCCCAAGCAATTGCTTGGTTTGCCTGTCCTTTAGCAACGGCCCTGATTGTGGTAGAATTACTCCCAGGGCTTAAATCCTGCAGGAACGCGAGGGAATTTCCACAGCAGGGATACCATTCCCTCTAGTAGGACTAACCCTTGAGTTAAAATCTTGGGTGAATTCCCAGACCTTGTTCTTCCACATTATATAATCCATCACGAGATACTTCCATTACCCCGCCCCCCCCCCCCCCCCCCCACCACCACCATCACCTACCGGCGGGTTTCTTTGGATCTCCCTCCTTAAATCCATCAATGTGCAGTTTGTACCCGTCCTCCTCAGGGTTGATGGCCAGAGGTGAGATGGAGAAGGAGTCATAAGTCACATGACGTGCGTCATTCTCAAAGTCCTCCAGGTCGATGCGCAGACGATACGTCTTCTTCTGGGTCAGGAGGAAAATGTTCTGTAAACCTGAAGACATGAATGTCCAGAAATCAGCCATGTGTAATCCCCAATGTGCAGCCAATGGAAGAGGTGTAAAGAGGGAAGAAGGAGCAGTTACCCAGCCAGTATTCTCCAGACGCTCGTCCAAACCCCGACTTATAGTCCTCCCAACCCCGATAGAAATCCACACCGCCATCAAACCTCTTCTGAAAGACCTGCAAGGAGAGGAAACATCTATAGACCGAGACATCATAGAACGTCAGATGACAGTGTAGGAGCGAGGTCTCAGGTACTCACCATCCAGGGTCCTCCAGTGCTCCTCATGTCACAATACACAGGTACTGGAGGAGAGGTTTCACCACCAGGATAGATCAGGTACTCACCGTCCAGGGTCCTCCAGTGCTCCTCATGTCACAATACACAGGTACTGGAGGAGAGGTCTCACCACCAGGATAGATCAGGTACTCACCGTCCAGGGTCCTCCAGTGCTCCTCATGTCACAATACACAGGTAATGGAGAAGAGGTCTCACCACCAGGATAGATCGGGTACTCACCGTCCAGGGTCCTCCAGCGCTCCTCATGTCACAATACACAGGTACTGGAGGAGAGGTCTCATCACCAGGATAGATCAGGTACTCACCGTCCAGGGTCCTCCAGTGCTCCTCATGTCACAATACACAGGTACTGGAGGAGAGGTCTCACCAATAGGATAGATCAGGTACTCACCGTCCAGGGTCCTCCAGCGCTCCTCATGTCACAATACACAGGTACTGGAGGAGAGGTCTCACCACCAGGATAGATCAGGTACTCACCATCCAGGGTCCTCCAGTGCTCCTCATGTCACAATACACAGGTACTGGAGGAGAGGTCTCACCACCAGGATAGATCAGGTACTCACCGTCCAGGGTCCTCCAGAGCTCCTCATGTCACAATACACAGGTACTGGAGGAGAGGTCTCATCACCAGGATAGATCAGGTACTCACCGTCCAGGGTCCTCCAGTGCTCCTCATGTCACAATACACAGGTACTGGAGAAGAGGTCTCACCACCAGGATAGATCGGGTACTCACCGTCCAGGGTCCTCCAGCGCTCCTCATGTCACAATACACAGGTACTGGAGGAGAGGTCTCATCACCAGGATAGATCAGGTACTCACCGTCCAGGGTCCTCCAGTGCTCCTCATGTCACAATACACAGGTACTGGAGGAGAGGTCTCACCAATAGGATAGATCATGTACTCACCGTCCAGGGTCCTCCAGCGCTCCTCATGTCACAATACACAGGTACTGGAGGAGAGGTCTCACCACCAGGATAGATCAGGTACTCACCATCCAGGGTCCTCCAGTGCTCCTCATGTCACAATACACAGGTACTGGAGGAGAGGTCTCACCACCAGGATAGATCAGGTACTCACCGTCCAGGGTCCTCCAGCGCTCCTCATGTCACAATACACAGGTACTGGAGGAGAGGTCTCATCACCAGGATAGATCAGGTACTCACCGTCCAGGGTCCTCCAGTGCTCCTCATGTCACAATACACAGGTACTGGAGGAGAGGTCTCACCACCAGGATAGATCAGGTACTCCCCGTCCAGGGTCCTCCAGAGCTCCTCATGTCACAATACACAGGTACCGGAGGAGAGGTCTCACCACCAGGATAGATCAGGTACTCACCGTCCAGGGTCCTCCAGCGCTCTTCATGTCACAATACACAGGTACTGGAGGAGAGGTCTCACCACCAGGATAGATCAGGTAGACACCATCCACGGTCCTCCAGTGCTCCTCATGTCACAATACACAGGTACTGGAGGAGAGGTCTCACCACCAGGATAGATCAGGTACTCACCGTCCAGGGTCCTCCAGCACTCTTCATGTCACAATACACAGGTACTGGAGGAGAGGTCTCACCACCAGGATAGATCAGGTACTCACCGTCCAGGGTCCTCCAGTGCTCCTCATGTCACAATACACAGGTACTGGAGGAGAGGTCTCACCACCAGGATAGATCAGGTACTCACCGTCCAGTGTCCTCCAGTGCTCCTCATGTCACAATACACAGGTACTGGAGGAGAGGTCTCACCAATAGGATAGATCAGGTACTCACCGTCCAGGGTCCTCCAGTGCTCCTCATGTCACAATACACAGGTACTGGAGGAGAGGTCTCACCACCAGGATAGATCAGGTACTCACCGTCCAGGGTCCTCCAGCGCTCCTCATGTCACAATACACAGGTACTGGAGGAGAGGTCTCACCACCAGGATAGATCAGGTAGACACCATCCGCGGTCAGACCCTGGGCAGACACATCCGAGCAGTCATGGGGGCGGCAGGAATCTCTACAGCTGATGACTAGGAGGAGAGAACACAGGACGGCTCAGATGTCTCCTCTTTATTAAAGGGGTTTTATGACTTTATGTAAATAATGTTTAATCACTGTACAAATAGGAAGTTCTACAACTTTCTAAAACTATTTGGGGGGAAAATTATTCAATGGTTTTACGCTGTGTTTTTTTTGGGTGGTAACTTGTCCCACAACATCCTGGACCCCAGACTGATACATTGTATATAGCTAGTCCTGCTCTACCCACCTCTA
This sequence comes from Hyla sarda, assembly GCF_029499605.1. NCBI lineage: Eukaryota > Metazoa > Chordata > Amphibia > Anura > Hylidae > Hyla > Hyla sarda. The sequence continues at coordinate 228,856,801 of NC_079196.1, forward strand.
AGGGTAGGTTCACATGGCTGTTTGCAACCGACTCGTTAAGGGTCCGATAGACTCTGTTTTTGTTTTTTTTAAGCGGACCAGGCCCTGAAATGGGTTGGATGCAAATGGCTACTGCCGGGTCCCGATGGCCCCCATTCACTTGCATGGGGTGACCTGGTAATTTTACAGGATTTTAGTGGAGGAAAAAATAGAACTTGCGCTATTTTTTTTCTCTGCTTAACTCCTGTCTTTCTGGCCGCTTTGCCGTTGGAACTCCGAATGGCGGAATCCGATGTGAACGAGCCCTTAGCTGAGAGCAGGATTAGCTATGTACAATGTATCAGTCTGGAGTCCAGGATTTTTAGCTCACAGAGCATTGTCTAGACTTGATACTGTCATCAATTCCTGATCGACAAGGTGCCAACAACCATTACTCTCTGCCGATCAGCTCTTTGTTACCCCAACTATACAGTAAACAGGACTGAAAGTCTTCCACCATTCATTGGATAGTGGTGGTGCCGGGTGACTGCCGCTTGGCACTGTATACTGGGGGCGCCTAACGTCTGATATACTATGCAAGAGCCATCAATCAATAAATTCTGGAAACCCCCTTTAAGGAGCAGATTATGGATTAGCCTTCCATTGGACCTGAAGAGATTGATCTGTGATCCCGGACGAGGAGACGTCACTTACTGTTGTAGATGTTTCCAGGAACGTTGGCCGGAGCCTGGTGAGTGTCCTCCAGAAGTAATGAGAGGACGACCACAGTCAGGAGACGCCACATCTTCTGCAGAAAGAAATAGGTGTCATTGTATTCGTCTCACCCCAGCTGGGAGGTGTCATCCTTGGGCAGTATGTTAGGAGGTGTCATCCTCGGGCAGTATGCTAGGATATGTCATTCTTGGGCATTATGTTGGGAGGTATCATTCTCGGGCAGTATGTTAGGAGGTGTCATTCTTGGGCATTATGTTGGGAGGTGTTATTCTTGGGCATTATGTTGGGAGGTGTCATCCTCGGGCAGTATGCTGGGAGGTGTCACCCTCAGGCAATATGCTGGAAGGTGTCATCCTCGAGGAGTATGCTGGGAGGTGTCATCCTCGTGCAGTTTGCTGGGAGGTGTCATCCTCGTGCAGTTTGCTGGGAGGTGTCATCCTCAGGCAGTATGTTGGGAGGTGTCATCCTCGAGGAGTATGCTGGGAGGTGTCATCCTCAGGCAGTATGTTGGGAGGTGTCATCCTCGTGCAGTTTGCTGGGAGGTGTCATCCTCAGGCAGTATGTTGGGAGGTGTCATCCTTGTGCAGTTTGCTGGGAGGTGTCCTTCTCAGGCAATATGTTGGGAGGTGTCATCCTCGAGCAGTTTGCTGGGAGGTGTCATCCTCGGGCAGTATGTTGGGAGGTGTCATCCTCAGGCAGTATGTTGGGAGGTGTCATCCTCAGGCAGTATGTTGGGAGGTGTCATTCTCAGGCAGTATGTTGGGAGGTGTCATCCTCGAGCAGTATGCTAGGAGCTGTCATCCTCAGGCAGTATGTTGCGAGGTGTCATCCTCGGGCAGTATGTTGGGAGGTGTCATCCTCAGGCAGTATGTTGGGAGGTGTCATCCTCGAGCAGTATGCTAGGAGCTGTCATCCTCAGGCAGTATGTTGCGAGGTGTCATCCTCGGGCAGTATGTTGGGAGGTGTCATCCTCGTGCAGTTTGCTGGGAGGTGTCATCCTCAGGCAGTATGTTGGGAGGTGTCATCCTCGGGCAGTTTGCTGGGAGGTGTCCTTCTCAGGCATTATGTTGGGAGGTGTCATCCTCGGGCAGTATGTTGGGAGGTGTCATCCTCGGGCAGTATGTTGGGAGGTGTCATCCTCGTGCAGTTTGTTGGGAGGTGTCATCCTCGGGCAGTATGTTGGGAGGTGTCATCCTCGGGCAGTATGTTGTGAGGTGTCATACTCGGGCAGTATGTTGGGAGGTGTCATCCTCGTGCAGTTTGTTGGGAGGTGTCATCCTCGGGCAGTATGTTGGGAGGTGTCATCCTCGGGCAGTATGTTGTGAGGTGTCATACTCGGGCAGTATGTTGGGAGGTGTCATCCTCGTGCAGTATGTTGGGGTATTGGGCCTCCTGAATGGTTACTCATAAGTTCATCTCTAAACTGACCATGTACAGTCCTTATCCACAACTTACCTCAGGTTTGTCCTCAGTTCACGCACTTTGACTTTTCCAGCTTCCAGATGAGTGGAGTGCAGACACGTATGATCTCCCAGACTTTATCTACAGTCAGTCTCTCAGTCGGGGCTATTTGTATGAGACCCCGTCTGGCGTCTTGTTCTGTGCGGACTTCACAGGGTTCCTGAGTTCTTGTGCTGATCTGCTGTTACTCTGACCTCCTATTTTCTCTCTGGGATTTTGCTCTCTGTATTTTGTTGATTTAGACCCAGACACACTCCCCCGGCCTTTGAACCTTGGTCAGAACCTGACAACCCATTGTTTGCCAATTCTGCTGCTGTGTGACCTCCTGGCTTTGGACTACTGCCTTCATCATCCTCTGTCTTCCGACTCTACCACTACACTCCCTTCAGGTTTTCTCCCAGCTACTTATACTTTACTCCCCTTCTGTTAAGCTTGGTTACCGGGGCACTTAGCCAGGAAGGGGCCATAGCCTAGTTGCGACCACCATTTATTAAGGCCTCTAGACATCTTATACCCTATCCAAAGGATAGAGGATAAGATGTTTGATCGCGGGGGTCCGGGCGTTTTGAATATTATGTTCAGAACGCTTGGTACGGGTGACTGTGGTCATGAGATCAATCAACCCCTCTTGCGACGTCACACCAGGCCCCCTCCATTCATGTCTATTCAAGTCCAAAGCATAGGAGATGAGATGTCTGATCATGGGGGTCCCACTGCTGGGGCCCTCCGCGATCTCCCGCATCACTCCGCGTTCTAAACAAATGCCGGGTTCCTGCTGCAGTGGTCGTGACGTCACGTCACCCCCCCTCCATTCTGGTCTATGGGAGGGGGTGTGTCGGCCAACGCGCCCCTTCCAATAGACATGAATGGAGGGGGTGTGGTGTGACTTCATGAAGGGGCATGGCCCTGACATCATAATCACGGCCTCCGGCTCCAAGCATTCTCAACAACTCTCTTCCTATAAATGACCTATTCATCATGGATTTGTGGTGTCCCGGTACTGTACGTGTACTGTATCTTGTGTAATAAGTCCCCAAAGTCAGAGTTCCTCCGTACTGATAGGATGCTCTTAGTGGGATAACCCCTAGTCGCCTCTTCCTTCTTCAATTTTATGTATATATTTTATTGTGGTGTCCCAGTACCGCATTCTATACGGTACTTGTTTATTTATGGGTCCCCATAGCCAGAGTCCCTAGGACGTAGGGATTCCTATTAATCCAGTCTACCCCTAGTCGCCTCTATTCTAGTATATAGTTAGTAATTTATGTATAGGTTAATGTAAATAGCATAATATATGTAAATAAATGGTTAATTACTTGTTTCTATGGCGTCGCTGGGCCTTCGGGTCATGTGATGCGTTCCAAGCCTCACTCTGGATGCATTCCAGGCCTCACTTTGGTATTTCTAGCATTGTTTTGGTATTATTATGTGTATAGGAAGTCAGATGATCACCCAGAAGCCTGTGTGACGGTGAGTAACAGCTGACCTTGGACCTATCAAATTAGGCTCCGCCCCCTGTCCATATAAGGGACACGGCAGCCATTTTAGCTCTCTTGCTCCTGTGCTCTTGATGAGAGAAGACCTGTACAGCAGTAATCGCAGTGAGTTAGGCCTGAGCCTTGCGGCAATGGCTGAACAATTATAGTTATAGAGTGTATCAATCCCCAAACACTCTGCGGGACCACCGGACCTAATCTACCCCTAAATCCGGACGGATCCACGCACCAATTACCTTGATTCTATTAACCTGCAAAAGACACAAGGTCCACAGCAACTGTCAGTCATTGGAGTCTATAGAAGTATGTTGCAGAGACTGTTACTGTATTCTGAATGTACCGCAAGTTCAAGAGTAAAGTTTACTTCAGTTCAAGCTTAACTCCATGACTAGGGGATATTATAGCTACTATGACCCCCCACCAAATCAACTATCATTTAACACCTTTAACTTAATATTAACTTATTCCCTCCTATAAATGACACGAGACATGTGTTGGTTAAACAAAGGCCACAGCAGCCCATTTATTAAATAACATAAATAATCAATTACAACATTGTAAACCGATGTATGAACGTCATACATAACAATATAACCTGTCCTAACCTTAGGATGTCTATTAGCACAGGAGAAGAACCTGAGGGGCACCGTTACCAGACCAACAGGTGATGGGATCTTCACTTGCTCCTAGCCATAGCTCACCTGCACAGGAGCACCATTTTGTGAAGCCCACCAACCTGAATTCCACCTTCGGGCTGGGAACCGCTCCCAGCCCACCTCCACACCATCCAACATACCATGCCCATCCACTGGTGCCTCCCCAGATTCCTCTCCTGACCCCGCCACAACGGGGACAAGTGACCCCTTACTTGTCCCCGTTCCTCCACAGCCTCAATGCTCTCTCCACCGTCTCCTTCAACTCAAGAAGCCACAGATCCATACCCATCGCATTAAGATGAATACCATCCGAGGCCACAAAATCCGCACCCCCTTCCTCCAAATCCCGGTGCCGCGCCACCAAACCACCATTCCTGGCCACGAACTTACTCACCGCCTTATTCACCTTAATCCTCGCCTTGTTGATCGCCACCACCGACCGAGCCTGCCTCCATTTCTGCCTGGCAACCATCTCGGACCACACCAGGACCAGATCCGGGAAAGAGGACCACAAACGCAACAGGTCCAGTTTAATGTCCCTGATCAAATCCTGAGACCTGCGCACACCCAAATCATTCCCACCTAAATGGACAACTAGGATATCTGGGGACCGGTCTAGCCGAACAAAGAACTGGACCCTGGACAACAGTTCTGACCACCTCATGCCCCCCTTTCCCAACCAGCGAACCTGGGCCACCGAACCGTCCAATCCCAACTGTCTGCCCGCCGGCCGAACCCCCGCCCTTACTGCCCCTCGCGTCACATACGAATGGCCGACAATCCAGACAAGCCCAGCCGCTCCACCTGAAACGACGAAAGAAAAGAATACAGTACAACCCACAGGCGCAAACACACGCACATCACAACAAATGAGGACGAACGTACAGCCTATACCTCTCAGATTCCCACCTCCCAATCTGCTTAACCATCTCCGGTCCCAGGCCCCACCGAGATGCCTCGGTCGCCGCACCTATCTGGAAGGAATGAGAACTGTAGTCCTCTGCCACGAATCCCGCCGCACGCAAACACTTACGGAAAACCCCCACAAACTGAAAACGAGACAAAAAAACCCCGTCAGCATGGACTAGCAACGGACCCACAATCCCCACCCGCAAAGCCAAAAACGCGGAGTAACAAGCCACCGGGCACATCTCCGAACCCCCCAGTCGCGCCAAACGCACCACCGCCCCCGCCCATCTGATCCGTCTTCGACCGCCGAACGCGGCACTGCAAAACCCCTTCCACCAAAACCACATCCGAAAAAAGAAGCCCCCCGGCCCGACAACGACTAGGAGACACCAACTCCGATATACGAAAAGCCCCGAAAAATGCCAACGCAAAAGCCAAACGGAACAAACATTGCTCATATACCGAAAAACACACCCCAGCCAATAAAGAACCCAAGCGCAACAACAACGAAAATGTCACCGGTTTGCGCAAATCCCTAGAACTAGCCCCCTTACGAAACCCCCGCACCGCCTGCCGCACCAAAAAAGACTTTGTCCCATCCGGCACTCCCCGGACCTTGAATCAAAAAGCCAGAGCCGCCATCCGGCGACCCAGACCCGACGGGGGACACCCGCTCACAAAAAGCCCTGCCCACATAAAATAAAAGGGCCACCTCCCATTCCGAAGGGGCGCCCGCAATGGAAAGCTGCCGAAGCAATAACTCCCAATCTGCCCACCACCGACTATAAGACTCCCACGTTGACCTGGTCACAGACCGTCCCACAAGGCGCATCGCCACAGCTAAACCAGCCTCCACAGCCACTCCGGACAAGGGATCCCCTGCTCCTCGGCCTCCTGTGCCAACTCCCGAAACCGGTCCCACTGCAAACGAGAGAGAGCATCAGCGACTGAGTTAACCACCCCCGGCACATGCAAAGCGACAACATGCGAATTAAGCTCCAAACCCCGTAGCACCAGGTGACGCAGCAGCGTAACCACCGGTGGAGAATTCGCCATCTGATTATTGATGGCCTGTACCACCCCCATGTTATCGCAATGAAAGCAAACCTTCCTATTGCAAAACAAGTCCCCCCCACACCAACAGCGCCACCACAATCGGAAACAATTCAAGCAAAAAGTTCCGCGTCAAACCAGCCACCCGCCAGACCTCCGGCCACTGACCCACACACCATTGACCCTGCAAATAGGCCCCAAAACCGCAACCGCCCGCCGCGTAGGTAAACAACTCCAAATCCCAATTAGAAACCGGGCAACCCATCACCACTGACCGACCGTTGTACCTGCCCAAAAACTCCTGCCAAACCCGCAAGTCCGCCCTCAAGTCTGCCGACAACCTGACATAGTGGGTAGGCCGCGAAACCCCCGCAGTAGCCGCCGCCAGCCGCCGGCAAAAAACCCTCCCCATAGGCATGATCCTGCAGGCAAAATTGAGACGACCCAGTAGTGACTGGACCTCCCGCAACTGCAATTTCTTAACCCTGCATGCCCTATCGACCTCCCCTTTCAGCTCACTCAGCTTCTCATCTGGCAGCCGACACTCCATCGCCACGGTATCAATAATGATCCCCAGAAACTTAACCGCCGTAGACGGGCCCTCCGTCTTGTCCGGCGCCAATGGGACGCCAAACCACGTTGCGACCCGCTCCATTTCCTGCAACAGCACCGCACAGACCCTAGACCCAGCCGGGCCCAAAAAAAGAAAATCGTCCAAGTAGTGCAACACCGAGTCCAACTGGGACTCCCGCCGCACCACCCACTCTAAAAACGAACTAAACTTTTCAAAAAATGCACACGAGATAGAACAACCCATGGGCAAACAAAGGTCAACGAAAAAACGATCACCTAAACAACAACCCAACAAGTAAAAACTGTCAAGATGAACAGGCAGCAGGCGAAAAGCTGCCTCTATGTCAGTTTTCGCCAATAAAGCCCCCTGCCCAAAACGCCGCACCCACACCAACGCAGCGTCGAAAGAAGTGTACGACACCGCACACAAAACCGGGTCAATGCCGTCATTCACCGATCCCCCTTCAGGGTGAGAGAGATGGTGAATGAGGCGAAACTTGCCAGGCTCCTTTTTGGGCACCAGGCCCAAAGGCGACACCCGCAATCCCTCAATAGGAGGACCACCAAAGGGACCAGCCATCCTCCCCAGCTCCACCTCGCGCAAAAGCTTTTCTTCCACCAGCTCCGGACGGGCCCGTGCAGAAACCAAATTCCGCACCAGCCCCCCCGAACCCGCCGACCCGGAAAAAGGGATCCGAAAACCCTCCGCAAAACCCAAGCGCAACAGCTCCGCCGCCTCCCTATTTGGGTAAAGCGCGAGGAAAGGCAACATCCTTTCCACCCGCACCGGCGTCACCCCTCTTGTGGTCAGCCTCTCCCTGCTTACCCTTCCCCCGCCGGAAACAGCGTGACAAACCGTGTCCCCCACCCCCGCAACCGGAGCATTCGTGCTTGAACCGGCAATCCGCCCCGAACTTGCAGCTCCCTTCGTTGAACTGCCAACAAACCCCACGCCCGGCCCCCCCGGACCGCCCTGACCCCAAACCCGAACCCCCGACACCGTCCCGAAAGGACTGCGGCCCGGTCCCGCTACGAGGAGCCGCCATCAGCCGCATCCACAAACCGATATCCTTATGCTCCCAACGCAGATCCGGACGCACCGCCATGCGTTGCCGGAACTGCTCGTCGTACCGAAGCCACGCCGAGCCCCCATAAACCCGATACGCCTCCCCCACCGCATCCATGTAGCAGAAGAGACCGGAACAGGACTCCGGCGCCTTCTCACCCACCACGCTAGCCAAAATGGCGAAGGCCTGAAGCCAATTGGAGAACGTCCGCGGTATCAGCCGATACCGCCGACGCTCTTCCTCCTCCACCTTTTCCAACCGCTTAGACTCGTCCGGCCGGACCCTGTCCAAGTTGAACTTATCCAGCGGCAGGAGTGAAAAAATGTCGACATACTCCCGCTTCCAAATTTTTTCCCTGACCTCCGCCTTGAGATGAGCGCCCAATGGGCCCTCAAAACAAACATAAATCTCCCTCCTAGCCGCATCTGCGAGCCGGACCCCTCCCCCAGAGCCCGACGCCGCCACTACCGGGGCCCCCACCGACGAGCCCGACCCAGTCCCCCCAACCGGACCTGACACCCCAGCACCCCCCCCCCAGCCTGCTGTACCCCCCCAGCCCCCCAAACAGGTACCGGAGACACCTGGGAACCCCCCGCCCCCAGACCACTCCCCCGCAGTAAAGCATGCAAGCCATTAAAAAACAATTGTAAATCGCCCCCCCCCCCAAAACCCCCAAGACTGGAGACAGTGGTAGACTCACTCGACCTCACCGGCTCGGAACCAGCGGCCGTTACTCCAGAAGAAGGGCGACTCCGGACATCACGGGTTGCAGACACATCGACCAAGGAGAGGACGGGGGGACCCCGTCCGATGACTCCGCAGCAGCAGAATTCGCCCCACCAGCGGCTTGGACGGACAGTGGCGGCGACCGGACCCCGCTGACGCCAACACCCGCTACAACCCCGGAGGGGAGCAGGGGACAAGACAGCGGGTCCAGGGTCTCTGTAGATTCTCCAGCCAGCAGCAGCAGATCATCCTCACTGACCTCACTGAGAGCATCCTCGATCTCGTCTCCTCCCAGAAGCACCGCCCCCCTGCCGGCAGCAGCAGCAGGGGACACTGCAGAACCAGCCCTCCTGCTCCCCCTGGAAGAGGAAGCAGAGGGCGCAACATGAATCACGGCCCGGGCAGCAACCAGGCCTGCAGGAGACTGCCCCCCCGACTGAGGGGCAGAGGAAACAGCAGCTCCAGATCTCCGCCGGGCCCGCCCTCCAAAGCGGGCCGCACCACACGCCGGTCCCTCACTGAGGCCCTGGGACGCGCCGACAGCACGCCCCGCACCGCTCCTCACAACAGGCCGACCGAGGGGTGCCTGCCCGGACCGCCCCCCGCCCGACGCTCCGGACCCACGGCAGGAAGCGGCCGGAGAAGGACTCACCCGTCGGCGCCTGGGAATAGGGGAAGCTGCAGGTGACAGGCGCTCCGGCGGGCGAGAGCGCCGGCCGCTAGAACGGGGCCCGGACTCCCCCGCCGAAAGCACCGGAGAGGCGGTGAGGGATGGGAGCGCGTCCTCCAGCCACTGGGAGCCGCACCGGAGGACCTCATCCCGCACGTGCCGCAGAATCGCCTCCATGTCTGCCATGGCACAGGTAGGGACACTTCTTTAGCCACGCAGATTGTGGCCCCCGCACAAATGCCCTCTCCTATATACTCTCCTTAACTCCTCCCTACTCCCTCACTAAAAGCCCGCGCTTCCCTAGCTCCCTCCTCTAACCTACTCACATTTAACCCTTACCTGCCCGCATAATACCCCTGTCATGGGGCCCCTCCGTTCCCATTCTGTCCCCTCCAGGGCTTTCTGTGTGGACCTTCAGTCATTATCTGCATACGCTTGTCGTTTCTGGGAAGGGCGGCGATAGGCCGAAGCTATACCTCAATAATACCAGCCCTCACCCTGGCGTCACGAGGGACAGGGTTAATATTAACCCCTCATATACCGTTACCACACCACCACTACCATACACCCCCCCCCCCAAGGGCTACCACAAAGCCTTTTTGGCGTTGCACGAACAGGATTCGGGTGTGTGCCTACTATTGCCACTAGTGAAAGTGTACTCCCCCTAAGAAGTGAACTTTATTAATGTCCTGTGACTTATACTCCGGAGCAAGAGGTTGCGCGCACAGTGCTGTGCGGAGGAAGTGCGCATGTAAAGTAATGGGGGAGGCGAACAGTACTGCGGAGCTACAGGTCAGCGCGGGACATCCCGACGCACGTGATCCAGAGATCCCGCCCACCGAAGCCCTCGGTGCCGCGGTGGCCATTTTGTCGGAGCCTAGGGCCAGAAACCAACAAAGAGAGACAGCCCAGCGCGGGAAAAGGCACAGAGTGCGCCAACAGACTAGAAGCTGTGAAGAACCGGAACAGTACGGGACTCTGAGACATCAGATTACCAAATTGAAGTCCTGCATAGAATCGCTTCAGCTGTCGATCATCGCACTCAAATTTCAATTAAAGGATGTCGAGTTTCAGGTCACCGCTCTCAAGTTTGAAATCTACGCTCTCAAGTTCTAGATTAAAGAACAATTGCGTATTTCCCTGGGACCTAGGAATCCAAGGTCTATTTAAAGGGCCAGTATAACAAATACAGAAATGTCAGAACCTGCAGTCCCACAGTCCCCACCTGAACAGCAAGGGGGCGATGCTCCAGCTGCACAGCTAACGGGGTCTCCACCCTCAGCTAGAAGTATGTTGCCGCCCTCACCAACACTCTCAACCTCCCAAGGGCGCGCCCTGCCTGTGATGCCGGCAAGACCTCCAACACCGGCGGAACAGGACCCAACCAGTCCACCCTCAGTCTCTCCCTATGTGTTGGGAGCCCCAGTTGCTGCACCTGTCTTCTTGGGGAATCCTGTGCTTCCCACCTACAATGGTGATCCTTTTAAACTAAGAGACTTTAAAGAAAAAGTCTACAGCCTCTTTGCATTTTATTCACTTCCCCCTCATCAACAGGTAGAACTGCTTCTGGGACAACTCCAGGGACCCACCTTGGAAGAACTTCGCACATGGCCAGTGGCTGATAAGGCCACAGTGGGACAGATTTTTGAAGGACTTTCTCAAGTGTTTGAATCTCACTCCCCCTCAGAGGTACGCCTCCGACTCTATGAACGACGCCAGAAGCCAGGTGAGACCCTCCGAGCATATGCAGTGGCTTTGCAGAGTGCATTATAGGCGGTACACAAGTTGGACGGCATCACGCCCGATCAGGGCAATCGAGTTCTGATGGACCGTTTTATAGAGGGGGCGCTAAACAAATGGGACAAGGCCCAACTTAGGATGCTGGCCATACAAAATCCCGACATGGCCTTCCCAGCCTTTAAGAGACTAGCGGTGAAAGTAATAGAGTCGGGACCTCAGACAGAAGAAATTAGTGCTCCTGCTCCAACCGCCTGTCCCTTCTCAATCTGCCCCACCAACACCTTCTCCTAGTCTTTGGACAGCTCACTTACAAGATATAAAACAGGACATTGAACAATTAGCCAAGGCCTTTAAAGAGATGGCAGTACGGCCAAACCCTTCCAGATCTGCAACACCACCACCTAAGAAGGCTGACCCTCGCCCTGTCACTCCACCTAGTGTTCCTCCTGTGAGACCACTTTGGAGCCAAAGACTCGTTTGTAGTTATTGTAACAAGAATGGACACTGGAAGAGCCAATGCTGGGCTTTAAACGGGTGTCCTCTGGGGTCGAGGACCTCACCCCAGGAGTAGAGATTGAAGGTCCAGAATCAACCAGCGACAAGAAGGGACTGTCTATGTATGTAGCTGCTTGCCCTTATGTACAGGTGATGATTGAAGGTGTCCGGTTACAAGCTCTGATAGATACGTGGTCTCAGGTATCCACCATCCCACAGGGGTTTTTCTATAAGTACTGGGGCCCAGAAAGGTTGTGTGACCCTCAGGAAGCGGACTTCAGAGTAATTGCAGGGAACGGGAAACCAGTACCCAGACATGGTTACTGGGAGCCCACGGTGCAGGTGGGAAAGCATGTGTTAGGAAGGCAAGGGGTGATCGTCACAAATGTTAGGGATGAGGGAGCAGCCGATTTCATTTTAGGCATGAATATTATAAGACACTGTTTTGATGATATTGTCTGTGCACTGCATGCATCTCTCCCTCACTTGTCACCTTCAGGCCGGCGAGCTGCCCAACACCACCTCAAAATCCTCCAAGCAGAACAGAAGTTCGTGAAACATCATGGAGAAATCTGTTGAGTAAGGACTCAAGATATCCGAGCCATTAGTCTACAGCCACAGACAGAGACAGTTATTTGGTGCCGTGCCGGACCCGGGGTGAAAAATCAAGATTAACAAGCGCTCTTGGAGCCCCTTCGGCTGGAAGATTGTTCCTTGGTGCGAGCTGCTAGAAGCCTGGTAACCGTACGGAATGGGAAGGTCCCAGTGAGGCTTATAAGGCTTAACCTTGAGTTCATGTCGGATAAGAACTTGGAAAACTTCTTTCAGGTGATCCAGGTGTTCCTGATATGTTCGAGAGTAGACTATGACGTCATCTAGATACAACAAAACACTCTGGAAGTTAAGGTGTCCTAAGCATTGCTCTATTAGGCGTTGGAATGTAGCTGGTGCATTGCACAGTCCAAAGGGCATACTTTTGAACTCGAAGAGACCCAAGGGGGTCACAAATGCGGTCTTCTCTCTGTCCTCTTCTGCCATTGGCACCGGTCAATAGCCACTCGTCAGATACAGTGTTGAAAAGTAGGCGGCAGACCCCAACGCAGTCAAGGATTCTTCAATGCGTGGGAGAGGATAGGCATCCTTATGAGTTATGTTGTTTAGCTTCCGGTAGTCTATGCAAAAGCGGATGGTGCCATCTTTCATTTTCACCAAGACCAAAGGTGCAGCCCACGGAATCTGGCTTTCTTGGATGACATCGGCCTCTTTCATCTCCACCAGCATCTTCTTTATGGTCTGATACATCCCAGGAGCCACAGGGCGATGACTCTCTTTAATGGGTGGATTGTCTCCGGTGAGAATCCTATGTTTGATCATGGCGGTCCTGCCAAAGTCTGTGGGAAATTTGCTGAAAGCTTCTTGATGTTTCTTAGCCACCTGGATGACTCCTTCCACCTGTTCCTTGGGGGTGTCTTTGTCTCCTATCTGCAGCTAGTTCCACCAAGGTTCCGCAGGGCTCTGATCAGGTCCAGGTTGGACCACCTGTGACTTCGAGACTACATCTCTGACGTCCAGATGGTGTAAAGTAACCACTGGGGTGTACTTGGGTAGCTGGACAGCCACTTGAGAGAGATTGATAAGCCTCACTCTGGATGCGTTCCAGGCCTCACTTTTGTATTTCTAGCCTCGTTTTGGTATTATTATGTGTATAGGAAGTCAGATGATCACCCAGAAGCCTGTGTGACGGTGAGTGACAGCTGACCTTGGACCTATCAAATTAGGCTCCGCCCCCTGTCCATATAAGGGACGCGGTAGCCATTTTAGTTCTCTTGCACCTGTGCTCTTGATGAGAGAAGACCTGTATAGCAGTAATCGCAGTGAGTTAGGCCTGAGCCTTGCGGCAATGGCTGAACAATTATAGTTATAGAGTGTATCAATCCCCAAACACTCTGCGGGACCACCGGACCTAATCTACCCCTAAATCCGGACGGATCCACGCACCAATTACCTTGATTCTATTAACCTGAAAAAGACGCAAGGTCCACAGCAACTGTCAGTCATTGAAGTCTATACAAGTGTATTACAGAGACTGTTACTGTATTCTGAATGTACCGCAAGTTCAAGAGTAAAGTTTACTTCAGTTCAAGTTTCACTCCAGTGTGGACCTTCAGTCATTATCTGCATACGCCTGTCGTTTCTGGGAAGGGCGGCGATAGGCCGAAGCTATACCTGAATAATACCAGCCCTCACCCTGGCGTCACGAGTGACAGGGTTAATATTAACCCCTCATATACCGTTACCATACCACCACTACCATACAGCCCCCCAGGGCTACCACATTATATATTGTATAGTGTAAATGTTGCTTCCAGGACCTTAGGTCACATGATTAGTAACTGTGTTCTTCTGCTAAGGTTAAGGACCTTCCAGGTCATGTGCTCATGTCACGTGATGTACCACAATGCTTTGTATTAGGACTGACAGGTCTGGGGAACCGTTTAGATATATGGGCGCTGTTATCCAATCCTTGCTCTCTTGTCCGGTTCTTTCCCTTGGGATATGACAGCGAGCGGAGCTCTGTACTTACCTACAAGAAAAATTAGGCCTGAAGCCTACCAATCCAGATCCTTACTAAACCGTGCGTCTGCTCAATCCAAACTCTGTTAATCCTACGTGACTACTGGACCTAAACAACACCCTTAAATCCAGTGGAACAGCATAAAGCAAATCCTTCAAGCTTATTCGCTACAAGGTCCCAACCAAACCTGTGAGGAGCCTAAAGTCCGGTCCTCTGTAAAGACTGTTTAATCTGCATAAAATCTGCAGTAAAGTTATCTTCAGTTTACTAAAATTCCGGTTGTGGACAATCCTTTATTCCTCCCTATCGTTCCTGGGACGGGTGGTGGTAGGATACATATACAGAAAGGAACCTGCACCCTGGCGTCACGACAGTTAAGGGTTAATCCAACACCCTTTCACCACTGCACAGCAACACCCTACCTACCCTACACCCCCAAGCTATCACAGATTGAAAGGAAGATCTGTTCCAAACAAATATAGTGTCTTCCAATGTTTAGGTCCCATGAATGATTCCTATGGAATTACAAGGCTCATTTCTTTAATCCTGGAGACAAAGGTTCTGGTCCTTTCTTTGGACCTGAAAGAGACCGAGACGACTGCACTGATACCTAATCCCACAGAAAGTACACGGTGGTTGAGGACTACCAGATGTTGAAAGGTAATGTACACAAGAATGGTACCAATGAAAACTAAAGATCACAACACAAAAAATGAGTCCCTTTACAGCCCCGTCAACTGTAAAATAAATTGATTATAGGGGCATAATAAAGACGTTTCTAGAATTTTGTTTTTAAATAAAGTTTAAAAAAAATGAAATTAAAAATTAAAAAAAATAAAATAAAAGCTATATAAATGTAACACCTTTGCAATCCCACTGCCCCACAGAATAAAGACAGCATGTCAGTTTATGGTAATAGTAATATAAAGGATTTCATTAGAAATTGTCTGTGTCGTTAAAGGTTTAAAGAGAACCTGTCATGATCTTGTTATATTTTATAATCCCCCCAGGTCACCGCCCCAATCATGATAAACCACCCCCGGCCTTTATTTTTTATTATTTTTTAGTTTTCTACCTTGATATTCCTCTGTATTTTCTGCTCAGTCTCAGTCAGATTCACAGACTGGGAAGGGGGCGTTCCCCAGCAGGCGTGACATCATCTGAAGCCATACAGGGGAGAACTTCCTCCCTCACTCTGCTACACACAGCCCAGAACAGTTCAGTGTGAGATTAGTGACAAAAATAGGGTCTTAGTCCTCAGCTCAATATCAAAAAGATTAAATGGTGGATGTCTGGTAACAATAATAGAGAAAAAGAAGGATATGATAAAAATATGTTATTTATTATAAGATATTAAATAATGCGTTCCCGCAGGGCCCTACGGTGGCACACAAATGGTTAAAAGATACAATAAAATATGAAAAAGCAATATATAGTGATACACTAGATATAACTGTGGTATATAGTGCTACACTTATCAGAGTGATAGTGTATCTGGTATTCACAATGAAAAATAGGAACGTTCCTCCTGGAAAGAAAATCTGCTTTATATCAAGGAAACCTTCTGTGCAATAAATGTACAAAATATCCTGTAAATGATAGAAATGGCCGTCCTGTAGATGGTAGAATTGTATCCTGTAAAATAAATAGTTTGGATCGCTGTTACCGGTTTTCCCACTCCACATTCAAGTTGTCTGCAAAAGAAGTATAATGGCTGGCACAGTAAACCTCGCTCATTTATTGTGGTTGAGCTACACATATCTGTTCTCAGTATGAGATTATCTATGATTGGCTAAGGCTGCATACACACCCCTCAGCATTTTTACTGATTTGGGACTTCTAACAGGCCAGCAGGAGTCCAAAGTCTGTGCAAGAGATGGGGGGGGAATGTTCTCTGGACAAGTTGGGAGACACCTAGTGGCTTAATTATTATTTTTTTTAAATACCAATAAAACAGAGAAAACTCCGCAAATCATTCCTACCTTCCAGATCTCCCTGTACCTGCTACCAGCTAGTGCCGCATGCGCGAACCAGCGAATCCCCATCGGACAGTCACATTGCAGGGAGAGAACTCACACAGGAGCGGGGAAGATCTATCTTGTTTTCTACCTTTGGATTATCAGTCTATTGCAGTGTTTCCCAACCAGGGTGCCTCCAGCTGTTGCAAAACTACAACTCCCAGCATGCCCGGACAGCCTTCGGCTGTCCGGGCATGCTGGGAATTGTAGTTTTGCAACAGCTGGGGGCACCCTGGTTGGGAAACACTGGTCTATTGGTTCGGCAGCTAACAGAGGATCCTGCCAGTGGTGCACAATGGGCATTAAAGGGGTATTCCTGGAAAAAAAAAACTTTTTTATATATATCAACTAGCTCCAGAAGTTAAACAGATTTGTAAATTACTTCTATTAAAAAAATCTTAATCCTTTCAATAATTATCAGCTGCTGAAGTTGAGTTGTTGTTTTCTGTCTGGCAATAGTGCTCTCTGCTGACATCTCTGCTTGTCTAGGGAACTGCACAGTTTAGAAGAGGTTTGCTATGGGGATTTGCTTCTAAACTGGGCGGTTCCCGAGACACGTGTCATCAGAGAGCACTTAGACAGAAAAGAACAACTCAACTTCAGAAGCTCATAAGTACTGAAAGGATTAAGATTTTTTAATAGAAATCATTTACAAATCTGTTTAACTTTCTGGAGCCAATTGATATATGTAAAAAAGTTTTTTCCTGGATAACCCCTTTAAAGGGTAACTCTCATTAAAATGTATTTCTGCTATTGCACTCCTAATGGTAAATAAAAAATATTTCTAATATCCTTTGTTTAAAAAAAATGTTTTATTTGTGCTTAAAAAAGCTCAAGAGCACATTTCCCCCATCTCATACACAGACTTAGGACCGAAGTCCAAACACAGGAAGTGCAGCCTGGAGTGCTGAGGGGGGTGTGTCCAGCCTCATCCAATCATAGCTCCTCTCACACTTAACTGCCATATACTGTTGGTTGGACACACACCCCCCTCAGCACTCCAGGCTTGTAAATGACTTCTATGAAAAAATCTTAATCCTTTCGGTACTTATGAGCTGCTGAAGTTGAGTCGTTCTTTTCTGTCTAAGTGCTCTCTGAGGACACCTGTCTCGGGAACTGTCCAGAGTAGAAGCAAATCCACATGGCAAACCTCTTCTACTCTGTGCAGTACCCGAGACAAGCAGAGATGTCAGCAGAGAGCACTGTTGCCAGTCAGAAAACAACAACTCAACTTCAGCAGCTGATAATTATTGGAAGGATTAAGATTTTTTTAATAGAAGTAATTTACAAATCTGTTTAAGTTTCTGGAGCCAATTTATATATATATATATGCACTATATCATCAACGATCTCACTTGCGGAGACTATAAATCCCAGCATGCCCTACAAATACCGGCAATAACAGTCACCACCCATGTTTGTTATCTACTACACCACCAAGGATTATATTAAATGGGTATATGTTATATATGGATATTTGCTAACGACTTTACCCATGGAGACTACAAATCCCAGCATGCCCTAAAAAGTACTGTACAAGCGTATCACACAAAAGGCCGTTACCGTTCCAGGGCTGCTATATTCTACATCTCAGCTCATTCTGAACTAATTATATATATACAAGCAGCATTTTATATATTTATTGTTTTATGATTGTATTTTATACTAATTATTGTGTATTGGTTGTGAGTCACAAGGGCCCTGTGATAACTCCGCCCAGATCACCAATAATAAATGTATCTATATTGTATCCATTTATGTTACTAATTTGCATAGAATATTATCTAATTTACTTACTATTTTCCAATACCATTACCTGTATACCTGGTCCTTAAAGGGGTACTCCCCTGGAAAACATTTTTTTTTTTTTTTTTTTATCAATTGGTGCCAGAAAGTTAAACAGATTTGTAAATGAATTCTATTTAAAAATCTTAATCCTTCCAGTACTTATCAGCTTCTATTTGCTCCACAGGAAGTTATTTTCTTTTTGAAATTCCCTTTCTGTCTGACCACAGTGCTCTCTGCTGACACTTCTGTCCATGTCAGGAACTGTCCAGAACAGGAGCAAATCCCCATACTAAATCTCTCCTGCTCCAGACAGTTCCTAAAATGGACAGAGGTGTCAGCAGAGAGCACTGTGGTCAGACTGAAAAGGAATTTACAAAAGAAAATAACTTCCTGTGAAGCAAATAGAAGCTGATAAGTACTAGGAGGATTAAGATTAAGTAATTTACAAATCTTTACAAATCTGTTTAACTTTCTGGCTCCAGTTGATTAAAAAAAAGTTTTCCAGGGGAGTACCCCTTTAATATCACATATTTTTTTATATTTTTATTTTTACACTTTTCTTTCTCCACTAATTTCACTTATATAACCTAGAGGACTGAGATATCTTTTGTTTTCAAACCGGAAATAGCCAGTTCACAAAAAGATAGCCTCAGTGTTATGGTAATCTCACAACATAGCCATTTAGCTCCAAGACAAGCGCAGATCCTTCCTAATCAATCACCTTATAGTGGAGAACCCCTTTAAAGGGGTACTCCACTGCCCTAGTGTTCGGAACATTTAGCTCAGAATGCTGGGTGTGGGCTGTGTGGGGTCATGATGGCCACGCCCCTTGTGATGTCACGCCACTCCCCCTCAATGCAAGTCTATGGGAGGGATGTAGCAACTGCCATGCCCCCTCTCCCATAGACTTTCATCGAGGGGGCGTGGCAATGATGTTATAAGGGGCGTGGTCATTACTTCACAACCCGCACAGCCCCCACCTAGCATTTGGAACTAAATGTTCCGAACACTGGGGCAGTGGAGTACCCTTTCAAAGTCAAGGTTAAATACGTCGTCTATATACCGACCCCTCATTTGGGAGATCCCCACTATACCCAATGGTTTTCTTTTTCGATAATCTGAGAAAAAAGTCTCATAGAATGAGGCAGGTTTTATGGCATTACTGTTTATTGATATTGGGGAGAATTTACTATAAGTTCAGGGGATACAACAACCTTTATGTAACATGAACAGTGACGGCAAAACCAAGGTCTGAGGAGCCGGGGACATGCAGAGGGGTCAGCAGAGGGGTCAGCAGAGGGGTCAGCAGAGGGTCTACAGCATCCAGACATGGGTAAGGATCAAGTCATGGGAAGCTTCAAGATTCAGGCTACAGGTAGAATACATGATATACATGAACATCCTGGCATTTTCATGTGCACTCGAAATTCTACGAGTCTACGCCAATGTGGGGGGGAGGGACATCACTGTCGTCTGATCTTAATTTCCGTGGTCTTCAGAGAATAGTAGAGACCTCTCCACTGAGACCAAATGACACCACTACCATAGGATAGGTGAGCGCCACGGAGGTAAGGACCATTCAAGTTGGCCAGGTGACACGCCCTGTACCAGAAGCCACCAGAGGAGAGGGCGGCGCAGTTCTGTAGGTAGACATCGCGGTCTCTGTCGTATGTAGAGAACTTCATTCCATTGTGGTAGGACAGGGCATCTCCTGTAGGTGATGAGGAGTAATGAGGTTAGACGTGAGGTGGTGCGGACTACTCCTAGCGACCCCCAAATATAATACAAGGGGGTAGGGTTGGCACCTGGACACTATTTTTCCAGCACAGCCGGTATTTTGGCCACCCTGCCGGTATTTCCCCCCCCCCAAAAAAAATACCGGCCATGCAATGGTTGTTATTTATCTAACCAATCCTCCAACTATATCACCATACGCTGTACCAGTGTTTCCAAACCAGGAGTGCCTCCAGCTGTGCCAAAACTACAACTCCCTGCATGTTGGACTATATAGTAGTATATAGTATAGGTCAGTGTTTCCCAACCAGGGGTGCCTCCAGCTGTGCCAAAAGTACAACTCCCAGCATGTTGGACTATATAGTAGTATATAGTATAGGTCAGTGTTTTCCAACCAGAGCACCTCCAGCTGTTGCAAAACTACAACTCCCTGCATGTTGGACTATATAATAGTGTATAGTATAGGTCAGTGTTTCCCAACCAGGGGGGCCTCCAGCTGTTGCAAAACTACAACTCCCAGCATGTTGGACTATATAGTAGTATATAGTATAGGTCAGTGTTTCCCAACTAGGGGAGCCTCCAGCTGTTGCAAAACTACAACTCCCAGCATGTTGGACTATATAGTAGTATATAGTATAGGTCAGTGTTTCCCAACCAGAGCACCTCCAGCTGTTGCAAAACTACAACTCCCAGCATGTTGGACTATATAGTAGTATATAGTATAGGTCAGTGTTTTCCTACCAGAGCGCCTCCAGCTGTTGCCAAACTACAACTCCCAGCATATTGGACTATATAGTAGTATATAGTATAGGTCAGTGTTTCCCAACCAGAGTGCCTCCAGCTGTTGCAAAACTACAACTCCCAGCATGCCCGGACAGCCAACGGCTGTCCGGGCATGCTGGGAGTTGTAGTTTCGCAACAGCTGGAGGTACCCCTGGTTGGGAAACACTGACCTATACTATATACTACTATATAGTCCAAAATTCTGGGAGTAGGTATATATTTCATATATATATATATATATATATATATATATATATATATATATGTTTGTTTGTTTTTAAAGCCTATGAAAAATAAAACAAGCGATCGGAAAACTCGTCATCTTTTTCTCTGTGCAGATTTTTATCGTTTTTTCCCAATGTATATATTAATGTTATATAGTGGTTAAGATTTGCTATGGCTGCTGGGCCATCATTTTGGCATATGAAAATAGTAAGATGCACTTAAAGGGGTACTACCGTGGAAAACTTTTTTTTTTTTTTAATCATCTTGTGCCAGAAAGTTAAACAGATTTGTAAATCACTTCTATTAAAAATCTTAATCCTTCCAGTACTTTTTAGGGGCTGTATACTAAAGAGAAATCCAAAAAAGAAATGCATTTCCTCTGATGTCATGACCACGGTGCTCTCTGCTGACCTCTGCTGTCCATTTTAGGAACTGTCCAGAGCAGCATATGTTTGCTATGGGGATTTTCTCCTTCTCTGGACAGTTCCTAAAATGGACAGCAGAGTTCAGCAGAGAGCACTGTGGTCATGACATCACAGGAAATGCATTTCTTTTTTGGATTTCTCTTTAGTATACAGCCCCTAAAAAGTACTGGAAGGATTAAGATTTTTTAATAGAAGTGATTAACTTTCTGGCACAAGATGATTAAAAAAAAAAAAAGTTTTCCACGGAAGTACCCCTTTAACTTGACAAGGGAGCGTTAAGATGTCCTGCTGCACACTTAAAGGGTCACTCTGCCGCTAGACATCTTATCCCCAAAGGAAAAGGATAGGATGCTGCTGGAGCCCCCATGATCTTCGCACAGCACCTTTGATGTCACGCCACGCCCCCTCCCATAGACATGCATGGAGGGGGCGTGTCATGACATAACGAGGGGGCGTGGCATGATGTCACAATCACAGCTGCTGGAACCCAAGGTTCATTCAAAACGTTGGGTGCTGCACGGAGATCGCAGGGGTTCCAGCCCCGGGACCCCCACAATCAGACATCTTATCCCCGATTGGATAGGGGATAAGATGTCTTGCACCGGTGTAACCCTTTAAGTGTACCAAAAAGTGTTAGTAGGTCTATCCTTAGGCCAGTGGGTCAGATGTATCCTACAACCTGAGACACTAAGTCATGTCCGCCATATTTATAGACTGAAGGGGCTGCAGAGGTTGCAGTTGCAACAGGGCCCCCAGTGCCTGAAGGGGTTCAAAGGCCAAAGAAGAAGATAAGTATTATAAATGGCACCTGGTAGGTGGGGGCCCAGGTACAGACTGTGCAGTGGGGTTCAGATCTCTGAAGCCTTATTATGACCTATTACCCACAAGTCCATGTAGGGGGTTACCTGCTCCCCCGTCAGTGAAGCCTTCCACGTGCAGCGTGTAGCCATCGTCCTCGGGGTTGATGTTGTACGGGGAGATGGCAAACTCGGAGTATTTAGCGAAGGTCATGTTGTTTTCGAAGTCTCCCAGGTCGACCCTCAGCTCGTACTTGTTGCGGAGCGTGAGGAGATAGATATAGTGTAACCCTATGGGAAGAGACATGAGGCCATGAGTGATGTTCTGCAGGGGAGCGAAGCTCTGCAGTGCAGCCTGGAACATGAAAGGTCCACTGATCACCCACCCTGGAATAGGACTGCTCCATTATTGGTTTATTGTATACCCCAGTGTTTCCCAACCAGGGTGCCTCCAGCTGTTGCAAAACTACAACTCCCAGCATGTCCGGACAGCCTTTTGCAACAGCTGGAGGCACCCTGGTTGGGAAACACTGGTTTACCCCCTTGAAGAATATAATGCCTTGACCCACCTGTAGACCACCCAGCTTTCCCAGACATCGGATTTACAGGAATTATTTCTCAAGAAAGCTGTGTGAGGACTATAATGGTAGTCATATTGGCTGTCACCCAGCTTTCCCAGACATCGGATTTACAATAATAATTTCTTGAGAAAGCTGTGTGAGGACTATAATGGTAGCCATACCGTATTGGCTGTCACCCAGCTTTCCCAGACATCGGATTTACAATAATAATTTCTTGAGAAAGCTGTGTGAGGACTATAATGGTAGCCATATTGGCTGTCACCCAGCTTTTCCTGAAGTGGATATAAGTAAGAATACAATGACTTACCCAGCCAGTACTCTCCGTCCGCTCTACCAAAGCCGGACTTATAGTCGCTCCATCCCCTGAAGAAGCTCAGGGAACCATTGAACCTCTTCTGGATGACCTACCCCGGACCCCCCAAACAGATGAATGTTATCAGAACATGGAGACAACACCAGCAGTAATGTCACACATCGGGCACCCACCGTCCACTTGCCGCCCTCAGTAATCATGTCGCAGTATACGGGCACCGCGATGCCTGGTCCAGCCGGGTAGATGACATATGGGCCGCTCTCCTCCTCCCCGTTCTCACACACGTCCTCACAGTCTACAGGATACTGGTCAGTGGTGGAACATACTGGAAGGAAATCCATCATATTACAGGGGTCAGAGGTCACCTGAGTTACATTATGTCCTATCCTCCATTCACCTCCAGAGCTGTACTCACTATTCTGCTGTTGCATTATGTCTTGCTAAGCAAAATAAATTCTTCTGATGGTTCTAAAAGGAAAACTGGATCCATTTCTGATACACTGGGGATATTTATCATTGTAGGTGTAAGTGAAGCATTTATCATTGTAGGTGTAAGTGAAGCATTTATCATTGTAGGTGTAGGTGAAGCATTTATCATTGTAGAGTAAGTGAAACATTTATCATTGTGGGTGTAAGTGAAGCATTTATCATTGTAGGTGTAAGTGAAGAATTTATCATTGTAGTGTAAGTGAAGCATTTATCATTGTAGTGTAAGTGAAGAATTTTTCATTGTAGGTGTGTGTTAAGCATTCATCATTGTAGGTGTAAGTGAATGTTACGCCGAGCACTCCGGGTCCCCGTTCCTCCCCGGAGCGCTCGCCTCATCCTCGTTGCTGCAGCGCCCCGGTCAGATCCACTGACCGGGTGCGCTGCGGTACCGCCTCCAGCCGGGATGCGATTCGCGATGCGGGTGGCGCCCGCTCGCGATGCGCACCCCGGCTCCCGTACCTGACTCGCTCTCCGTCGGTCCTGTCCCGGCGCGCGCGGCCCCGCTCCCTAGGGCGCGCGCGCGCGCCGGGTCTCTGCGATTTAAAGGGCCAGTGCACCAATGATGGTGCCTGGTCCAATCTTCCCAATTACCTTGATTAGTTTCCACCTGTGCACTCCCTGCTTATACCTCACTTCCCCTGCACTCCCTGGCCGGATCTTGTTGCCCTTGTGCCTAGTGAAAGCGTTCCCTTGTTTGTTCCTAGCCCGTGTTCCTGACCTCCTGCCGTTGCCCCTGACTACGATTCTTGCTGCCTGCCCCGACCTTCTGCTACGTCCGACCTTGCTTCTGTCTACTCCCTTGTACCGCGCCTATCTTCAGCAGCCAGAGAGGTTGAGCCGTTGCTAGTGGATACGACCTGGTCACTACCGCCGCAGCAAGACCATCCCGCTTTGCGGCGGGCTCTGGTGAAAACCAGTAGTGACTTAGAACCGGTCCACTAGCACGGTCCACGCCAATCCCTCTCTGGCACAGAGGATCCACCTCCAGCCAGCCGGCATCCTCCTGCCAGCCGGCATTCTGAGAGACATCCCTCCTGCCAGCCGGCATCGTGACAGTAGATCCGGCCATGGATCCCGCTGAAGTTCCTCTGCCAGTTGTCGCCGACCTCCCCACACTGGTCGCCCAGCAAGCCCGACAGATTGCCCAACGAAATCACCAGCTGGCTTACTTGACCACCGTGACACTGCAACTTCAGTCACAGATACAGCAGCTTCAGTCACAATTTCAGTCACAGCTACAGCTGCAACAACCATCTCCTCCGCCAGCTCCTGCAACTCCTCCGCAGCAACCGGCCGCTCCTAACCCCTGCTTGTCCCTGCCGGACAAATTTGATGAGGATTCTAGACTCTGCCATGGTCTCCTTTCTGGAAAGGCCTTGTCTGGGGCCACACCGCTCTGGGACCGCAATGATCCTGCCACAGCCACAGTCCAGTCCTTCTTCGCTGAGGTCCGTGGTGTCTTCGTGGAGCCTGCCCGAGCTTCTTCTGCCGAGACTGCCCTGCTGAACCTGGCCCAGGGTGTTTCTTCCGTTGGCGAGTACGCAATTCAGTTCCGTGCTCTTGCTTCCGAGTTGTCCTGGAATAGTGAGGCTCTCTGCGCGACCTTTAAAAAAGGCCTATCCAGCAACATTAAAGATGTTCTGGCCGCACGAGAAACTCCTGCTAACCTACATGAACTCATTCATCTTGCCACTCGCATTGACATGCGTTTTTCCGGATGGCGTCTGGAGCTCCGCCTGGATATGGACTTTGTTCGCACGAGGCGTTTTTTCTCCCCGGCTCCTCTCTCCTCTGGTCCTCTGCAATCCGTTCCTGTGCCTCCCGCCGTGGAGGCTATGCAAGTTGACCGGTCTCGCTTGACACCTCAAGAGAGGACACGACGCCGCATGGAGAATCTTTGCCTGTACTGTGCCAGTACCGAACACTTCCTGAAGGATTGTCCTATCCGTCCTCCCCGCCTGGAAAGACGTACGCTGACTCCGCACAAAGGTGACACAGTTCTTGATGTCAACTCTGCTTCTCCACGCCTTACTGTGCCTGTGCGGATATCTGCCTCTACCTTCTCCTTCTCTACTATGGCCTTCTTGGATTCCGGATCTGCAGGAAATTTTTTTTTGGCCTCTCTTATCAACAGGTTCAACATCCCTGTGACCAGTCTCGCCAGACCCCTCTACATCAATTGTGTTAACAATGAAAGATTGGACTGTGCCGTGCGTTACCGCACGGAACCCCTCCTAATGTGCATCGGACCTCATCACGAAAGAATTGTGTTTTTGATCCTCAGGTTCTTTGGACCCAAGAAGAGGGGGAGACCCAAGGGGGGGGGGTACTGTTACGCCGAGCACTCCGGGTCCCCGTTCCTCCCCGGAGCGCTCGCCTCATCCTCGTTGCTGCAGCGCCCCGGTCAGATCCACTGACCGGGTGCGCTGCGGTACCGCCTCCAGCCGGGATGCGATTCGCGATGCGGGTGGCGCCCGCTCGCGATGCGCACCCCGGCTCCCGTACCTGACTCGCTCTCCGTCGGTCCTGTCCCGGCGCGCGCGGCCCCGCTCCCTAGGGCGCGCGCGCGCCGGGTCTCTGCGATTTAAAGGGCCAGTGCACCAATGATGGTGCCTGGTCCAATCTTCCCAATTACCTTGATTAGTTTCCACCTGTGCACTCCCTACTTATACCTCACTTCCCCTGCACTCCCTGGCCGGATCTTGTTGCCCTTGTGCCTAGTGAAAGCGTTCCCTTGTTTGTTCCTAGCCCGTGTTCCTGACCTCCTGCCGTTGCCCCTGACTACGATTCTTGCTGCCTGCCCCGACCTTCTGCTACGTCCGACCTTGCTTCTGTCTACTCCCTTGTACCGCGCCTATCTTCAGCAGCCAGAGAGGTTGAGCCGTTGCTAGTGGATACGACCTGGTCACTACCGCCGCAGCAAGACCATCCCGCTTTGCGGCGGGCTCTGGTGAAAACCAGTAGTGACTTAGAACCGGTCCACTAGCACGGTCCACGCCAATCCCTCTCTGGCACAGAGGATCCACCTCCAGCCAGCCGGCATCCTCCTGCCAGCCGGCATTCTGAGAGACATCCCTCCTGCCAGCCGGCATCGTGACAGTGAAGCATTTATCATTGTAGGTGTATGTGAAGCATTTATCATTGTAGGTGTAAGTGAAGCATGTATCATTGTAGGTGTATGTGAAGCATTTATAATTGTAGTGTAAGTGAAACATTTATCATTGTAGGTGTAAGTGAAGCATTTATCATTGTAGGTGTAAGTGAAGAATTTATCATTGTAGGTATGAGTGAAGCATTTATCATTGTAGGTGTAAGTGAAACATTTATCATTGTAGGTGTAAGTGAAGCATTTATCATTGTAGGTGTGTGTGTGAAGCATTTATCATTGTAGGTGTATGTGAAGCATTTATCATTGTAGGTGTATGTGAAGCATTTATCATTATAGGTGTAAGTGAAGCATTTGTCATTGTAGGTGTAAGTGAAGCATTTATCATTGTAGGTGTAAGTGAAGCATTTATCATTATAGGTGTAAGTGAAGCATTTATCATTGTAGGTGTAAGTGAAGCATTTATCATTGTAGGTATAAGTGAAGCATTTATCATTGTAGGTGTAAGTGAAGCATTTATCATTGTAGGTGTGTGTGAAGCATTTATCATTGTAGGTGTAAGTGAAGCATTTATCATTGTAGGTGTAAGTGAAGCATGTATCATTGTAGTGTAAGTGAAGCATTTATCATTGTAGGTGTATGTGAAGCATTTATCATTGTAGTGTAAGTGAAGCATTTATCATTGTAGGTGTAAGTGAAGAATTTATCATTGTAGTGTAAGTGAAGCATTTATCATTGTAGTGTAAGTGAAGAATTTTTCATTGTAGGTGTGTGTTAAGCATTCATCATTGTAGGTGTAAGTGAAGCATTTATCATTGTAGGTGTATGTGAAGCATTTATCATTGTAGGTGTAAGTGAAGCATGTATCATTGTAGGTGTATGTGAAGCATTTATAATTGTAGTGTAAGTGAAACATTTATCATTGTAGGTGTAAGTGAAGCATTTATCATTGTAGGTGTAAGTGAAGAATTTATCATTGTAGGTATAAGTGAAGCATTTATCATTGTAGGTGTAAGTGAAACATTTATCATTGTGGGTGTAAGTGAAGCATTTATCATTGTAGGTGTGTGTGTGTGAAGCATTTATCATTGTAGGTGTATGTGAAGCATTTATCATTGTAGGTGTATGTGAAGCATTTATCATTATAGGTGTAAGTGAAGCATTTGTCATTGTAGGTGTAAGTGAAGCATTTATCATTGTAGGTGTAAGTGAAGCATTTATCATTATAGGTGTAAGTGAAGCATTTATCATTGTAGGTGTAAGTGAAGCATTTATCATTGTAGGTATAAGTGAAGCATTTATCATTGTAGGTGTAAGTGAAGCATTTATCATTGTAGGTGTGTGTGAAGCATTTATCATTGTAGGTGTAAGTGAAGCATTTATCATTGTAGGTGTAAGTGAAGCATGTATCATTGTAGTGTAAGTGAAGCATTTATCATTGTAGGTGTATGTGAAGCATTTATCATTGTAGTGTAAGTGAAGCATTTATCATTGTAGGTGTAAGTGAAGCATTTATCATTGTAGGTGTATGTGAAGCATTTATCAGTGTAGGTGTAAGTGAAGCATTTATCGTTGTAGGTGTAAGTGAAGCATTTATCATTGTAGGTGTAAGTGAAGCATTTATCATTGTTGTGTAAGTGAAGCATTTATCATTGTAGGTGTGTGTGTGAAGCATTTATCATTGTAGGTGTATGTGAAGCATTTATCATTGTAGGTGTATGTGAAGCATTTATCATTATAGGTGTAAGTGAAGCATTTGTCATTGTAGGTGTAAGTGAAGCATTTATCATTGTAGGTGTAAGTGAAGCATTTATCATTATAGGTGTAAGTGAAGCATTTACCATTGTAGGTGTAAGTGAAGCATTTATCATTGTAGGTATAAGTGAAGCATTTATCATTGTAGGTGTAAGTGAATCATTTATCATTGTAGGTGTGTGTGAAGCATTTATCATTGTAGGTGTAAGTGAAGCATTTATCATTGTAGGTGTAAGTGAAGCATGTATCATTGTAGTGTAAGTGAAGCATTTATCATTGTAGGTGTATGTGAAGCATTTATCATTGTAGTGTATGTGAAGCATTTATCATTGTAGTGTAAGTGAAGCATTTATCATTGTAGTGTAAGTGAAGAATTTTTCATTGTAGGTGTGTGTTAAGCATTCATCATTGTAGGTGTAAGTGAAGCATTTATCATTGTAGGTGTATGTGAAGCATTTAATATTGTAGGTGTAAGTGAAGCATGTATCATTGTAGGTGTATGTGAAGCATTTAGAATTGTAGTGTAAGTGAAACATTTATCATTGTAGGTGTAAGTGAAGCATTTATCATTGTAGGTGTAAGTGAAGAATTTATCATTGTAGGTATAAGTGAAGCATTTATCATTGTAGGTGTAAGTGAAACATTTATCATTGTGGGTGTAAGTGAAGCATTTATCATTGTAGGTGTGTGTGTGAAGCATTTATCATTGTAGGTGTATGTGAAGCATTTATCACTGTAGGTGTATGTGAAGCATTTATCATTATAGGTGTAAGTGAAGCATTTGTCATTGTAGGTGTAAGTGAAGCATTTATCATTGTAGGTGTAAGTGAAGCATTTATCATTATAGGTGTAAGTGAAGCATTTATCATTGTAGGTGTAAGTGAAGCATTTATCATTGTAGGTATAAGTGAAGCATTTATCATTGTAGGTGTAAGTGAAGCATTTATCATTGTAGGTGTGTGTGAAGCATTTATCATTGTAGGTGTAAGTGAAGCATTTATCATTGTAGGTGTAAGTGAAGCATGTATCATTGTAGTG
The DNA here is from genome assembly GCF_029499605.1 of Hyla sarda. Taxonomy (NCBI): domain Eukaryota; kingdom Metazoa; phylum Chordata; class Amphibia; order Anura; family Hylidae; genus Hyla; species Hyla sarda. Next base: position 228,885,967 of record NC_079196.1, read on the forward strand.
TAAGTGAAGCATTTATCATTGTAGGTGTATGTGAAGCATTTATCATTGTAGTGTAAGTGAAGCATTTATCATTGTAGGTGTAAGTGAAGCATTTATCATTGTAGGTGTATGTGAAGCATTTATCAATGTAGGTGTAAGTGAAGCATTTATCGTTGTAGGTGTAAGTGAAGCATTTATCATTGTAGGTGTAAGTGAAGCATTTATCATTGTTGTGTAAGTGAAGCATTTATCATTGTAGGTGTATGTGAAGCATTTATCATTATAGGTGTAAGTGAAGCATTTTTAATTGTAGTGTAAGTGAAGCATTTATCATTGTAGGTGTAAGTGAAGCATTTATTATTGTAGTGTAAGTGAAGCATTTATCATTGTAGGTGTATGTGAAGCATTTATCATTGTAGGTGTAAGTGAAGCATTTATCATTGTAGTGTAAGTGAAGCATTTATCATTGTAGGTGTAAGTGAAGCATTTATCATTGTAGTGTAAGTGAAGCATTTATCATTGTAGGTGTAAGTGAAGCATTTATCATTGTAGTGTAAGTGAAGCATTTATCATTGTAGGTGTAAGTGAAGCATTTATCATTGTAGGTGTAAGTGAAGCATTTATCATTGTAGGTGTAAATGAAGCATTTATCATTGTAGTGTAAGTGAAGCATTTATCATTGTAGGTGTAAGTGAAGCATGTATCATTGTAGGTGTATGTGAAGCATTTATAATTGTAGTGTAAGTGAAACATTTATCATTGTAGGTGTAAGTGAAGCATTTATCATTGTAGGTGTAAGTGAAGAATTTATCATTGTAGGTATAAGTGAAGCATTTATCATTGTAGGTGTAAGTGAAACATTTATCATTGTGGGTGTAAGTGAAGCATTTATCATTGTAGGTGTGTGTGTGAAGCATTTATCATTGTAGGTGTATGTGAAGCATTTATCATTGTAGGTGTATGTGAAGCATTTATCATTATAGGTGTAAGTGAAGCATTTGTCATTGTAGGTGTAAGTGAAGCATTTATCATTGTAGGTGTAAGTGAAGCATTTATCATTATAGGTGTAAGTAAAGCATTTATCATTGTAGGTGTAAGTGAAGCATTTATCATTGTAGGTATAAGTGAAGCATTTATCATTGTAGGTGTAAGTGAAGCATTTATCATTGTAGGTGTGTGTGAAGCATTTATCATTGTAGGTGTAAGTGAAGCATTTATCATTGTAGGTGTAAGTGAAGCATGTATCATTGTAGTGTAAGTGAAGCATTTATCATTGTAGGTGTATGTGAAGCATTTATCATTGTAGTGTAAGTGAAGCATTTATCATTGTAGGTGTAAGTGAAGCATTTATCATTGTAGGTGTATGTGAAGCATTTATCAGTGTAGGTGTAAGTGAAGCATTTATCGTTGTAGGTGTAAGTGAAGCATTTATCATTGTAGGTGTAAGTGAAGCATTTATCATTGTTGTGTAAGTGAAGCATTTATCATTGTAGGTGTGTGTGTGAAGCATTTATCATTGTAGGTGTATGTGAAGCATTTATCATTGTAGGTGTATGTGAAGCATTTATCATTATAGGTGTAAGTGAAGCATTTGTCATTGTAGGTGTAAGTGAAGCATTTATCATTGTAGGTGTAAGTGAAGCATTTATCATTATAGGTGTAAGTGAAGCATTTATCATTGTAGGTGTAAGTGAAGCATTTATCATTGTAGGTATAAGTGAAGCATTTATCATTGTAGGTGTAAGTGAAGCATTTATCATTGTAGGTGTGTGTGAAGCATTTATCATTGTAGGTGTAAGTGAAGCATTTATCATTGTAGGTGTAAGTGAAGCATGTATCATTGTAGTGTAAGTGAAGCATTTATCATTGTAGGTGTATGTGAAGCATTTATCATTGTAGTGTATGTGAAGCATTTATCATTGTAGTGTAAGTGAAGCATTTATCATTGTAGTGTAAGTGAAGAATTTTTCATTGTAGGTGTGTGTTAAGCATTCATCATTGTAGGTGTAAGTGAAGCATTTATCATTGTAGGTGTATGTGAAGCATTTATCATTGTAGGTGTAAGTGAAGCATGTATCATTGTAGGTGTATGTGAAGCATTTATAATTGTAGTGTAAGTGAAACATTTATCATTGTAGGTGTAAGTGAAGCATTTATCATTGTAGGTGTAAGTGAAGAATTTATCATTGTAGGTATAAGTGAAGCATTTATCATTGTAGGTGTAAGTGAAACATTTATCATTGTGGGTGTAAGTGAAGCATTTATCATTGTAGGTGTGTGTGTGAAGCATTTATCATTGTAGGTGTATGTGAAGCATTTATCATTGTAGGTGTATGTGAAGCATTTATCATTATAGGTGTAAGTGAAGCATTTGTCATTGTAGGTGTAAGTGAAGCATTTATCATTGTAGGTGTAAGTGAAGCATTTATCATTATAGGTGTAAGTGAAGCATTTATCATTGTAGGTGTAAGTGAAGCATTTATCATTGTAGGTATAAGTGAAGCATTTATCATTGTAGGTGTAAGTGAAGCATTTATCATTGTAGGTGTGTGTGAAGCATTTATCATTGTAGGTGTAAGTGAAGCATTTATCATTGTAGGTGTAAGTGAAGCATGTATCATTGTAGTGTAAGTGAAGCATTTATCATTGTAGGTGTATGTGAAGCATTTATCATTGTAGTGTAAGTGAAGCATTTATCATTGTAGGTGTAAGTGAAGCATTTATCATTGTAGGTGTATGTGAAGCATTTATCAGTGTAGGTGTAAGTGAAGCATGTATCATTGTAGTGTAAGTGAAGCATTTATCATTGTAGGTGTATGTGAAGCATTTATCATTGTAGTGTAAGTGAAGCATTTATCATTGTAGGTGTAAGTGAAGCATTTATCATTGTAGGTGTATGTGAAGCATTTATCAGTGTAGGTGTAAGTGAAGCATTTATCGTTGTAGGTGTAAGTGAAGCATTTATCATTGTAGGTGTAAGTGAAGCATTTATCATTGTTGTTTAAGTGAAGCATTTATCATTGTAGGTGTATGTGAAGCATTTATCATTATAGGTGTAAGTGAAGCATTTTTAATTGTAGTGTAAGTGAAGCATTTATCATTGTAGGTGTAAGTGAAGCATTTATTATTGTAGTGTAAGTGAAGCATTTATCATTGTAGGTGTATGTGAAGCATTTATCATTGTAGGTGTAAGTGAAGCATTTATCATTGTAGTGTAAGTGAAGCATTTATCATTGTAGGTGTAAGTGAAGCATTTATCATTGTAGTGTAAGTGAAGCATTTATCATTGTAGGTGTAAGTGAAGCATTTATCATTGTAGTGTAAGTGAAGCATTTATCATTGTAGGTGTAAGTGAAGCATTTATCATTGTAGGTGTAAGTGAAGCATTTATCATTGTAGGTGTAAATGAAGCATTTATCATTGTAGTGTAAGTGAAGCATTTATCATTGTAGTGAAAGTGAAGCATTTATCATTGTAGGTGTATGTGAAGCATTTATCATTGTAGGTGTAAGTGAAGCATTTTTCAATCTAGGTGTAAGTGAAGCATCTATCATTGTAGTGTAAGTGAAGCATTTATCATTGTAGGTGTAAGTGAAGCATTTATCATTGTAGGTGTAAGTGAAGCATTTATCATTGTAGGTGTAAGTGAAGCATTTATCATTGTAGTGTAATGGCATTGTAGTGTAATGTAAGTCTGCTCTGACTTAGTCTAGCTGAAGCTGGGTCTGTATTCTAAAGTGTGGTATTATTAAGTGTTACATTTGAGAAGTTTTATAAGCAGAAGTTCATGTGCTAAGTATACTGTGGATCATTGTTTTCCAAACAGGGTGTCTCCAGCGGTTGCATAGCCCTTGCATTTTTTTTTTTTTTCCCTCCTGTCTGTAGCACACCTGGGGGAGGGGTTAATTGATTAACTGCTCTCAGGTGTATAAAACTAACTGGGAAACTCTGTGAGCCCTGCTCTGACTGAGTCTAGCTGAAGCTGGGTCTGTATTCTAAAGTGTGGTATTATTAAGTGTTACATTTGAGAAGTTTTATAAGCAGAAGTTTAGAAAGCAGGAGTTGTAAGCAGGACCCACTGTAACTGTAAGTATTACACTCCCTTGATAAAAGTAGTTTTTCTTAATAGTTAATAACAGCTGTTTGTCACCAAGGATATGGACAGCAGGATTGGATGTTTTCTTCAGTGCACATTGTGCCACATGTATACATCTCTGCAGCTTCAGGGTGAATACCGCTGTGACAAATGTCAGCATGTCGCCCACCTGGAAGCTCGTATTAGAGATCTAGAGGAGCAAAATGCAACATTGAGGGCGATTGACAATCTTACAGAGCAGTTAGTGGGGTAGAAATGGAGGTTGGAGAAACTAGCCAGGAGGCCCAAGTAGGGAGCTGGGTTAATGTAGTTAGAGGGACTGGAAAGGGGGCAAGGAAAAGGAAGGTCACTTCTGCTTCTGATCTCCCAAGTAAAATTGCCAAGTTGGGCGATGATGCGAGGGCCTCAGTATCAGAGATGGCAACCCTAGTGGATACTGGTCTCCCTAACAGCCGGGGGAACAGCTCAACTAGTAGTGTGGGGGATGGTAACGCAGGTAGGCCAAGACAGCTAGTTGCGGTAGGGGATTCTATAATCAGGAAGACGGATAGAATAATTTGTCGCCAAGACCACCTCAACCGAATGGTTTGCTGTCTCCCTGGTGCCAGGGTTCGGCATGTGGTGGAAAGGGTGGACAAATTACTAGGGGGGGCTGGGGATGACCCAGCTGTCGTGGTCCATGTGGGAACCAACGACAGAATACATGGTAGGTGGAGGTCCTTGAAGAATAATTACAAGGAACTAGGTGCCAAGCTGAAGGGAAGGACCTCTAAGGTTGTGTTCTCTGGAATACTTCCTGTGCCATGCGCATCGCAGGAAAGACAGCGGGAGCTTAGGGAGTTAAATGCATGGCTTAAGTCGTGGTGTGAGGGGGAAGGGTTTGGGTTTTTAGAGCACTGGGCTGACTTTTCATTGGGGTACAAACTCTATTCTACGGATAATTTGCACCTGAATGGAAGGGGGTCTGCTGTGCTGGGGGAGAGAATCCTGGAAGGGGTGGCTGAGTATTTAAACTAGGTGAGTGGGGGGAGGATAATAAAGCAAAGAAAGCAGACAGTGGGATGGATAGGTTAGAGAGGGGTCAGGACATAATGGCGGGTGGAGAGGAGTCCTGTGGGGGGAGGTTAAGAACAGTGGATAAGGAGATCCATGCGTTACAAACCAGCTGTAAAAATAAATGTAGCCCGAAAAATTGTAATCCCAATAATTCAAAAAATTCCATTAGCCCCAATAACTCAATAACTACAATAAGCCCCATTAACTCAAAAAAATCCATTAGCCCCAATAACTTAAATAACAACGTTAGACGCAATAACGCAAAAAATCCCATTAGCCCCAATAACTTAAATAATAACGTTAGACCCAATAACTCAAAAAATCCCATTAGCCCCAATAACTTAAATAGTACAATTAGCCCTTATAACTCAAAAAATGACATTAACCCCAATAACTCTGAAAATCCCATTAGTGAAACTATATGTGTAAAACTTAATGGAAATGTAAAGTGAATGTTCACAAATGCCAGAAGCCTAGCAAATAAAATGGGGGAGCTTGAGGCCTTGATACTGGAGGAACATATTGATATAGTTGGGGTCACTGAGACATGGCTAGTGATATAGTTGGGGTCACTGAGACATGGCTGGACTCCTCACATGACTGGGCTGTTAATCTGCAGGGGTTTACATTGTTTCGCAAGGATAGAATGAACAGAAAAGGTGGTGGAGTCTGTCTGTATGTAAGAAGTGGTATGAAAGTCAATGTGAACGATGCCATAGTGTGTGATGATTCTGAGGAGGTGGAATCACTGTGGGTAGAATTACAAAAGGAGGGAAATACTGAAAAAATAATATTTGGTGTAATTTACAGACCCCCTAATATCACTGAAGAGATAGAAGGTCGGCTGTATAAACAAATAGAGAGGGCCGCCCGGGCAGGTACAGTGGTAATAATGGGAGATTTTAACTATCCAGATATAGATTGGGGTCCGGGGTTGGCTAAAACTACAAAGGGGAGAAAATTCCTAAATTTATTGCAGGATAATTTTATGGGCCAGTTTGTGGAGGACCCAACAAGAAGTGATGCCTTGTGGGATCTGATCATTTCCAACAACGCAGAGCTGGTTGGTAATGTAACTGTGCGGGAAAACCTTGGTAATAGCGACCACAATATAGTTACTTTTGACTTAAAATGTAGAAAACAAAGACAGACGGGGAAAGCAAAAACATATAACTTTAAAAAGGCAAATTTCCCTGGGCTGAGGGCTGCACTACAGGACATAGACTGGGGGGAGGTGTTCTCAAATACTGATACAGAAGGTAAATGGGACATCTTTAAATCAACTCTAAATAACTATACAGCTAAATATATACCAAAGGGGAACAAATATAAACGATTAAAACTAAATCCTACATGGCTGACAAATGAGGTTAAAAGAGCAATAAACAACAAAAAAATAGCCTTCAAAAAATTTTAATCTGATGGGTCAGCGATAACATTTAAACAGTACAAGGAGCTTAATAAAATCTGCAAAAATGTAATAAAAACAGCAAAAATTCAAAATGAGAGACAGGTGGCCAAAGAAAGCAAAACTAATCCTAAATATTTTTTTAGATATATAAATACAAAAAAACCAAGGACAGAGCATGTAGGACCCCTTAATAATGATAATGGGGAGGTTGTCACGGGCGATCAAGAGAAGGCGGAGCTACTGAATGGGTTCTTTAGTTCTGTATATACTATGGAAGAAGGAGCTGACATTGGCCAGGTCAGTGCTGGTAACACATCATGTACAGGTCAGTGCTGGTAACACATCATGTACAGGTCAGTGCTGGTAACACATCATGTACAGGTCAGTGCTGGTAACACATCATATAATGTATTGAACTGGCTTAATGTAGAGATGGTACAAGGTAAGTTAAGTAAAGCAAATGTAAGCAAATCTCCAGGGCCGGATGGACTACACCCAAGAGTTCTTAGAGAGGTAAGTTCAGTAATATCTGTACCCTTGTTCATGATATTTAGAGATTCTCTGGTGTCTGGTATTGTGCCAAGGGACTGGCGCAAGGCTAATGTGGTACCAATCTTCAAGAAGGGCTCTAGGTCTTCGCCAGGCAATTATAGACCGGTAAGTCTAACGTGCATTGTGGGTAAATCGTTTGAAGGACTTATAAGGGATTACATACAGGAATACATAGGGGATAATAGTATTATAAGTGATAGCCAGCATGGGTTTACTAAGGATAGAAGTTGTCAAACCAATCTAATTTGCTTTTATGAAGAGGTGAGTAGAAGCCATGACAGAGGAATGGCTGTGGATATAGAGGGGGGCTGTGTATATAGAGGGGGGGCTGTGTATATGGAGGGGAGCTCTGTATATAGAGGAATGGCTGTGGATATAGTGTTTCTGGATTTTGCCAAAGCGTTTGATACTGTCCCTCATAGATGTCTGACAGGTAAGTTAAGGTCCTTGGGCTTGGAAACTTTAGTTTGTAACTGGATTGAACACTGGCTCATAGATCGTACCCAGAGAGTGGTGGTAAATGATTCGTACTCTGATTGGTCCCCGGTTATTAGTGGTGTACCCCAAGGTTCAGTACTGGGCCCGCTGCTGTTTAATTTATTTATCAATGATATAGAGGATGGTATTAACAGCTCTGTTTCTATCTTTGCAGATGACACCAAGCTTTGTAGCACAGTACAGTCTATAGAGGATGTGCATAAGTTACAAGATGACTTGGATAGACTAAGTGTCTGGGCATCCACTTGGCAAATGAGGTTCAATGTGGATAAATGTAAAGTTATGCATCTGGGTACTAATAACCTGCATGCGTCGTATGTCTTAGGGGGGATTAAACTGGCAGAGTCACTGGTAGAGAAGGATCTGGGTGTACTTGTAGATCACAGACTACAAAATAGCATGCAATGTCAGGCTGCTGCTTCCAAAGCCGGCAGGATATTGTCATGTATAAAAAGAGGCATGGACTCGAGGGGCAGGGACATAATACTCCCCCTTTATAAAGCATTGGTACGGCCTCACCTGGAATATGCTGTTCAGTTTTGGTCGCCTGTTCATAAAAGGGACACTGCGGAGTTGGAAAGGGTGCAGAGACGCGCGACTAAACTAATATGGGGCATGGAACATCTTAGCTATAAGGAGCGATTAAAGGAGTTACAATTGTTTAGTCTTGAGAAGAGACGTTTAAGGGGGGATATGATAAACGTATATAAGTATATAAATGGCCCATACAAAAAATATGGAGAAAAACTGTTCCAGGTTAAACCCCCCCAAAGGACGAGGGGGCACTCCCTCCGTCTGGAGAAGAAAAGGTTTAGTCTAAAGGGGCGGCACGCCTTCTTTACCGTGAGGACTGTGAATTTATGGAACGGTCTACCTCAGGAACTGGTCACAGCAGGAACAATTAACAGCTTTAAAGCAGGGTTAGATACATTCCTGGAACAAAATAACATTAATGCTTATGCAGAATTATAAAACTACATCCCTTTCCCTTATCCCCTTACATCCTTCCCTTCAATCCCCTGGTTGGACTTGATGGACGTATGTCTTTTTTCAACCATACTAACTATGTAACTATGTAAGTGAAGCATTTATCATTGTAGGTGTAAGTGAAGCATTTATCATTGTAGTGTAAGTGAAGCATTTATCATTGTAGGTGTAAGTGAAGCATTTATCATTGTAGGTGTAAGTGAAGCATTTATCATTGTAGGTGTAAGTGAAGCATTTATCATTGTAGGTGTAAGTGAAGCATTTATCACTGTTTTGTAAGTGAAGCATTTATCATTGTAGGTGTAAGTGAAGCATTTATCATTGTATTGTAAGTGAAGCATTTATCACTGTTGTGTACGTGAAGCATTTATCATTGTAGGTGTAAGTGAAGCATTTATCATTGTAGGTGTAAATGAAGCATTTATCATTGTAGTGTAAGTGAAGCATTTATCATTGTAGGTGTAAGTGAAGCATTTATCATTGTAGGTGTAAGTGAAGCATTTATCATTGTAGGTGTAAGTGAAGCATTTATCATTGTATTGTAAGTGAAGCATTTATCACTGTTGTGTAAGTGAAGCATTTATCATTGTAGGTGTAAGTGAAGCATTTATCATTGTATTGTAAGTGAAGCATTTATCACTGTTGTGTACGTGAAGCATTTATCATTGTAGGTGTAAGTGAAGCATTTATCATTGTAGGTGTAAGTGAAGCATTTATCATTGTAGTGTAAGTGAAGCATTTATCATTGTAGGTGTAAGTGAAGCATTTATCATTGTAGGTGTAAGTGAAGCATTTATCATTGTAGGTGTATGTGAAGCATTTATCATTATAGGTGTAAGTGAAGCATTTTTAATTGTAGTGTAAGTGAAGCATTTATCATTGTAGGTGTAAGTGAAGCATTTATTATTGTAGTGTAAGTGAAGCATTTATCATTGTAGGTGTATGTGAAGCATTTATCATTGTAGGTGTAAGTGAAGCATTTATCATTGTAGTGTAAGTGAAGCATTTATCATTGTAGGTGTAAGTGAAGCATTTATCATTGTAGTGTAAGTGAAGCATTTATCATTGTAGGTGTAAGTGAAGCATTTATCATTGTAGTGTAAGTGAAGCATTTATCATTGTAGGTGTAAGTGAAGCATTTATCATAGTAGGTGTAAGTGAAGCATTTATCATTGTAGGTGTAAATGAAGCATTTATCATTGTAGTGTAAGTGAAGCATTTATCATTGTAGTGAAAGTGAAGCATTTATCATTGTAGGTGTATGTGAAGCATTTTTCAATCTAGGTGTAAGTGAAGCATCTATCATTGTAGTGTAAGTGAAGCATTTATCATTGTAGGTGTAAGTGAAGCATTTATCATTGTAGGTGTAAGTGAAGCATTTATCATTGTAGGTGTAAGTGAAGCATTTATCATTGTAGTGTAAGTGAAGCATTTATCATTGTAGGTGTAAGTGAAGCATTTATCATTGTAGTGTAAGTGAAGCATTTATCATTGTAGGTGTAAGTGAAGCATTTATCATTGTAGGTGTAAGTGAAGCATTTATCATTGTAGGTGTAAGTGAAGCATTTATCATTGTAGGTGTAAGTGAAGCATTTATCATTGTAGGTGTAAGTGAAGCATTTATCATTGTATTGTAAGTGAAGCATTTATCACTGTTGTGTAAGTGAAGCATTTATCATTGTAGGTGTAAGTGAAGCATTTATCATTGTATTGTAAGTGAAGCATTTATCACTGTTGTGTACGTGAAGCATTTATCATTGTAGGTGTAAGTGAAGCATTTATCATTGTAGGTGTAAGTGAAGCATTTATCATTGTAGTGTAAGTGAAGCATTTATCATTGTAGGTGTAAGTGAAGCATTTATCATTGTAGGTGTAAGTGAAGCATTTATCATTGTAGGTGTATGTGAAGCATTTATCATTATAGGTGTAAGTGAAGCATTTTTAATTGTAGTGTAAGTGAAGCATTTATCATTGTAGGTGTAAGTGAAGCATTTATTATTGTAGTGTAAGTGAAGCATTTATCATTGTAGGTGTATGTGAAGCATTTATCATTGTAGGTGTAAGTGAAGCATTTATCATTGTAGTGTAAGTGAAGCATTTATCATTGTAGGTGTAAGTGAAGCATTTATCATTGTAGTGTAAGTGAAGCATTTATCATTGTAGGTGTAAGTGAAGCATTTATCATTGTAGTGTAAGTGAAGCATTTATCATTGTAGGTGTAAGTGAAGCATTTATCATTGTAGTGTAAGTGAAGCATTTATCATTGTAGGTGTAAGTGAAGCATTTATCATTGTAGGTGTAAGTGAAGCATTTATCATTGTAGGTGTAAGTGAAGCATTTATCATTGTAGGTGTAAGTGAAGCATTTATCATTGTAGGTGTAAGTGAAGCATTTATCATTGTATTGTAAGTGAAGCATTTATCACTGTTGTGTAAGTGAAGCATTTATCATTGTAGGTGTAAGTGAAACATTTATCATTGTATTGTAAGTGAAGCATTTATCACTGTTGTGTACGTGAAGCATTTATCATTGTAGGTGTAAGTGAAGCATTTATCATTGTAATGTAAGTGAAGCATTTATCATTGTAGGTGTAAGTGAAGCATTTATCATTGTAGGTGTAAGTGAAGCATTTATCATTGTATTGTAAGTGAAGCATTTATCACTGTTGTGTACGTGAAGCATTTATCATTGTAGGTGTAAGTGAAGCATTTATCATTGTAATGTAAGTGAAGCATTTATCATTGTAGGTGTAAGTGAAGCATTTATCATTGTAGGTGTAAGTGAAGCATTTATCATTGTAGGTGTAAGTGAAGCATTTATCATTGTATTGTAAGTGAAGCATTTATCACTGTTGTGTAAGTGAAGCATTTATCATTGTAGGTGTAAGTGAAGCATTTATCATTGTATTGTAAGTGAAGCATTTATCACTGTTGTGTACGTGAAGCATTTATCATTGTAGGTGTAAGTGAAGCATTTATCATTGTAGGTGTAAGTGAAGCATTTATCATTGTAGTGTAAGTGAAGCATTTATCATTGTAGGTGTAAGTGAAGCATTTATCATTGTAGGTGTAAGTGAAGCATTTATCATTGTAGGTGTAAGTGAAGCATTTATCATTGTAGGTGTTAGTGAAGCATTTATCATTGTATTGTAAGTGAAGCATTTATCATTGTTGTGTAAGTGAAGCATTTATCATTGTAGGTGTAAGTGAAGCATTTATCATTGTAGGTTTAAGTGAAGCATTTATCATTGTAGTGTAAGTGAAGCATTTATCATTGTAGGTGTAAGTGAAGCATTTATCATTGTAGGTGTAAGTGAAGCATTTATCATTGTAGGTGTAAGTGAAGCATTTATCATTGTATTGTAAGTGAAGCATTTATCATTGTAGGTGTAAGTGAAGCATTTATCATTGTAGTGTAAGTGAAGCATTTATCATTGTATTGTAAGTGAAGCATTTATCATTGTAGGTGTAAGTGAAGCATTTATCATTGTATTGTAAGTGAAGCATTTATCATTGTAGTGTAAGTGAAGCATTTATCATTGTAGGTGTAAGTGAAGCTTTTATCATTGTAGGTGTAAGTGAAGCATTTATCATTGTATTGTAAGTGAATCATTTATCATTGTAGGTGTAAGTGAAGCATTTATCATTGTAGTGTAAGTGAAGCATTTATCATTGTAGGTGTAAGTGAAGCATTTATCATTGTATTGTAAGTGAAGCATTTATCATTGTTGTGTAAGTGAAGCATTTATCATTGTAGGTGTAAGTGAAGCATTTATCATTGTAGGTGTAAGTGAAGCATTTATCATTGTAGTGTAAGTGAAGCATTTATCATTGTAGGTGTAAGTGAAGCATTTATCATTGTAGGTGTAAGTGAAGCATTTATCATTGTAGGTGTAAGTGAAGCATTTATCATTGTATTGTAAGTGAAGCATTTATCATTGTAGGTGTAAGTGAAGCATTTATCATAGTAGTGTAAGTGAAGCATTTATCATTGTAGGTGTAAGTGAAGCATTTATCATTGTATTGTAAGTGAAGCATTTATCATTGTAGGTGTAAGTGAAGCATTTATCATTGTAGGTGTAAGTGAAGCATTTATCATTGTAGGTGTAAGTGAAGCATTTATCATTGTAGTGTAAGTGAAGCATTTATCATTGTGGGTGTAAGTGAAGCATTTATCATTGTGGGTGTAAGTGAAGCATTTATCATTGTAGGTGTAAGTGAAGCATTTATCATTGTAGTGTAAGTGAAGCATTTATCATTGCAGTGTAAGTGAAGCATTTATCATTGTAGCGTAAGTGAAGCATTTATCATTGTAGGTGTAAGTGAAGCATTTATCATTGTATTGTAAGTGAAGCATTTATCATTGTTGTGTAAGTGAAGCATTTATCATTGTAGGTGTAAGTGAAGCATTTATCATTGTAGGTGTAAGTGAAGCATTTATCATTGTAGTGTAAGTGAAGCATTTATCATTGTAGGTGTAAGTGAAGCATTTATCATTGTAGGTGTAAGTGAAGCATTTATCATTGTAGGTGTAAGTGAAGCATTTATCATTGTATTGTAAGTGAAGCATTTATCATTGTAGGTGTAAGTGAAGCATTTATCATAGTAGTGTAAGTGAAGCATTTATCATTGTAGGTGTAAGTGAAGCATTTATCATTGTATTGTAAGTGAAGCATTTATCATTGTAGGTGTAAGTGAAGCATTTATCATTGTAGGTGTAAGTGAAGCATTTATCATTGTAGTGTAAGTGAAGCATTTATCATTGTGGGTGTAAGTGAAGCATTTATCATTGTATTGTAAGTGAAGTATTTATCATTGTAGGTGTAAGTGAAGCATTTATCATTGTAGTGTATGTGAAGCATTTATCAATGTAGGTGTAAGTGAAGCATTTATCATTGTAGGTGTAAGTGAAGCATTTATCATTGTAGTGTAAGTGAAGCATTTATCATTGCAGTGTAAGTGAAGCATTTATCATTGTAGGTGTAAGTGAAGCATTTATCATTGTAGTGTAAGTGAAGCATTTATCATTGCAGTGTAAGTGAAGCATTTATCATTGTAGCGTAAGTGAAGCATTTATCATTGTAGGTGTAAGTGAAGCATTTATCATTGTAGGTGTAAGTGAAGCATTTATCATTGTAGGTGTAAGTGAAGCATTTATCATTGTAGTGTAAGTGAAGCATTTATCATTGTGGGTGTAAGTGAAGCATTTATCATTGTTTTGTAAGTGAAGTATTTATCATTGTAGGTGTAAGTGAAGCATTTATCATTGTAGTGTATGTGAAGCATTTATCAATGTAGGTGTAAGTGAAGCATTTATCATTGTAGGTGTAAGTGAAGCATTTATCATTGTAGTGTAAGTGAAGCATTTATCATTGCAGTGTAAGTGAAGCATTTATCATTGTAGGTGTAAGTGAAGCATTTATCATTGTAGTGTAAGTGAAGCATTTATCATTGCAGTGTAAGTGAAGCATTTATCATTGTAGGTGTAAGTGAAGCATTTATCATTGTAGCGTAAGTGAAGCATTTATCATTGTAGGTGTAAGTGAAGCATTTATCATTGTATTGTAAGTGAAGCATTTATCATTGTTGTGTAAGTGAAGCATTTATCATTGTAGGTGTAAGTGAAGCATTTATCATTGTAGGTGTAAGTGAAGCATTTATCATTGTAGTGTAAGTGAAGCATTTATCATTGTAGGTGTAAGTGAAGCATTTATCATTGTAGGTGTAAGTGAAGCATTTATCATTGTAGGTGTAAGTGAAGCATTTATCATTGTATTGTAAGTGAAGCATTTATCATTGTAGGTGTAAGTGAAGCATTTATCATAGTAGTGTAAGTGAAGCATTTATCATTGTAGGTGTAAGTGAAGCATTTATCATTGTATTGTAAGTGAAGCATTTATCATTGTAGGTGTAAGTGAAGCATTTATCATTGTAGGTGTAAGTGAAGCATTTATCATTGTAGTGTAAGTGAAGTATTTATCATTGTAGGTGTAAGTGAAGCATTTATCATTGTAGTGTATGTGAAGCATTTATCAATGTAGGTGTAAGTGAAGCATTTATCATTGTAGGTGTAAGTGAAGCATTTATCATTGTAGTGTAAGTGAAGCATTTATCATTGCAGTGTAAGTGAAGCATTTATCATTGTAGGTGTAAGTGAAGCATTTATCATTGTAGTGTAAGTGAAGCATTTATCATTGCAGTGTAAGTGAAGCATTTATCATTGTAGCGTAAGTGAAGCATTTATCATTGTAGGTGTAAGTGAAGCATTTATCATTGTAGGTGTAAGTGAAGCATTTATCATTGTAGGTGTAAGTGAAGCATTTATCATTGTAGAGTAAGTGAAGCATTTATCATTGTGGGTGTAAGTGAAGCATTTATCATTGTATTGTAAGTGAAGTATTTATCATTGTAGGTGTAAGTGAAGCATTTATCATTGTAGTGTATGTGAAGCATTTATCAATGTAGGTGTAAGTGAAGCATTTATCATTGTAGGTGTAAGTGAAGCATTTATCATTGTAGTGTAAGTGAAGCATTTATCATTGCAGTGTAAGTGAAGCATTTATCATTGTAGGTGTAAGTGAAGCATTTATCATTGTAGTGTAAGTGAAGCATTTATCATTGCAGTGTAAGTGAAGCATTTATCATTGTAGCGTAAGTGAAGCATTTATCATTGTAGGTGTAAGTGAAGCATTTATCATTGTATTGTAAGTGAAGCATTTATCATTGTTGTGTAAGTGAAGCATTTATCATTGTAGGTGTAAGTGAAGCATTTATCATTGTAGGTGTAAGTGAAGCATTTATCATTGTAGTGTAAGTGAAGCATTTATCATTGTAGGTGTAAGTGAAGCATTTATCATTGTAGGTGTAAGTGAAGCATTTATCATTGTAGGTGTAAGTGAAGCATTTATCATTGTATTGTAAGTGAAGCATTTATCATTGTAGGTGTAAGTGAAGCATTTATCATAGTAGTGTAAGTGAAGCATTTATCATTGTAGGTGTAAGTGAAGCATTTATCATTGTATTGTAAGTGAAGCATTTATCATTGTAGGTGTAAGTGAAGCATTTATCATTGTAGGTGTAAGTGAAGCATTTATCATTGTAGTGTAAGTGAAGCATTTATCATTGTGGGTGTAAGTGAAGCATTTATCATTGTATTGTAAGTGAAGTATTTATCATTGTAGGTGTAAGTGAAGCATTTATCATTGTAGTGTATGTGAAGCATTTATCAATGTAGGTGTAAGTGAAGCATTTATCATTGTAGGTGTAAGTGAAGCATTTATCATTGTAGTGTAAGTGAAGCATTTATCATTGCAGTGTAAGTGAAGCATTTATCATTGTAGGTGTAAGTGAAGCATTTATCATTGTAGTGTAAGTGAAGCATTTATCATTGCAGTGTAAGTGAAGCATTTATCATTGTAGCGTAAGTGAAGCATTTATCATTGTAGCGTAAGTGAAGCATTTATCATTGTAGGTGTAAGTGAAGCATTTATCATTGCAGTGTAAGTGAAGCATTTATCATTGTAGCGTAAGTGAAGCATTTATCATTGTAGGTGTAGGTGAAGCATTTATCATTGTAGTGTAAGTGAAGCATTTATCATTGTGGGTGTAAGTGAAGCATTTATCATTGTATTGTAAGTGAAGTATTTATCATTGTAGGTGTAAGTGAAGCATTTATCATTGTAGTGTATGTGAAGCATTTATCAATGTAGGTGTAAGTGAAGCATTTATCATTGTAGGTGTAAGTGAAGCATTTATCATTGTAGTGTAAGTGAAGCATTTATCATTGCAGTGTAAGTGAAGCATTTATCATTGTAGGTGTAAGTGAAGCATTTATCATTGTAGTGTAAGTGAAGCATTTATCATTGCAGTGTAAGTGAAGCATTTATCATTGTAGCGTAAGTGAAGCATTTATCATTGTAGGTGTAAGTGAAGCATTTATCATTGTAGGTGTAAGTGAAGCATTTATCATTGTAGTGTAAGTGAAGCATTTATCATTGTGGGTGTAAGTGAAGCATTTATCATTGTATTGTAAGTGAAGTATTTATCATTGTAGGTGTAAGTGAAGCATTTATCATTGTAGTGTATGTGAAGCATTTATCAATGTAGGTGTAAGTGAAGCATTTATCATTGTAGGTGTAAGTGAAGCATTTATCATTGTAGTGTAAGTGAAGCATTTATCATTGCAGTGTAAGTGAAGCATTTATCATTGTAGGTGTAAGTGAAGCATTTATCATTGTAGTGTAAGTGAAGCATTTATCATTGCAGTGTAAGTGAAGCATTTATCATTGTAGCGTAAGTGAAGCATTTATCATTGTAGGTGTAAGCGAAGCATTTATCATTGTATTGTAAGTGAAGCATTTATCATTGTTGTGTAAGTGAAGCATTTATCATTGTAGGTGTAAGTGAAGCATTTATCATTGTAGGTGTAAGTGAAGCATTTATCATTGTAGTGTAAGTGAAGCATTTATCATTGTAGGTGTAAGTGAAGCATTTATCATTGTAGGTGTAAGTGAAGCATTTATCATTGTAGGTGTAAGTGAAGCATTTATCATTGTATTGTAAGTGAAGCATTTATCATTGTAGGTGTAAGTGAAGCATTTATCATAGTAGTGTAAGTGAAGCATTTATCATTGTAGGTGTAAGTGAAGCATTTATCATTGTATTGTAAGTGAAGCATTTATCATTGTAGGTGTAAGTGAAGCATTTATCATTGTAGGTGTAAGTGAAGCATTTATCATTGTAGTGTAAGTGAAGCATTTATCATTGTGGGTGTAAGTGAAGCATTTATCATTGTATTGTAAGTGAAGTATTTATCATTGTAGGTGTAAGTGAAGCATTTATCATTGTAGTGTATGTGAAGCATTTATCAATGTAGGTGTAAGTGAAGCATTTATCATTGTAGGTGTAAGTGAAGCATTTATCATTGTAGTGTAAGTGAAGCATTTATCATTGCAGTGTAAGTGAAGCATTTATCATTGTAGGTGTAAGTGAAGCATTTATCATTGTAGTGTAAGTGAAGCATTTATCATTGCAGTGTAAGTGAAGCATTTATCATTGTAGCGTAAGTGAAGCATTTATCATTGTAGCGTAAGTGAAGCATTTATCATTGTAGGTGTAAGTGAAGCATTTATCATTATAGGTGTAAGTGAAGCATTTATCATTGTAGGTGTAAGTGAAGCATTTATCATTGTAGTGTAAGTGAAGCTGGGCATTTGTTAAATTTTGTGCAGGCCACATTTTCTGAAATGTCTCTCTTCACATACACCAAAAAGCTAAGTCTGGGCTGGTGAAGGGTTTTGGCAGTTTTGCCCCTTTTTTTTTGTTTTTTTGTGCCTTTTCACAAAAAGGCGCAGTTCATTAAACCCGTCCATATCATGTGCATTGCCAAAACCAGTGGATTGCAGCTCAAAATCTGCAGAAATGTGTAAACCAATAGGCACACAAAAAAAGAAATAAAAAAAGGACACTTGTGCCAAAATAGCGCCAAATATAGACAGAAAAAAGGGTAAACACAATGATTAATGGCGGCCAATGAATCCAGGGGTCAAGTCCTGGGAACAAAGGTCTGGGAACTCATCCAAGATTTCCACTCAGGGGCTGTTCCTGCTAATGGGAAGAGTGTTCCTGCTGTGGAAAAAGTGCAGGAACTCAGTTCCCATGCGTTCTTGCAGGACTTGAGCCCTGACTGTATCTAAGCAGACGACTGGGTTATACATTAGTGTCAGAGACAGGGAATAGGTCACTATAGAGCAGTGTTTCCCAACCAGTGGATCTCCAGTCACTGCAAAACTACAACTACCAGCATGCCCACACAGTATTTGACTGCCCAGGCATGCTGGGAGTTATAGTTTTGTAACAGCTGGAGGCACACTGCTTGGGAAAGACTTCTATAGAGCAAGATGGAGAATCCCCTGAAATCCAGCCATGACCTCATCTGGTGAACAGTCTGTGATGGAGAACGTCCATGTGAACAGGTGCGAGCTCTGCGGGCCAGGAAAACAGCTGGAAGGATTGTGTCCCCCGGGGGGCGGGGTGGGGGGGGGGGTAGACGGGGGCTCAGGTAGGGAACGTGTCGTGTCAGCGCCCACTGCATCCTGATCCTGAGCAGATGTGAGGAGGACTATGAGGTCATAGTGAGATCACATTACCCCTCACTAATCCCTGCGCTACATCACATCCAGGACTACCCCCTACCGACCACTACTCCCATCATTGGAGAAAGAAGGAACAATGAGGGGACAGAGTTGAGTGTCATTAAGAAGAGACAAGTTTGCCAGCTGTAGTATGGAATTTCAGATGTTGTAGAGTTATTTATAAAAATGCACTCACTATTCTGCTGTTAGATCATGTCTTATACTCCAGTCACATACAGAGCTGCACTCACTATTCTGCTGTTACATCTTTTCTTATACTTTGGTCACATACAGAGCTGCACTCACTATTCTGCTGTGGCATCTTTTCTTATACTTTGGTCACATACAGAGCTGCACTCACTATTCTGCTGTTACATCATGTCTTATACTCCAGTCACATACAGAGCTGCACTCACTATTCTGCTGTCACATCATGCCTTATCCTCCAGTCACCTCCAGAGCTGCACTCACTATTCTGCTGTTACATCTTGTCTTTTACACCAGTCACCTTCAGAGCTGCACTTACTATTCTGCGGTTACTTCATGTGCTATCCTCCATTTATTTCCAGAGCTGCACTAACTATTCTGCTGTTACATCATGTCTTATCCTCCAGAGCTGCACTCACTATTCTGCTGTTACATCATGTTTTATCCTCCAGAGCTGCAATCACTATTCTGCTGTTACATCATGTCTTATCCTCCAGAGCTGCACTCACTATTCTGCTGTTACATCATGTTTTATCCTCCAGAGCTGCACTCACTATTCTGCTGTTACATCATGTCTTATCCTCCAGAGCTGCACTCACTATTCTGCTGTTACATCATGTCTTATCCTCCAGAGCTGCACTCACTATTCTGCTGTTACATCATGTATTATCCTCCAGAGCTGCACTCAATATCCTGCTGTTATATCATGTCTTATCCTCCAGAGCTGCACTCACTATTCTGCTGTAACATCATGTCTTATCCTCCAGAGCTGCACTCACTATTCTGCTGTTACATCATGTCTTATCCTCCAGAGCTGCACTCACTATTCTGCTGTTACATCATGTCTTATCCTCCAGAGCTGCACTCACTATTCTGCTGTTACATCATGTCTTATCCTCCAGAGCTGCACTCACTATTCTGCTGTTACATCATGTCTTATCCTCCAGAGCTGCACTCACTATTCTGCTGTTACATCATGTCTTATCCTCCAGAGCTGCACTCACTCTTCTGCTGTTACATTGAGCTGACTAAGCAGAGTTGAATATTTAGGATGTAGCAGAGCTGGGTCGGAATCATTAGACATCTAGGAATGTTTGGTTGGTCAGATGTAGCAGAGCTGCGGACCCATCATAGTGATGGAATGATGTGATGGTTCTCACAATGGATAAACAATAACTCTAAGGAGTTAAGTGACAAGCTCAGCTCTGCTACATCAGCGGCACCAGTACACGACCCGTCCCTTGGTTCTGTGTGCTTTAGAATAGTTCTTGGCGGAGAATCTGATGAGAAGTTGGGCAAACTTACAAGTGTCCCCATTCTGCTTTATGGAGTTCTGACTCCCCACGGAGCTGAGGGCCACCAGCAGGAGGATGAGGATGTAGTGTAGTCGCCTCGCAGCCTGAAACACAAAGTCCTGGTCAACACGGAACCCCCATAATATCCCCAGCCAGTCCTGAGGTGACCCCCTCAGACAGACGATTTGAGGCTCCGCGCTCCCCCTTACCTCCATGTCTGCTGGGTCCCGTCTAGTGTGAGGTTGCTATTTAAGGTCTTGTATTTATATGGCGCGTCTGGTCCTGGGCCCCCTCCTATTAAAGCCTCCCCTGTGAGCGGAGGAACGAGAAGGGGGGATGTGTATGGTCTGTGCACAGGATACAGGGGTTGTGCCGCTACCTTCCAGTCCTGTCCACACGTGTATCCTCCACAGCACATAACAGGATGGTTCAGGCTGCCAGCGAGGAAAGGTGGGGAAGGCGAAACACGAAGAGACGGAAAATAATAGGAAAAAATCCCACTGGGGACCAGAGGTGGAGATCAGTGAGAAAGGTGAAGGTTTTGATGGCGGGAAATAAAATCCCCCCTCCACACCAAAGGTCTATAGCCTCGGCCAATCACCTCGGACCACCAGCCGTCTACACGTGAATGAAATCCCGCACCACTGCCCACCACCAAACGTCTATAGCCTCGGCCAAACACCTCGGACCACCCGCCGGACATGCCTGAATAAAATCCCGCACCACTGCCCACCACCAAAGGTCAATACCCTCGGCCAAACACCTCGGACCACCCGCCGGACATGCCTGAATAAAATCCCGCACCACTGCCCACCACCAAAGGTCAATACCCTCGGCCAAACACCTCGGACCACCAGCCGGCCATGCCTGAATAAAATACCGCACCACTGCCCACCACCAAAGGTCAATACCCTCGGCCAAACACCTCGGACCATCCGCCGGACATGCCTGAATAAAATCCCGCACCACTGCCCACCACCAAAGGTCAATACCCTCGGCCAAACACCTCGGACCACCAGCCGGCCATGCCTGAATAAAATCCTGCACCACTGCCCACTACCAAAGGTCAATACCCTCGGCCAAACACCTCGGACCATCCGCCGGACATGCCTGAATAAAATCCTGCACCACTGCCCACCACCAAACGTCAATACCCTCGGCCAAACTCCTCGGACCACCAGCCGGCCATGCCTGAATAAAATCCTGCACCACTGCCCACTACCAAAGGTCAATACCCTCGGCCAAACACCTCGGACCACCAGCCGGCCATGCCTGAATAAAATCCTGCACCACTGCCCACTACCAAAGGTCAATACCCTCGGCCAAACACCTCGGACCACCAGCCGGCCATGAGATTGACGAATTAATTCAGCACAAATCGGATTCTGTCCGAATTTTTAAAAATAATTTTTACATTTGTCAGAATCTGCCGTTTTTTTCACAACATTCGCTCTGTACGTGGCCCAGACTCTCAGTGTACTGTACAGGAGCAGGGACTCCTTCCTTTGACAGGAGGCCTTGCACCTGTACATACTTTTCAGTGGCAATTACAGGGCTATCGGGGCACTTCTAAATTTGAATCAATGTCTCAATCTGAAACAAATCTCAGGAAGCTTGCGCCATTTTAAAGATAGGGCTACAAGATGGATTCAGGCAATCAGAAATCGTAAAGAAGTCTGAGGACCCAATAGGGGAGACAATCTAAAGAAACGCAGGTCACGTGACCTCCAGGTGTGGGGACCAATGTGCTGAAACATACAAGGACCCAAAATGTCGGACTCAAAACAAATCTCACGATATTTGTTCATCTCTAGTCATAGGGCTACATACAGAAGAACTCAGCACTATAATCCAACATTTGTAACAGAACCCCCTCCCCCAATAAATATCACCGGTGTCATCTGATGGGTCACATGACATTCAGATCCCCTAGTACAATTGTCCCCTGTGAACTCTGATACCTTCACCGCTACCCTACAGAGAACCACATATTCCTCAATGGGTGGGGGCCAATAGACATCTTACCCAACGTCTGACTTTGGGCGCTCGGCACCAACTGTAATGTGGAGTCATTATAGACAGGGGGCATGATGTACTTTATGACCCTAATATAGAGGGTTCACCAGGGTCCAAAATGTTAGATAAATAAAAAATGATTAATAGGAAAGATGGTGGAGAAAAGAACTAGAAAGAAGGAAGATTAAGAGAGTGAGATGCATCCGATACAGATTGGTGATGGATAGACAAGATGGTCACATGATGGGGACATCCAATACAGATTGGTGATGGATAGACAAGATGGTCACATGATGGGGACATCCGATACAGATTGGTTATGGATAGACAAGATGGGGACATGATGGGGACATCCAATACAGATTGGTGATGGATAGACAAGATGGTCACATGATGGGGACATCCAATACAGATTGGTGATGGATGGACAAGATGGTCACATGATGGGGACATCCGATACAGATTGGTTATGGATAGACAAGATGGTCACATGATGGGGACATCCGATACAGATTGGTGATGGATAGACAAGATGGTCACATGATGGGGACATCCGATACAGATTGGTGATGGATAGACAAGATGGTCACATGATGGGGACATCCGATACAGATTGGTGATGGATAGACAAGATGGTCACATGATGGGGACATCCAATACAGATTGGTGATGGATGGACAA
Organism: Hyla sarda; assembly: GCF_029499605.1. Classification (NCBI taxonomy): domain Eukaryota; kingdom Metazoa; phylum Chordata; class Amphibia; order Anura; family Hylidae; genus Hyla; species Hyla sarda. The sequence continues at coordinate 228,908,877 of NC_079196.1, forward strand.
GATGGTCACATGATGGGGACATCCAATACAGATTGGTGATGGATAGACAAGATGGTCACATGATGGGGACATCCGATACAGATTGGTGATGGATAGACAAGATGGTCACATGATGGGGACATCCAATACAGATTGGTGATGGATAGACAAGATGGTCACATGATGGGGACATCCAATACAGATTGGTGATGGATGGACAAGATGGTCACATGATGGGGACATCCGATACAGATTGGTTATGGATAGACAAGATGGTCACATGATGGGGACATCCGATACAGATTGGTGATGGATAGACAAGATGGTCACATGATGGGGACATCCGATACAGATTGGTGATGGATAGACAAGATGGTCACATGATGGGGACATCCAATACAGATTGGTGATGGATAGACAAGATGGTCACATGATGGGGACATCCAATATAGATTGGTGATGGATGGACAAGATGGTCACATGATGGGGACATCCGATACAGATTGGTTATGGATAGACAAGATGGTCACATGATGGGGACAAACGATACAGATTGGTGATGGATGGACAAGATGGTCACATGATGGGGACAGATACAGATTGGTGATGGATAGACAAGATGGTCACATGATGGGGACATCCGATACAGATTGGTTATGGATAGACAAGATGGTCACATGATGGGGACAGATACAGATTGGTTATGGATAGACAAGATGGTCACATGATGGGGACAACTGATTCAGATTGGTTATGGATAGACAAGATGGTCACATGATGGGGACAAACGATACAGATTGGTGATGGATGGACAAGATGGTCACATGATGGGGACAGATACAGATTGGTTATGGATAGACAAGATGGTCACATGATGGGGACAAACGATACAGATTGGTGATGGATAGACAAGATGGGGACATGATGGGGACAGATACAGATTGGTGATGGCTAGACAAGATGGTCACATGATGGGGACAAACGATACAGATTGGTGATGGCTAGACAAGAAGGTGACATGATGGGGACAAACGATACAGATTGGTGATGGATAGACAAGATGGTCACATGATGGGGACATCCAATACAGATTGGTGATGGATAGACAAGATGGGGACATGATGGGGACAGATACAGATTGGTTATGGAGAGACAAGATGGTCACATGATGGGGACAGATACAGATTGGTTATGGATAGACAAGATGGTCACATGATGGGGACAAACGATACAGATTGGTGAGGGATAGACAAGATGGGGACATGATGGGGAAAGATACAGATTGGTGATGGATAGACAAGATGGTCACATGATGGGGACAAACGATACAGATTGGTGATGGCTAGACAAGATGGTCACATGATGGGGACAAACGATACAGATTGGTGATGGATAGACAAGATGGTCACATGATGGAGACATCCAATACAGTTTGGTGATGGATAGACAAGATGGTCACATGATGGGGACATCCGATACAGATTGGTGATGGATGGACAAGATGGGGACATGATGGGGACAGATACAGATTGGTTATGGATAGACAAGATGGTCACATGATGGGGACATCCGATTCAGATTGGTGATGGATAGATAAGATGGTCACATGATGGGGACATCCAATACAGATTGGTGATGGATGGACAAGATGGTCACATGATGGGGAGAGATACAGATTGGTGATGGATGGACAAGATGGTCACATGATGGGGAGAGATACAGATTGGTGATGGATAGAAAAGATGGTCATATGATCGATTTATTATGGGTGGAACATTGGGACAGAAACAGTCAACAGCTCGAATATCACCAGATAAAACTAAAACGAGTAGATGAAGCCTTGTCCTATCCTGTCCTATCTTGTCCTATCTTGTCCCGTCCTTGGCCCCTGTGAGGAGATGCTGCTCCATGGAGAAAAGAAAGGAGGAAGAAGAAGACGACCACCATCAACATCAGAAATCGGGAAGAAGGTACACAAGGGAAGGTAATCTGGAGAACACAGGTCACATGATCTCCAAGAGTTTGGACCAACCTGATAAAACATAAAATAAGTCACCTGGATCAAATTAATGGAAAACTCTTAAAACATTGAACGGTGTATGCGGATTGGCTGAGCCTCTGGTCTCTAGCGGACTGGTGGGATTAGCTGTCATGTGACCGGTTTGATGAATTCTATATTGAGGATTACGTCCTGATGTCCATCACTAAATGATCAGAACGTCTTCAGAAGATTCTTTCTGGCTTTTCCCATCTTCCTGTCCGGCTTCTGATCTTTCACTGTGACATCAATGTCCTGGATCTCTGGGGGTTTCGTATCTAGAAGGTTCTGGGCTCCTGCCAGGTCTGTCATAGATGATTTATAGTGTTTTCTTTTGATAAGAGATGGAGCCAAGAGGTCCCATATAAAATTAGAATTGTTTCCATCCCCCATCAGCTGTTGTATCTGCACCATGTAACTCTTCATATACAGTATATACCTTACCTGATCCTCATCCTTAGGACTCTTCATATACCGTATATACCTTACCTGATCCTCATCCTCAGGACACTTCATATACAGTATATACCTGATCCTCATCCTCAGAACACCTCATATATAGTATATACCTTACCTGATCCTCATCCTCAGGACACTTCATATACAGTATATACCTTACCTGATCCTCATCGTCTGGATTCTTCATATAGAGTATATACCTTACCTGACCTAACCCTCAAGACACTTCATATATAGTATATACCGTACCTGATTCTCTTCCTCAGGACTCTTCATATACAGTATATACCTTACCTGGTCCTCATTCTCAGGACACTTCATATACAGTATATACCTTACCTGATCCTCATCCTCAGGACACCTCCTATATAGTATATACCTTACCTGCTCCTCATCCTCAGGACACTTCATATACAGTATATACCTTACCTGATCCTCATCCTCTGGATTCTTCATATACAGTATATACCTTACCTGACCTAATCCTCAGGACACCTCATATATAGTATATACCTTACCTGATCCTCTTCCTCAGGACTCTTCATATACAGTATATACCTTACCTGATCCTCATCCCCAGAACACTTCATATACAGTATATAACTTACCTGATCCTCATCCTCAGGATACCTCATATATAGTACCGTATATCATCCTCATGTATGTGTCTTACCCGTTCCTCCTCCTCATGTATGTGTCTTACCCGATCCTCCTCCTCATGTATGTGTCTTACCCGATCCTCCTCCTCATGTATGTGTCTTACCCGATCCTCTTCCTCATGTATGTGTCTTACCCGATCCTCCTCCTCATGTGTGTGTCTTACCCGATCCTCCTCCTCATGTGTGTGTCTTACCCGATCCTCCTCCTCATGTGTGTGTCTTATCAGATCCTCCTCCTCATGTATGTGTCTTACCCGATCCTCCTCCTCATGTATGTGTCTTACCCGATCCTCCTCCTTATGTATGTGTCTTACGCGATCCTCCTCCTCATGTATGTGTCTTACCTGATCCTCCTCCTCATGTATGTGTCTTACCTGATCCTCCTCCTCACGTATGTGTCTTACCCGATCCTCCTCCTCACGTATGTGTCTTACCCGATCCTCCTCCTCACGTATGTGTCTTACCCGATCCTCCTCCTCATGTATGTGTCTTACCTGATCCTCCTCCTCACATATGTGTCTTACCCGATCCTCCTCCTCACGTATGTGTCTTACCCGATCCTCCTCCTCACGTATGTGTCTTAGCCGATCCTCCTCCTCACGTATGTGTCTTACCAGATCCTCCTCCTCATGTATGCGTCTTACCCGATCCTCCTCCTCATGTATGTGTCTTACCTGATCCTCCTCCTCATGTATGTGTCTTACCCGATCCTCCTCCTCATGTATGTGTCTTACCCGATCCTCCTCCTCATGTATGTGTCTTACGCGATCCTCCTCCTCATGTATGCGCCTTACCCGATCCTCCTCCTCATGTATGTTTCTTACCCGATCCTCCTCCTCATGTTTGTGTCTTACGCGATCCTCCTCCTCACGTATGTGTCTTACCCGATCCTCCTCCTCATGTATGTGTCTTACCCGATCCTCCTCCTCATGTATGTGTCTTACCTGATCCTCCTCCTCATGTATGTGTCTTACCCGATCCTCCTCCTCATGTATGTGTCTTACCCGATCCTCCTCCTCATGTATGTGTCTTACGCGATCCTCCTCCTCATGTATGCGTCTTACCCGATCCTCCTCCTCATGTATGTGTCTTACCCGATCCTCCTCCTCATGTATGTGTCTTACCTGATCCTCCTCCTCATGTATGCGTCTTACCCGATCCTTCTCCTCATGTATGCGTCTTACCCGATCCTCCTCCTCATGTATGCGTCTTTCCCGATCTTCCTACTCATGTATGCGTCTTACCCGATCCTCCTCCTCATGTATGTGTCTTACCCGATCCTCCTCCTCATGTATGCGTCTTACCCGATCCTCCTCCTCATGTATGCGTCTTACCCGATCCTCCTCCTCATGTATGCGTCTTACCCGATCCCCCTCCTCATGTATGCGTCTTACCCGATCCTCCTCCTCATGTATGCGTCTTTCCTGATCTTCCTCCTCATGTATGTGTCTTACCTGATCCTCCTCCTCATGTATGTGTCTTACCTGATCCTCCTTCTCACGTATGTGTCTTACCTGATCCTCCTCCTCACGTATGCGTCTTACCCGATCCTCCTCCTCACGTATGCGTCTTACCCGATTCTCCTCCTCACGTATGTGTCTTACCTGATCCTCCTCCTCACGTATGTGTCTTACCTGATCCTCCTCCTCATGTATGTGTCTTACCTGATCCTCCTCCTCATGTATGTGTCTTTCCTGATCCTCCTCCTCATGTATGTGTCTTACCTGATCTTCCTCCTCATGTATGTGTCTTACCTGATCTTCCTCCTCATGTACGTGTCTTACCCGATCCTCCTCCTCATGTATGCGTCTTACCCGATCCTTCTCCTCATGTATGCGTCTTACCTGATCCTCCTCCTCATGTATGTGTCTTACCCGATCCTCCTCCTCATGTATGTGTCTTACCCGATCCTCCTCCTCACGTATGTGTCTTACCCGATCCTCCTCCTCACGTATGTGTCTTACCCGATCCTCCTCCTCACGTATGTTTCTTACCCGATCCTCCTCCTCACGTATGTGTCTTAGCCGATCCTCCTCCTCATGTATGTGTCTTAACTGATTCCCCTCCTCATGTATGTGTCTTACCTGATCCTCCACCTCATGTATGGGTCTTACCCGATCCTCCACCTCATGTATGTGTCTTACCCGATCCTCCTCCTCATGTATGTGTCTTACCCGATCCTCCTCCTCATGTATGTGTCTTACCCGATCCTCCTCCTCACATATGTGTCTTACCCGATCCTCCTCCTCATGTATGTGTCTTACCTGATCCTCCTCCTCATGTATGCGTCTTTCCCGATCTTCCTACTCATGTATGCGTCTTACCCGATCCTCCTCCTCATGTATGTGTCTTACCCGATCCTCCTCCTCATGTATGCGTCTTACCCGATCCTCCTCCTCATGTATGCGTCTTACCCGATCCTCCTCCTCATGTATGCGTCTTACCTGATGCTCCTCCTCATGTATGCGTCTTACCCGATCCTCCTCCTCATGTATGCGTCTTTCCTGATCTTCCTCCTCATGTATGTGTCTTACCTGATCCTCCTCCTCATGTATGTGTCTTACCTGATCCTCCTTCTCACGTATGTGTCTTACCTGATCCTCCTCCTCACGTATGCGTCTTACCCGATCCTCCTCCTCACGTATGTGTCTTACCTGATCCTCCTCCTCATGTATGTGTCTTACCTGATCCTCCTCCTCATGTATGTGTCTTTCCTGATCCTCCTCCTCATGTATGTGTCTTACCTGATCTTCCTCCTCATGTATGTGTCTTACCTGATCTTCCTCCTCATGTACGTGTCTAACCCGATCCTCCTCCTCATGTATGCGTCTTACCCGATCCTTCTCCTCATGTATGCGTCTTACCTGATCCTCCTCCTCATGTATGTGTCTTACCCGATCCTCCTCCTCATGTATGTGTCTTACCCGATCCTCCTCCTCACGTATGTGTCTTACCTGATCCTCCTCCTCACGTATGTGTCTTACCCGATCCTCCTCCTCACGTATGTTTCTTACCCGATCCTCCTCCTCACGTATGTGTCTTAGCCGATCCTCCTCCTCATGTATGTGTCTTACCCGATCCTTCACCTCATGTATGTGTCTTAACTGATTCCCCTCCTCATGTATGTGTCTTACCAGATCCTCCTCCTCATGTATGTGTCTTACCCGATCCTCCTCCTCACGTATGTGTCTTACCCGATCCTCCTCCTCACGTATGTGTCTTACCCGATCCTCCTCCTCACGTATGTGTCTTACCCGATCCTCCTCCTCACGTATGTGTCTTAGCCGATCCTCCTCCTCATGTATGTGTCTTACCCGATCCTCCTCCTCATGTATGTGTCTTACCTGATCCTCCTCCTCATGTATGTGTCTTACCCGATCCTCCTCCTCATGTATGTGTCTTACCTGATTCTCTTCCTCATGTATGTGTCTTAGCCGATCCTCCACCTCATGTATGCGTCTTACCTGATTCTCCTCCTCATGTATGTGTCTTACCTGATCCTCCTCCTCATGTATGCGTCTTACCTGATTCCCCTCCTCATGTATGTGTCTTACCTGATCCTCCTCCTCATGTATGCGTCTTACCTGATTCCCCTCCTCATGTATGCGTCTTACCTGATCCTCCTCCTCATGTATGTGTCTTACCAGATCCTCCTCCTCATGTATGTGTCTTACTCGATCCTCCTCCTCATGTGTGTGTCTTACCAGATCCTCCTCCTCATGTATGTGTCTTACCAGATCCTCCTCCTCATGTATGTGTCTTACCCGATCCTCCTCCTCATGTATGTGTCTTACCCGATCCTCCTCCTCATGTATGTGTCTTACCCGATCCTCCTCCTCATGTATGTGTCTTACCAGATCCTCCTCCTCATGTATGTGTCTTACCCGATCCTCCTCCTCATGTATGTGTCTTACCCGATCCTCCTCCTCATGTATGTGTCTTACCCGATTCTCCTCCTCATGTATGTGTCTTAGCCGATCCTCCTCCTCATGTATGTGTCTTACCCGATCCTCCTCCTCATGTATGTGTCTTACCCGATCCTCCTCCTCACGTATGTGTCTTACCCGATCCTCCTCCTCACGTATGTGTCTTACCCGATCCTCCTCCTCATGTATGTGTCTTACCCGATCCTCCACCTCATGTATGCGTCTTACCCGATTCTCCTCCTCATGTATGCGTCTTACCTGATCCTCCTCCTCATGTATGCGTCTTACCTGATTCCCCTCCTCATGTATGTGTCTTACCTGTTCCTCCTCCTCATATATGTGTCTTACCAGATCCTCCTCCTCATGTGTGTGTCTTACCAGATCCTCCTCCTCATGTATGTGTCTTACCAGATCCTCCTCCTCATGTATGTGTCTTACCAGATCCTCCTCCTCATGTATGTGTCTTACCCGATCCTCCTCCTCATGTATGTGTCTTACCCGATCCTCCTCCTCATGTATGTGTCTTACCAGATCCACCTCCTCATGTATGTGTCTTACCAGATCCTCCTCCTCATGTATGTGTCTTACCCGATCCTCCTCCTCATGTATGTGTCTTACCCGATCCTCCTCCTCATGTATGTGTCTTACCCGATCCTCCTCCTCATGTATGTGTCTTACCAGATCCTCCTCCTCATGTATGTGTCTTACCCGATCCTCCTCCTCATGTATGTGTCTTACCCGATCCTCCTCCTCATGTATGTGTCTTACCCGATCCTCCTCCTCATGTATGTGTCTTACCCGATCCTCCTCCTCATGTATGTGTCTTACCCGATCCTCCTCCTCATGTATGTGTCTTACCCGATCCTCCTCCTCATGTATGTGTCTTACCCGATCCTCCTCCTCATGTATGTGTATTACCCGATCCTCCTCCTCATGTATGTGTCTTACCAGATCCTCCTCCTCATGTATGTGTCTTACCCGATCCTCCTCCTCATGTATGTGTCTTACCAGATCCTCCTCCTCATGTATGTGTCTTACCCGATCCTCCTCCTCATGTATGTGTCTTACCCGATCCTCCTCCTCATGTATGTGTCTTACCCGATCCTCCTCCTCATGTATGTGTCTTACCCGATCCTCCTCCTCATGTATGTGTCTTACCAGATCCTCCTCCTCATGTATGTGTCTTACCCGATCCTCCTCCTCATGTATGCGTCTTACCCGATCCTCCTCCTCATGTATGTGTCTTACCCGATCCTCCACCTCATGTATGCGTCTTACCTGATTCTCCTCCTCATGTATGTGTCTTACCTGATCCTCCTCCTCATGTATGCGTCTTACCTGATTCCCCTCCTCATGTATGTGTCTTACCTGATCCTCCTCCTCATGTATGTGTCTTACCAGATCCTCCTCCTCATGTGTGTGTCTTACCAGATCCTCCTCCTCATGCATGTGTCTTACCTGATCCTCCTCCTCATGTATGTGTCTTACCAGATCCTCCTCCTCATGTATGTGTCTTACCCGATCCTCCTCCTCCTCATGTATGTGTCTTACCCGATCCTCCTCCTCATGTATGTGTCTTACCCGATCCTCCTCCTCATGCATGTGTCTTACCCGATCCTCCTCCTCATGTATGTGTCTTACCCGATCCTCCACCTCATGTATGCGTCTTACCTGATTCTCCTCCTCATGTGTGTGTCTTACCTGATCCTCCTCCTCATGTATGCGTCTTACCTGATTCCCCTCCTCATGTATGTGTCTTACCTGATCCTCCTCCTCATGTATGTGTCTTACCAGATCCTCCTCCTCATGTGTGTGTCTTACCAGATCCTCCTCCTCATGCATGTGTCTTACCTGATCCTCCTCCTCATGTATGTGTCTTACCAGATCCTCCTCCTCATGTATGTGTCTTACCCGATCCTCCTCCTCCTCATGTATGTGTCTTACCCGATCCTCCTCCTCATGTATGTGTCTTACCCGATCCTCCTCCTCATGTATGTGTCTTACCCGATCCTCCTCCTCATGTATGCGTCTTACCTGAACCTCCTCCTCAAAAAGTACAAATGAATAAGTTTTTATGGGTCCTTAGGAAGGATTACAAGTAAGACAAACTGGGGAAATGTGTAATTTGGGAGACGCCTCCCTCCATACAGGGCCCCGGGGTCCCTCTTAGAAGCTTCTTTGTGACTGGTGTCAATGAGCCAGGTTTTCATGTGGTGGACTCGTCATCTCCTCATGGAGCCGTGTTCACACCCTGTATGGTGCACAGAGCGTGTCGGGATCTCCTCATGGGGCTGAAGGATAATCTGCTGCAGGGGATTCTGTCTGCACAACTTGTATCAGCAGTCTGATCTGATCCCTGACCTCTATACAACGTATAGGACAGTCATTGTGAGATGTAGCAGAGCCGAGTGTGATGTTACATAGGACTGTGGATGATTCTGATCCCTGACCTCTATACAACGTATAGGACAGTCATTGTGAGATGTAGCAGAGTGGAGTGTGTTGTTACATAGGACTGTGGAGGATTCTGATCCCTGACCTCTATACATACATATAGGACAGTCATTGTGAGATGTAGCAGAGCTGAGTGTGTTGTTACATAGGACTGTGGAGGATTCTGATCCCTGACCTCTATACAACGTATAGGATAGTCATTGTGAGATGTAGCAGAGCTGAGTGTGTTGTTACATAGGACTGTGGATGATTCTGATCCCTGACCTCTATACATACATATAGGACAGTCATTGTGAGATGTAGCAGAGCTGAGTGTGTTGTTACATAGGACTGTGGAGGATTCTGATCCCTGACCTCTATACATACATATAGGATAGTCATTGTGAGATGTAGCAGAGCTGAGTGTGTTGTTACATAGGACTGTGGATGATTCTGATCCCTGACCTATATACATACATATAGGACAGTCATTGTGAGATGTAGCAGAGCTGAGTGTGTTGTTACATAGGACTGTGGATGATTCTGATCCCTGACCTCTATATATACATATAGGACAGTCATTGTGAGATGTAGCAGAGCTGAGTGTGTTGTTACATAGGACTGTGGAGGATTCTGATCCCTGACCTCTATACATACATATAGGATAGTCATTGTGAGATGTAGCAGAGCTGAGTGTGTTGTTACATAGGACTGTGGATGATTCTGATCCCTGACCTATATACATACATATAGGACAGTCATTGTGAGATGTAGCAGAGCTGAGTGTGTTGTTACATAGGACTGTGGATGATTCTGATCCCTGACCTATATACATACATATAGGATAGTCATTGTGAGATGTAGCAGAGCTGAGTGTGTTGTTACATAGGACTGTGGATGATTCTGATCCCTGACCTATATACATACATATAGGACAGTCATTGTGAGATGTAGGAGAGCTGAGTGTGTTGTTACATAGGACTGTGGAGGATTCTGATCACTGACCTCTATACATACATATAGGATAGTCATTGTGAGATGTAGCAGAGCTGAGTGTGTTGTTACATAGGACTGTGGATGATTCTGATCCCTGACCTATATACATACATATAGGATAGTCATTGTGAGATGTAGCAGAGCTGAGTGTGTTGTTACATAGGACTGTGGATGATTCTGATCCCTGACCTATATACATACATATAGGACAGTCATTGTGAGATGTAGCAGAGCTGAGTGTGTTGTTACATAGGACTGTGGATGATTCTGATCCCTGACCTCTATACATACATATAGGATAGTCATTGTGAGATGTAGCAGAGCTGAGTGTGTTGTTACATAGGACTGTGGATGATTCTGATCCCTGACCTCTATACATACATATAGGATAGTCATTGTGAGATGTAGCAGAGCTGAGTGTGTTGTTACATAGGACTGTGGATGATTCTGATCACTGACCTCTATACATACATATAGGATAGTCATTGTGAGATGTAGCAGAGTGGAGTGTGTTGTTTATTTCTTTTGCGCCTGAGGCAAGAACAGAAGATTGCGTCCCCTCCTCCTTTTGGGCTCAGGGTACCCCTCAGAATCTTTTTTTCTTTGCGGGCCACCCCTACCATCTGTTTCTTATGTAGATTACAGTACTGCTATACGCAGCGACTCACAAATGACATATTCACTGATCAGGGTCATTCTCTTTTCTTTTCTTTCCTACCTCGCCCAGGACATCATGACGATCTCGTCCAGACTAAACTCCTTAGGACAGAAACTGCAATACAAACATATTAGGCTCTGCCCTTTACCAGCATTATCCTCCCCTTTTCCCCACAAATGCCTCCAGCCTCCCCCAAACACAATGCCACCGGCCTTCCTACAACGCACATTGTTTTTAGCCTCGCTCAAATGCCTGCAGACCCCCCCAAGCACACACAATGCCTCCTGCCTTACTCGTATTCCTCCAGCCTCACCCACACACAATGCCTCCAGCCTCACCCACACACAATGCCTCCAGCCTCACCCACACACAATGCCTCCAGCCTTCGCGACACACAATGCCTCCAGCCTCACCCACACACAATGCCTCCAGCCTCACCCACACACAATGCCTCCAGCCTTCGCGACACACAATGCCTTCAGCCTCACCCACACACAATGCCTCCAGCCTCACCCACACACAATGCCTCCTGCCTTACTCGTATTCCTCCAGCCTCACCCACACACAATGCCTCCAGCCTCACCCACACACAATGCCTCCAGCCTCACCCACACACAATGCCTCCAGCCTCACCCACACACAATGCCTCCAGCCTCACCCGACACACAATGCCTCCAGCCTCACCCACACACAATGCCTCCAGCCTTCCCGACACACAATGCCTCCAGCCTCACCCACACACAATGCCTCCAGCCTCACCCACACACAATGCCTCCAGCCTCACCCACACACAATGCCTCCAGCCTCACCCGACACACAATACCTCCAGCCTCACCCACACAGTGACAGAGGGGTGTACATGGGTGAGAGAGGGGCATACAGGGGTGACAGGGGGGTGTACGGGGGTGACAGAAGGGTGTGGAGGGGGACAGAGAGGTGTAGAGGAGTGAGTGAAGGGTAGGAGTGCACTACCTGAAGCTGAGTAGGCCTCTGGCAGTGCCGCCCCTGCTCCTTCCCTCCATCCCCATCATTCTGCTGAGGGACCAGGGAGAATCCAGAGTCCACAGCTGCTTCCCAGGAGAGGGAGGATACACGGGGATCAGAGCTGCAGCATCCCGTCCCGACAGTGCGCACAGACGTCTCTTCCACCCGGCCTGCGCGCCTTTGACTCGCTCACCGTGCTGCAGGCCGGGATGGAAAATTCAACATTTTTGTGTCATCTTTCCCACTGGAGTGTCCTGTCACCCTGGTTGGGAATCACTGCCAAGTGTAAAGTGCGCTGGACTCCCTGTGCCGGACATCCTTAGCTGATGTGCCCCCTTACAGCAGCACGCCATAGGCGACCGCCTCAATAGCCTTATGGGAGCTCCTGCCCTGGTTTAGTGATGTTACCTTGTGTTATCTGTTACACAGGACTGTGGAGGATTCTGGTCGGTTCTGGTCTCTGCTCTGGATTTCCTGTCTTTCCTTCCTCACCTGTTTCCTGCTCAGATGAGGGGCCCCGGGGTCCGGACCCATCTCATCCTCAGCACAAAGACACCTGCTGAATGTGACCGCCAAGTCTGGACACAGCGATGAGAGCTCAGAGGAGGGGATACAACAGAGGGTATCACACAGCAGGGGATTAGATACAACAGAGGGTATCACACAGCAGGGGATTAGATACAACAGAGGGTATCACACAGGAGGGGATTAGATACAACAGAGGGTATCACACAGGAGGGGATTAGATACAACAGAGAGTAACACACAGCAGGGGATAAGATACAATAGAGGGTATAACACTAGAGGGGATTAGATACAACAGAGGTTATCACACAGGAGGGGATTAGATACAACAGAGGGGATTAGATACAACAGAGGGTATCACACAGCAGGGGATAAAATACAACAGAGGGTATAACACTAGAGGGGATTAGATACAACAGAGGGTATCACACAGGAGGGGATTAGATACAATAGAGAGTATCACACTAGAGAGGATTAGCTACAACAGAGGGTATCACACAGGAGGGGATTAGATACAACAGAGGATATCACACTAGTGGGGATTAGGTACAACAGAGAGTATCACACAGAAGAGGATTAGATACAACATAGAGTATCACACAGGAGTGGGTTAGATACAACAGAGAGTATCACACAGGAGGGGGTTAGATACAGCAGAGAGTATCACAGAGGAGGGGATTAGATACAACAGAGTATCACAGAGGAGGGGGGTAGATACAACAGAGGGTATCACACAGGAGGGGATTAGATACAACAGAGAGTATCACACAGGAGGGGATTAGATACAACAGAGAGTATCACACAGGAGGGGATTAGATACAACAAAGAGTATCACACAGGGGGGGGGGGTTAGATACAACAGAGAGTATCACACAAGAGGGGATTGGAAAGTTGACAAGATACAGCAACACAGCAGACAGTATCCCCCATGATAGGATTAGATACAGCAGCTCAACATACAGTATCACACATGATAGGATTAGATACAGCAGCTCAACATACAGTATCACACATGATAGGCTTAGATACACAACTCATCGGACAGTGTTACAAATATCAGGATTAGATATAGTGGCTCAGCAGACTGTACCGCACATGATAGGATAAGATACAGAGGCATAATACACTGTATTTCACATCAAACTGTGTCACACAAGAAAGGATTAGATACAGCAAATCACATCACACAAGATAAGATTAGATACAGCAGCTCAGCAGACAGTATCACACAGGATAGGATTAGATACAGCAGCTCAGCAGACAGTATCACACAGGATAGGATTAGATACAGCAGCTCACATCATACAAGATAAGATTAGATACAGTGGCTCAGCAGACAGTATCACGTTGATAGGATTAGATGTAGATGCTCACAACACTACACACAATCATAAGCTTAGATAAAAAGCGAATACAGTATCACACAATAGGCTTAGATACAACAGTTCTGTATGTAGTATTAAACATAATAGGAGTGAATCCACCGGCTCTCAGCTCGGTATCACACATAATAGGCTTAGATATACAGTGCTGCCGGTCTCACGCTTGCTCAGGGTGGGGGTGCTCTGGCACACACACAGTTAAGCGGATAATGTGCTGCAGGCCGGGGGTGCGGGGACAATGTTCTGCAGAATATGATGTCATCAGAGTTTGGTGTCCAAGTGTCTGGGAACTCGGCCCGAAATCCACAGACTAAACATCGGGGCCAAGTGTGAGAGAACTAAGTGACTGCACCGACACTGACACAGCTCTGCACCGATACCGACACAGCTCTGCACCCACACCGACACAGCTCTGCACCCACACCGACACAGCTCTGCACCGACACTGACACAGCTCTGCACCCACACTGACACAGCTCTGCACCCACACTGACACAGCTCTGCACTGATACCGACACAGCTCTGCACCCACACTGACACAGCTCTGCACCCACACCGACACAGCTCTGCACCCACACCGACACAGCTCTGCACCCACACCGACACAGCTCTGCACCCACACCGACACAGCTCTGCACTGACACAGCTCTGCACCGACACCGACACAGCTCTGCACCCACACCGACACAGCTCTGCACCCACACTGACACAGCTCTGCACTGATACCGACACAGCTCTGCACCCACACTGACACAGCTCTGCACCCACACCGACACAGCTCTGCACCCACACCGACACAGCTCTGCACCCACACCGACACAGCTCTGCACTGACACAGCTCTGCACCGACACCGACACAGCTCTGCACCCACACCGACACAGCTCTGCACCGATACCGACACAGCTCTGCACCCACACCGACACAGCTCTGCACCCACACCGACACAGCTCTGCACCCACACCGACACAGCTCTGCACCCACACCGACACAGCTCTGCACCCACACCGACACAGCTCTGCACCCACACCGACACAGCTCTGCACCCACACCGACACAGCTCTGCACCCACACCGACACAGCTCTGCACCGACACTGACACAGCTCTGCACCCACACCGACACAGCTCTGCACCGACACTGACACAGCTCTGCACCCACACTGACACAGCTCTGCACTGATACCGACACAGCTCTGCACCCACACCGACACAGCTCTGCACTGATACCGACACAGCTCTGCACCCACACCGACACAGCTCTGCACCGACACTGACACAGCTCTGCACCCACACTGACACAGCTCTGCACCCACACCGACACAGCTCTGCACCCACACCGACACAGCTCTGCACCCACACCGACACAGCTCTGCACTGACACAGCTCTGCACCGACACTGACACAGCTCTGCACCGATACCGACACAGCTCTGCACCCACACTGACACAGCTCTGCACCGACACTGACACAGCTCTGCACCCACACCGACACAGCTCTGCACCGATACCAACACAGCTCTGCACCGACACTGACACAGCTCTGCACCCACACTGACACAGCTCTGCACCCACACTGACACAGCTCTGCACCCACACTGACACAGCTCTGCACCCACACCGACACTGCTCTGCACCGATACCGACACAGCTCTGCACCGACACTGACACAGCTCTGCACCGACACTGACACAGCTCTGCACCCACACTGACACAGCTCTGCACTGATACCGACACAGCTCTGCACTGATACCGACACAGCTCTGCACCCACACTGACACAGCTCTGCACCCACACCGACACAGCTCTGCACCCACACCGACACAGCTCTGCACCCACACCGACACAGCTCTGCACTGACACAGCTCTGCACCGACACTGACACAGCTCTGCACCGATACCGACACAGCTCTGCACCCACACTGACACAGCTCTGCACCGACACTGACACAGCTCTGCACCCACACCGACACAGCTCTGCACCGATACCAACACAGCTCTGCACCCACACCGACACAGCTCTGCACCCACACCGACACAGCTCTGCACCCACACCGACACAGCTCTGCACCCACACCGACACCGACACAGCTCTGCACCCACACCGACACAGATCTGCACCCACACCGACACCGACACAGCTCTGCACCCACACCGACACAGCTCTGCACCCACACAGCTCTGCACCCACACCGACACAGCTCTGCACCGACACTGACACAGCTCTGCACCCACACTGACACAGCTCTGCACCCACACTGACACAGCTCTGCACCCACACCGACACAGCTCTGCACCGACACCGACACAGCTCTGCACCGACACCGACACAGCTCTGCACCCACACCGACACAGCTCTGCACCGAAACCGACACAGCTCTGCACCCACACAGACACAGCTCTGCACCGACACTGACACAGCTCTGCACTGACACAGCTCTGCACTGACACAGCTCTGCACCCACACTGACACAGCTCTGCACCCACACTGACACAGCTCTGCACCCACACTGACACAGCTCTGCACCCACACTGACACAGCTCTGCACCCACACTGACACAGCTCTGCACCGACACTGACACAGCTCTGCACCGACACTGACACAGCTCTGCACTGACACTGACACAGCTCTACACTGACACTGACACAGCTCTGCACCCACACCGACACAGCTCTGCACCCACACCGACACAGCTCTGCACCCACACCGACACAGCTCTGCACTGACACAGCTCTGCACCCACACCGACACAGCTCTGCACCGACACTGACACAGCTCTGCACTGACACAGCTCTTCACCCACACTGACACAGCTCTGCACCCACACTGACACAGCTCTGCACCCACACTGACACAGCTCTGCACTGACACAGCTCTGCACCCACACTGACACAGCTCTGCACCCACACCGACACAGCTCTGCACCCACACCGACACAGCTCTGCACCCACACCGACACAGCTCTGCACCGACACTGACACAGCTCTGCACCCACACCGACACAGCTCTGCACCGACACTGACACATGTCTGCACCGACACCGACACAGCTCTGCACTGATACCGACACAGCTCTGCACCGAAACCGACACAGCTCTGCACCCACACTGACACAGCTCTGCACCGACACTGACACAACTCTGCACTGACACAGCTCTGCACTGACACAGCTCTGCACCCACACTGACACAGCTCTGCACCCACACTGACACAGCTCTGCACTGACACTGACACAGCTCTGCACTGACACTGACACAGCTCTGCACTGACACTGACACAGCTCTGCACTGACACTGACACAGCTCTGCACTGACACTGACACAGCTCTGCACTGACACTGACACAGCTCTGCACTGACACAGCTCTGCACCCACATTGACACAGCTCTGCACCGACACAGCTCTGCACCCACACTGACACAGCTCTGCACCCACACTGACACAGCTCTGCACTGACACAGCTCTGCACCGACACTGACACAACTCTACGTCCCCTGTATTGATTGTAATCAATATATATTGTAATCGGTATTGATCACGGCATCTGAAGGGTTAATAGCGGACATCAGCAGGATAACTACTGGCGGGTCCCCGGCTTCTGATAGCGCCGCTCCTGTGGTCACTTCATGTACAGGACGTAAATGTACAACCTGGTCTGTAAAAGTACCATAACACCAGGACATACACTTACGTCCAATGCCATTAAAGGGGTACTCCACTGCCCCAGCGTTTGTAACATTTTGTTCCGAACCCTGGGTGCGGGCTGAGGGGGTTGTGATGTCATGGCCATGCCCCCTCATGACATCACACCACGCCCCCTCAATGCAAGTCTATGGGAGGGGGCGTGGTCATGATATCACAACCCCCGCTGTATGCACCTGGGCAGTGGAGTACCCCTTTAAGGGGTTAAACGTAGTCATCTCTTGTGCTGGTTCTGCACTCCATATGCTGATGTAATGAATCGGTGCTGAGACCACTCGGACCAGCGCCATTCCCATTGATGCCAAAACGGAATCCGGAATATTGAAATTCTGCAGTGTGCACAGGAGGATACAATGGGAGGCTGCTGCACCAGAATCTTATAGAAATTCCAGTGTGCATGGGCCATCATTGCTGTTCTTCATAGTCCCTTCTATGACCTGTGGTCCCATTTCCTTTTTGCACATGGTTCCCTATCTTACAGCACGATACGTTTTAGGATTCATGATGTCTTTCGGCCTTGTCCCCTGATGAACCTTGTTAATGTAGGGTGAAACACGTCGGAATTCGTTTTTTTGTTTTTGTTTTACCTTATAGAAAGTTTTGTATAACCAACAATATCTGTCTTTACTTGATAGTGTCTATTACATATAATTGTGGCTCTACAAGTTATCTTTTTCTCATTGGATAGGATTTTATTTAAAAAAAACTTTTTTTTATTAATTATTAATACATTTTTTTATTTATTTTCGTTTTTGTATTGTCGATGCCTTTTAATAGTGTCAAATAAAAGCTTTGTGGCTCCCGATGTTGCAAAACTTCAACTCCCAGCATGCCCGGACAGCCTTTGGCTGTCCGGGCATGCTGGGAGTTGTAGTTTTGCATCAGCTGGAGCCACACTGGTTGGGAAACACGGAGGTTTCTCAGTCCTGATTCCATTCCAGGAGATTTGGCTACAGAAGGTTCCTTTTCAGGAATATTTTCTCTGCGGGTGGGGAATGTCGTGGGTGGGGGGCGGTCATGGCTGATATATCACTAATCCTCACTTAGGTCATTGCTGATCTTGTACATTAAGTCATGGGGGGGGGGGGGGGGGGCACCAAATCAAAATGTTCTCAGTAAGAATCATCAGGGGACGTTCCTTGTATTTCAGACCTCCTATGTATTTTATAATCTATAACAACAGAATTTACCCCAAAGCTAATAAAACTCCACCCTTCCCCCTTTATATACACAGGAAAATTCTGTAAACCCTTTTCTGGAGTTTTATTTGGGACTTTTACTCCACTCACAGCCAGAGCTGCATTCGTAAAAGGAAGAAAAAAACAATTCCCCCCCGATTCTCTGCTGGGACCCTCAAAGCATAAAGTTCCGCAAATGTCAATGTTAAGTTCTCATGGACTCTTTATTTATTTATTTATTTGCCATTACAACGTGTTTCTAGGACATAATTCCCCTTCCTCAGGTGACAGACAAGAAAGTCTTGTCAGTTACCTGAGGAAGGGGAATTATGTCCTGGAAACACGTTGTAAAGACAAAATATAGAACTGCAGGACTTTACCTGTACCTACACCTATTGGGGTTGGCAGCTGGAGCTGTTGAAACTGCTGCTCCCTCTTTTGGAACCACAGTGGCCTAGTGGGTCTATACGGCTTATGCAGGTGTTGTCTCCACCCATCGCAACAAGGTGAGCACCTCCCTTATCCCACCCATATCCTTACCATAGAGTCTCCCTATGAGGGGCTCCACCGTTTTCTTTTATATACAGCTAGGCAGGGGTAGATTATGATATGGGAGGTTTGTGTGGACATTCGGGGCCAATCACCATCTGATCTGCCCATTCTCTGTCGTAGACCACGTGACCACAGGCTTAGAGGCCCCCAATGGTGTTGTTAGCCCAGAGATCCAGGGGACATACCCATAATCCCCCTGGTGACAGCAGCTTTCATGGGATGGAGAAGACAGCCATTGGCTCCCTGCTTCGTCAGCCTCTAATGTAAGCCCCCGATATCTTAAAGGGGTACTCCGCCCCAAAACATCTTATCACCCATTCTTTTGATAGAGGATCAGATGTCTAGGGGAGGAGTACCCCTTTAAGGCCTGAAGCCTACATGTGATCTGTAGCTCTGTAGCTTTGCAAGCTAATGTTACCGCCCCCTTGACTCCACCCATTGGCCCGCCCTTTGACATGCCCCCCACCTAAATTATGTGTGGAAGCTAAAAAGGGTTCAAAGAGGCCCCCCCCCCCCCCCCTCAATGGCTGTCCGGGTATGCTGGGAGGACCACAGTTTAAGACATCTGGTCAATGCTGTTTTATGAGCACATACAAAGCAAGGTGCATTGTGGGATTCACCCATGAAGATGTATTGTAGAGAGTCATTGCCAGGGTGGTGAATTAAAGGCGGAAGAATCGCCCCATAATGGCAGACGCCCCCGTTTTCAGCAATCCAATCGTGCTCGTTGCTACCGCTAAACCCGTCTCCACAGCTGTCTTCTCAGCAACCGCCACCACCGGCTGTGTTGCCAAAACTACGGTCCCTCGAGCCGCAGCAGCCCCGACCACTCCATAGATCCCCAGACCCGCGGTGACTCCTATTGTGACCGCGTTGCACGTGAAACGTGTGGTGTAACCAGAGCAGAACTTCTCCTGCTCCTCCAGTAGATGAGACTCCAGCTCTTTCTGCATCTCCGAGTGGTGAGAAAGGTTCGGACCCAGGAGAGAGTCTTTGAACTTTGCAGAGAGTTCCGCTGTCTTATCGGAGACCAGGGTCCTCATTGTGGACGGGAGGAGGTGGTACGGCTACAGACGAGAGATAAGGAAATGGTGAAACAACAGGGGTACTATAGGGAAGTATATATGTATATAACACAAAAGCTCCAAAGCTTCCTGGATATGTTCACTGTATACCATCCCACCTGATATGCATGGCTCCTGTGGCCCCTGTTGTCTTCTCTGGCTGCTTGATATTTTTTGACATCCTTCCCTCCATTGCCTATATCTCTCAGCAATCATTGCAGCTCTGCTCTACCAGACCCCACCCTTCTGCTCTGAGCAGCAAGAGAGAGATTCAGTGTCTGATTGGCTAAGGCTGCACACACCACCCAGCTCTAAGCACTAAAGAGAGAATGACTCATCAGAGCAGGGCAGAAACCACATGGTCTGTGTCTCTCAGGAGGGTGGGGGCTGCTTTCAGAGAGCGAGTTAATGGCTGGATGATATAATCCCCTCATCTTATGCACATAAATGACAACCAAAGAGAGGAAACTGCTCTATATAGCTAATGAATGATATTCCCACAAATAGGCTGAGCAGAGGAGAATGATGGGCTATGGGTTTAGTTCCCTGGAGTACCCCTTTAAATCCAGAAGACTGAAACAATTTCCCATACCTGATTCTTCAGGAAATCCTGGAGCTCCTCTTTGGCGCCTTCAAGGATCTTTTGGTTTTTGATGGCGTAAAACATCTGCAGGGGTGAGAAGACAAGACAGCGGTGACAAAGGAGGAGATCTGACATGGACTTAGTCTAGGTGACCACGGACAAAGTCTCTAGGGCGCACAGGAGGTGGGGAGCTGGCTGGCCCAAGTCCTGTCTCCCCATTATTCCCTGTAGGCCCCTTCATTATTATGGTAAAGAAGGCTGCAGGTGACTGCACAACATAAATTATGAAGAGGGCAGGGCAAAGGTGGAATATGGAAGAGACAGGGGAGCTCGGCCAGCCGACTCCCTGCCTCCAATGCGCACTGGGGCGCATAAGGAATAAAACTATTTACAAGTGCCCTCGTGACATCACATCACACCCCCTCAATGCAAGTCTATGGGAGGGGGCGTGGCATCCACCACGCCCCCTCCCATAAACTTGCATTGAGGGGGTGTGGCATGACATCACCAGGGGGCATGGCCTTGACGTCACAACCCCGGCCACCTGCACTGAGTGTTCTAGTGCCAAGCCAGAGATCACGGGGGTCACAGCGGCAGGACCCCTGCCATCAGACATCTCCTATCCTTTGGATAAGGGATATTGATGTTTAGGGGTGGAGTACCCCTTTAAGGGATTAGTTAAAATGGCGGAGCCCCTCGATCTACTGTTTGTAGAACCTTCTGAAGCCCAAAACATAGGATGGGAATGCCCCTGTAACCTCCGGTAGTATACCAGAAGTATTCAAACAACAGCGCCACCTAGTGTGAGTGTAACTACTGTATTAATGCTTTGTGGCTCATGTAGGAACTGTAACCATGAAAATTCCCGAGCCAGGGGCGTGAAGAAGTGTAAGGTAAATCTGATCTGTCTGAATAGTGACCCCCGGGGGCCCCAATAGTCATCAGTCAGGGCCTTAGGTCTGGACTGAAGCTTCTCTATAGGACGGGGTCCTGTGCTATTATATGTGTTATTGTGTTATTTTCGGTCCCTTATAGTGCAGGACTACTAACCCGACATCACTCACCTCCATTGGGGTTGAGAAACCATATTTTTGCCGCTCCAGATCCCCAACAAAAACCTAGATGAGGAGGAGATCGTTGTATCGTTAGTTATAGACGAAACCTCCCGAAAACTTTGTCATCTACAGTAATATTAGATATAACTGACGAGTTGTCACACCGCTCCATTACATCATCTGTCATCAGGACCCCACCACTCTGTGACATCACAGCTCCACCCCCGGTCACTTATATATTAGCTCCACCCCCCGGTCACCTAGATATTAGCTCCACCCCTTGGTCACCTATATATTAGCTCCACCCCCTGGTCACATATATTAGCTCCACCCCTTGGTCACCTATATATTGGCTCCATCTCCCCGGGGTCACCTATATATTAGCTCCACCCCTCGGTCACCTATATATTAGCTCCACCCCTCAGTCACCTATATATTAGCTCCCCCATTCAGTCACTTATATATTAGCTCCACCCCTCGGTCACTTCTACATTAGCTACACCCCACGGTCACCTCTAGATTAGCTCCACCCCTCTGTCACCTCTAGATTAGCTCTATCACCCGGTCACCTCTGTATGAGCTCCACCCCTCAGTCACTTACATAGTAGCTCCACCCCTCAGTCACCTAGATATTAGCTCCACCCCACAGTCACCTCTATATTAGCTCCACCCTTCGGTCACTTCTACATTAGCTCCACCCCTCGGTCATCTCTATATTAACTCCACCCCTTGGTAACCTCTGTATTAGCTCCACCACTTGGTTGCCTCTTTATTAGCTCCACCCCTCGGTCGTCTCTGTATTAGCTCCACCCCTACACCCAACAACTCAATGACGTCTGTTGTCATGGCTCCACCCCTCCATCTATTCAAAAAATGTCTAAAAGAATGGAAATATGGATAAACCAAAAACGTTTGTATTAATTCCTGTAGATCCACGAGGACCTTGTCTTATTTAAAATACAAAGTTCCTCAAAATAAATGATTAAAACACTCAGGTCGTGGTGCACTAATTCCCAATACTTGTTCTTTTCTAAAACACCAAATCAATCGTCTGCAGTGCCCCCTTATATTAGGACATTAAAGGGGTAAAAAAAAATTAAATCAACTGGTTCCAGAAAGTTATACAGATTTGTAAATTACTTCTATTGGAAAATATAAATCCTTCCTGTACTTATCAGCTGCTGTATAATACAGAGGAAGTTGTGCAGTTCTTTCCAGTCTGACCACAGTGCTCTCTGCTGACACCTTTGTCCGTGTCAGGAACTGTCCAGAGCAGGAGAGGTTTGCTATGGGGATTTGTTCCTGCTCTGGACAGTTCCTGACACGGACAGAGGTGTCAGCAGAGAGCTCTGTGGTCAGACAGAAAGAACTACACAACTTCCTCTGGAGCATACAGCAGCAGATAAGTACTGGAAGGGTTAATATTGTTATATAGGAGTAATTTACAAATCCGTATAACTTTCTGAAACCAGTTGATATGAAAAAAAAAATGTTTTCCACTGGAGTACCCCTTTAAGATTTGATTATAAAACACTAAATTATAGCCTTCACCACATGATTCATGGCACCAGCCACATCACCAGTGGTGTAGAGGCTACTGTTTAACATTGCTGGTCACCCCTCTGATGTCACAGCTCCACCCCTCTGACATCACAGCTCCACCCCTGTGACACGTTTGTCATCACAGCTCCACCTCTGACATCACAAACCCACCGCTCTTTGAAATCTATATCAATACAGCTTCTCCCCTGACACCTCTGTCAAAGCTCCACCCCTCCCTGACACCTCTGTCATCACAGCTCCACCCTTCTGACATCACAGCTCCACCCTTCTGACACCTCATCTTAGCTCCACCCTTCTGACACCTCTTATCACAGCTCCACCCTTCTGACATCATAGCTCCACCCTTCTGACACCTCATCTCAGCTCCACCCTTCTGACACCTCTTATCACAGCTCCACCCTTCTGACATCATAGCTCCACCCTTCTGACACCTCTTATCACAGTACCACCCCTCCCCAAGTTCACCTGTAACATGGTGGGGATTTGGCTGGAGGTCAGCATTTGTCCAGCTATGTCGGTCTTTGTCCGGTGCCAGACTCCACGCATTATATCCTCCACGTACGACCTCAGATTGTCCTGGAAATCCTGGTCCATATCTGTCAGGAGGACATGACACTTGGAGGCTTATGGCAATATCCAAAGCTTCACATAGGCTTTAGCATAGATTGTGACATGTGGAGTTATTCGGGGGAAGAGTAGCATGCCGCTCATCATCTCCCATCCCCCATACAGAATGGAGACCCCCTCCCCCTCGCCCGGATGATCATGGTCCAACATTCTGGAGAGATTATCATAAACACCAACGTTACGTTCCTCCAACACCGACCTCCATCCATCATACCAACCTAACACAGTCTACGCCATCCTCCTCATCTCATGCTGCACACACAGGGCTGGTGCAAGGATTTTTGCCACCCTAGGCCAAAGTTAATTTTGTTGCCCCTAGACCCCGCCCATTGGCTCCACCCTTTGACACGCCCCATCTTACTACTGGAGTGATGCACTGCAGCAGACCTCCTCCTCATGTGGTGGATGTTTGGAGGCGCATGCAGTGTCAGGACCTGCCTGTCGGGGCTCGGAGGTGGCTCTTCGCTCCTCCATCAGACTGAAGAATGCTGATTATCATCGTACTGGGGAGGGGGGGGGATGTGACGGAGGTGCTGGCTGGGTGGGTGCTTCAGATGAGCGGCGAGTGCTTTGGATGTTGGCTGGCTACTAATTTTCTTTCAGCGGGCAGAGCGGCACCCCCATCAAGATGGTGCTCTAGGCGGCTGCCTATTTTGCCTATAGGCAGAACCGGCCCCGTGCACACACAACGTCTTACCTTGGAGTCTTCCCAAGCTCTCTCTTGTGATGCCTTTGCCTGGGTGGGGGAGAAGGAAGCAGCGAGTGTGACTGCTCTTCAGACCCCATAAAACTTTGGGATAACTTCGGCCCTTCTGGAGTTTCTGGCACAGATAAAAAAAATTAAGAACATGAAAAGCCAAATCCCAACATCATAGATTTCTATAAGGGGAGTCACATTCTTCTATCATGGGACAGGACTCTCACAGGAGGCAGAAAAGAACAATGGAGCACTCACCGCATATAAATCTTCAATGTTCCTTCTTCAAAGAGCTGGTTGGAATTCAGGCGGTGGGAGAACAAGACATATACAGGGGCAACAATTGTTTCACACCCAAACTGGCCCTTTCTCAGGCCTGTGCAACAACAGTTTCACGCCCAAACTGGTGCTTCCTCAGACCCATGCAACAACTGTTTCATGCCGAACCTGGCGCTTCCTCAGACCCATGCAACAACAGTATCCCGCCCGAACTGGCTCTTCCTCAGACCCTTGCAACAACTGTTTCACGCCCAAACGGGCCCTTTCTCAGGCCTGTGCAACAACAGTTTCATGCCCAAACTGGTGCTTCCTCAGATCCATACAACAAAAGTATCGCGCCCGAACTGACTCTTCCTCAGACCCATGCAACAACTGTTTCACGCCCAAACTGGCACTTCCTTAGGCAAGTGCAGGGGGGGGGAACAGCTGTATCACGCTCAAACTGGCGCTTCCCTAGGCCTGTACAACTGTTTCACACCCAAACTGACGCTTCCTCAGGCCCGTGCATGGGCCTGAGGAAGCACCAGTTTGGGTGTGAAACAGTTGTTACCCCTGTGTATGTCTTGTTCTCCCACGGCCTGAACTCCAACCAGCTCCCCTGCATTAACCCTTCCCTTCTTTGTATGCCTTATGAACCGTGAATAAACGAACATTGAAGACTTATACGTGGTGAGTGCTCCCTCCATTGTTCTTTTCTACCTCCTGTGAGTTATGTGAAGGATCTATAGTCTACTGAAGGTGCAGCACCACCGAGTGAGACCGGTCAGGAACGGGTTAAGGAGGAATACTAGCCATGTAGTACCGGAACGGTTTCTATTTGGTGTTACTCTACTATCATGGGATAGGACCTGGAGCTTATGGTCTATGTTTTGTGGAAGGTTTTCTGGACCTTCTGACCCCCCCCCCACACACACACACACCCCACACCCGATTTCCTAACGGTGCATTGGGATAGGAGCCATGTGGAAGCTTTGACCATTGGGAAGTATTGGGTTCCAATCCGCTCAGGGGGGGCCACCTATTCTCATCAGCTACACCCCAAGGAAACCAGAATGATCGAGGTGGTCAGGAGACGATCCTGAATGTTCTTACCTCAATTTCTCTACTGATATAAAATCGAGCGGCGTCCCTGCCACAATTGCTGGAGTCATGCCAGTCTCTGATTAAAATATCGAGATACTGAAACATAAAATTATAGAAAATATACAGTAAGTACACAAACCCTGTGGCCCCTGGAGATTATGCGCTTGGCCCAGACCAGACAGGGTCACCTACCTGTAGTCGCTGGGGGCCGAACTCTTCTCCCATGTGGAGATACATCTGGAAGGACATGGGTTGTGTTGGTTACATAGTGTGATCGAAAAAAAGAGACAGACGTCCATCAAGTTCAACCAAGGAATTGAAGGGCAGGGGTGTGGTGGGATTATATTTCTGCATAAGCATTAAAGGGGTACTCCGCTGCTCAGCGGTTGGAGCAGACTGTTGTGAACACTGGAGCCGGCAGCTCGTGATGTCATAGCCCCGCCCCATGATGTCACATCCCGCCCCCTCAATGCAAGTCTATGGGAGGGGGCGTGAAACAGTTGATTTAAAAAAAATTTAATAAATAGTAGCGGAGTACCCCTTTAAAGAATCCAGAATATGTTCTCCAGACATCGACCTGAACGCATCCATTGGAATCCGGACATCGTCAGAAGGGTTGGTCAGTCCTCTCTGTGTATTCGGAGAACCTATAGAGCAGTGTTTCCCAACCTGGGTTCCTCCAGCTGTTGCAAAACTACAACTCCCAGCATGCCCTGATACAGCCTGTGAGTCAGCAGCTGCCCCAAACAAAAACTACAACTCCAAACATGTTGGACTATAATAGTAGTATATAGTATAAGTCAGTGTTTCCCCAAGCAGAGCGCCTCCAGCTGTTGCAAAACTACAACTCCCAGCATGCCCTTATACAGCCTGTGGCTCAGCAGCTGCCCCAAACAAAAACTAGAACTCCCAGAATTTTGGACTCTATAGTAGTATATAGTCTAGGTCAGTGTTTCCCAACCAGAGCGCCTCCAGCTGTGCCAAAAGTACAACTCCCAGCATGTTGGACTCTATAGTAGTATATAGTCTAGGTCAGTGTTTCCCCACCAGGGGTAACTCCAGCTGTTGCAAAACTACAAATCCCAGCATGCCCGGACAGCCAACGGCTGTCCGGGCATGCTGGGATTTGTAGTTTTGCAACAGCTGGAGGCGCTCTGGTTGGGAAACACTGACCTAGACTATATACTACTATAGAGTCCAATATGCTGGGAGTTGTAGTTGTGCAACAGCTGGAGGCGCTCTGGTTGGGAAACACTGACCTAGACTATATACTACTATAGAGTCCAACATGCTGGGAGTTGTAGTTTTGCAACAGCTGGAGGCGCTCTGGTTGGGAAACACTGACCTAGACTATATACTACTATAGAGTCCAACATGCTGGGAGTTGTAGTTTTGCAACAGCTGGAGGCACCCTGGTTGGGGAACACTGCTATAGAGGACTCAGACAGGACTAAATCCCTGTAGGAACCATTCGTGATCCCATCTTCTCCACTGAGTTAGTCCTACAGGGACCAGCTGTCGGTCCGTACGGGACTCACCTCCATGTAGTCCAGTTCTGTCTCCTTTAAGCTTCCTGCCACATTGAAAACCTAAAAGATACAACAAACAGGAGATTTATCTTTCTTTTCAGACGTTTGGCTTTTATATAACAATTTTTTTTTTACTTACTTTTGCTTAGATGCGATTTATATGTCAAATAGTCGCACGACCTTGATAAATAAATCGCACGTAAGCAAAACCCAGGAAACCCACTTACAAAAGAATTTATTAAAGCAGAAAAGTTTTCCCTTATGTTAAAGAACTTCGGCTATTATCTGCCCTTTATTACCAGCAGTGTTGCTAGAGAGTGACGGGGAGGGGTGCACCGCATCAGTGACACCCTGACGGGCTGCCTGGCACTAAATAGCTGCGCTCCAACTATCCCGCAACAACCCATCCACCCTCCTCAGAAATTAAAAACATACTATGCCGCACCATGAATATCCGGACTCTGGAGGCTTTTTTGTTTAATTTTGAGCCCGCATTTTGTGATGTTTGTGGGCGGAGTCTTGCGTCGCTGCGCTGAGGGCGGAGTTTACATCAGGAGGGAAGACAGCACAGCACCAACAGGCACAAACAATAGTGAAGCCACAAAAACAAAAACAAAAAAAAAAACAACGGCTCGGTGTGTTACCCACCCCAAAATGTGCATGAAGCCGTATTACTATGGAGGTTTCTTTTTATTAAGGAAAAATCTTAGTGCCACATTTGGGTTATTTACGTAGTGTAAAAATTCTTACACAATTATTTTGTGCCTTAATCTATTTTAACACAACATTAATTTTAAAATTCAGTGGGTCCGCCAGCACGTACGTGTCCTAAAATTAACAAGGTGCGCAGTGTGTATTCTCAACCTTAAAATTAATAGTTATTAGTTATATAATTAATTTTTTCTATTATTAACATTAATGTTGCAGCTTTGTTTCATGATGCAGAACAAGAACAGTTGTTAAAAGGGGTGTAAACCTTTTTTAATTTTTTAATTTTTTTAATTTTAATTTTTTTAATAAATCAACTGGTGCCAGAAAGTTAAACAGATTTGTAAATTGGGAAATGTAGATATGTGTAGCTCAACCACAGAAAAAATGAGCGAGGTTAACTAAAAGCTCTCCCCCACAGAGAGATACAGAAAAGTGAAAAAAATAGAGTATTAGTCCTCAGCTCAATATCAGGAAAATGATTGATGGGGGATGTCTGGTATCAATAATAGAGAAAAGACACAATTAATGTATAAATGGTATTTAATAAATATTAAATAGTGCGTTCCCGCAGGGCCCTACGGTAGCGCACAATTGGTTAAAAAAGAGATATAAAATACAATGAGTTGTTATACTACAGAGCGAGTGTATCTATTATGGCTATCAGCCGTATAATGATACACTGGGTGATGATATGTTAAAGTGTTACTCTAATCAGAATGATAATGAATTCAGTGTGCACAAAAATGAGAATAAAAATAAAACGTTCCTCCTGGAAAGAAAATGGTTGGATAGAAAAAATGGATGATACAAGAAAAATAAGTTCTGTAAATGAAAAGTGACAGTCCTGTAAATGATCGAATTATGACGTGTAGGATGGGTCCTATAATTGGCCTAAAACAATGTCCTGCAAAAAATAATGTCCTGCAAAAAATCGTATACTGTATATGGTGATACCATATGAATTGTTTGAATAGTGAATGTTGCAATTGAATCGCTGTTGCCGGTTTCTCCACTCCACAGCCTACAAATGGAAATAAAGTCACTGGCACGATTGTGCCACTCACCGCACCGCTGGTGGACAGATGGATGATGAACGCATAAGCTCTAGCCGGGGCGGCGTGATGGTCGCAGTATATACAGCCGTTCTCACCGGCGAGCTGTCCCTTGGCGTCAGATGTACTCTAGCCGGGGCGGAGTGTTGGTCGCAGAATATCCAGCCGCTCTCACCGGCGAGTTGGCTCTTGGCGTCTGACGTAGCAGGTCAGCTGAGCTTGTGCGGGAGGTTAGTTGGTGCTAAATGATGTTGTGTAGTAATACTGCATGCAGATAGAGATGTTGATCCAATGGTGGAGGGCTCTGCAGGACCCATCCTACACGTCATAATTCCATCATTTACAGGACTGTCACTTTTCATTTACAGGACTTCTTTTTCTTGTATCATCCATTTTTTCTATCCAACCATTTTCTTTCCAGGAGGAACGTTTTATTTTTATTCTCATTTTTGTGCACACTGAATTCATTATCATTCTGATTAGAGTAACACTTTAACATATCATCACCCAGTGTATCATTATACGGCTGATAGCCATAATAGATACACTCGCTCTGTAGTATAACAACTCATTGTATTTTATATCTCTTTTTTAACCAATTGTGCGCTACCGTAGGGCCCTGCGGGAACGCACTATTTAATATTTATTAAATACCATTTATACATTAATTGTGTCTTTTCTCTATTATTGATACCAGACATCCCCCATCAATCATTTTCCTGATATTGAGCTGAGGACTAATACTCTATTTTTTCAGATTTGTAAATTACTTCTATTAAAACAATCTTAATCCTTCCAGTACTTATTAGCTGCTGAATACAACAGAGGTAATTCTTTTCTTTTTGGAACACAGTGCTCTCTGCTGACATCTCTGTCCATTTTAGGTACTGTCCAGAGCAGCATATGTTTTCTATTGGGATTTTCTCCTACTCTGGACAGCAGAGAGCACTGTGCTCGTGATGTCAGCAGAGAGCACTGTGTTCCAAAAAGAAAATAATTTCCCCTGTAGTATTCAGCAGCTAATAAGTACTGGAAGGATTAAGATTTTTTAATAGAAGTAATTTACAAATCTGTTTAACTTTCTGGTTCCAGTTGATTAAAATAAATAAATAAATAATAAGTTTTCCACCGGAGTACCCCTTTAATTTCATTTTCTGCAGACGTATGCACTTTCTGTAAGCCAGGTTGGACCTGGAATACATATGCAACTTTTAAATGGAGAGGAGACTTATTCTTCATAATAGCGACTATCGCATTTGATAAATGTGTGGTGTCCCGGTACTGTACGTGTACTGTACATTGTGTAATAAGTCCCCAAAATCAGAGTTCCTCCGTACGCATAGGATGCTCTTAGTGGGATAACCCCTTGTCACCTCTTCCTTCTTTAATTGTATGTATATATTTTATATATTGTATAGTGTAACTGTTGTTTCCAGGACCTTAGGTCACATGATTAATAATTATATTATTCTGCTAAGGTTAAGGACCTTCCAGGTCATGTGCTCATGTCACGTGATGTACCACAATGCTTTGTATTAGGACTTACAGGTCTGGGGAACCAATAAGCTTGAGATATAAGGGCGCTGTTATCCAATCATTGCTCTCTTGGGTTCCAGACTAGCAGAGAGAGAGAAGCTCCATGTAAACCTTCAAGACACATCTAGGTCTGGAGCCGCTGACTTCAGCCCAATACAAAACCGTGAGTTCAACTAAACTCAATCCTAAATCTACGTGACTACTGGACCTAAACAATTCTCCTAAATCCAGTGGAACAGCATAAAGCAAATCCTTCAAGCTTATTCCCTACAAGGTCCCAACCAAACCTGTGAGGAGCCTAAAGTCCGGTCCTCTGTAAAGACTGTTTAACCCCTTAAGGACCCCCTCCGTTTTTGCATTTTCGTTTTTTGCTCCTTGCCTTTAAAACATCATAACTGTCAATTTTGCACCTAAAAATCCATATGATGGCTTATTTTTTGCGCCACAAATTCTACTTTGTAATGACGTCAGTCATTTTGCCCAAAAATCTACGGTGAAACAGAAAAAAAATCACTGTGCGACAAAATTGAAAAAAAAAAAAAAAACGCAGTTTTGTAACTTTTGGGGGCTTCCGTTTCTACGTAGTACATTTTTCGTTTAAAAAGAAAATGACAAAAATCATTATTCTGTAGGTCCATACGATTAAAATGATAACCTACTTATATAGGTTGGATATTGTCGGACTTCTGGAAAAAATCATAACTACATGCAGGAAAATGTATACGTTTAAAATTGTCATCTTCTGACCCCTATAACTTTTTTATTTTTACGTGTATGGGGCGGTATGAGGGCTCATTTTTTGCGCCGTGATCTGAAGTTTTTAACGGTACCATTTATGCATTGATAGGACTTATTGATCATTTTTATTCATTTTGAAATTATATAAAAAGTGACCAAAAATGCACTATTTTGGACTTTGGAATTTTTTTGCGCGCACGCCATTGACCGAGCGGTTTAATTAATGATATATTTTTATAATTTGGACATTTCCGCACGCGGTGATACCATATATGTTTATTTTTATTTACACTGTGTTTTTTTTTTTTATTGGAAAAGGGGGGTGATTCAAACTTTTAATAGGGGAGGAGTTAAATGATCTTTATTCACTTTTTTTTTGCACTTTTTTTTTGCAGTGTTATAGGTCCCATAGGGACCTATAACACTGCACACACTGATCTCTTATACTGATCATTGTTATCCCATAGGGACCTATAACACTGCACACACTGATCTCTTATACTGATCATTGTTATCCCATAGGGACCTATAACACTGCACACACTGATCATTGTTATCCCATAGGGACCTATAACACTGCACACACTGATCTCTTACACTGATCATTGTTATCCCATAGGGACCTATAACACTGCACACACTGATCTCTTATACTGATCATGGTTATCCCATAGGGACCTATAACACCGCACACACTGATCTCTTATACTGATCATTGTTATCCCATAGGGACCTATAACACTGCACACACTGATCTCTTATACTGATCATTGTTATCCCATAGGGACCTATAACACTGCACACACTGATCTCTTATACTGATCATTGTTATCCCATAGGAGACTATAACACTGCACACACTGATCTCTTATACTGATCATTGTTATCCCATAGGAGACTATAACACTGCACACACTGATCTTTATCATTGATCACTGGTTTCTCATAGGAAACCAGTGATCGATGATTCTGCCGCTTGACTGCTCCTGCCTGGATCTCATGCACAGAGCAGTCATTCGGCGATCGGACAGCGAGGAGGCAGGTAGGGGCCCTCCCGCTGTTCTGTAAGCTGTTGGGGATGCCGCGATTTCACCGCGGCTATCCCGAACAGCCCACTGAGCTAGCCGGCAACTTTCGCTTTTGCTTTTAGCCGCGCGGCTCAGCTCTGAGCGCGCGGCTAAAGGGTTAATATTAGAGGCGGGTCCCGGCTTCACTATAACGTCGGGACCGCCGTGCTATGACTGTGTAACTCCGCGTTATATCAGGAGAGCAGGACCAAAGACGTACCGGTACGTCCTTGGTCCTTAAGGGGTTAATCTGCATAAAATCTGCAGTAAAGTTATCTTCAGTTTACTAAAATTCCGGTTGTGGACAATCCTTTATTCCTCTCTATCGTTCCAGGAACGGGTGGTGGTAGGATACATATACAGAAAGGAACCCGCACCCTGGCATCATGACAGTTAAGGGTTAATCCAACACCCTTTCACCACTGCACAGCTACACCCTACCTACCCTACACCCCCAAGCTATCACAAATACACGACCTATGCAAAATAAAAAATAAATAAAATGACTTTGTGAGCAGATTTCAGAAATGGGCTTTGTAATAAGCCAAAATCTAAAAGTTGCAGCATGTAGAGAAAAGTCGCACGTGCGCAATTACCTACAACTTATTTACGCAAAAAGAATCTACTACAGAGCTTGATAAGTCTCCTGCCTTATCTTTGTAATTTGGGAGATTCCTCACCAGATGTGAGCTGAGGAGCATGGACAACGCCGACAGCTTAATGCAGCTTTCCCGGTCGCCCTCGATGTCCAGTGACCCCTCTGTGTCCAAAATGTAGACCGCGACCTGATGAGGAGATAACATGGAGTCAACATGGAGCCAAGCGACAGCCTGATCTTCATCAAGATGGCCGCTAGACTTCCGGACCACCTTGTGACATCTGACGGATCTCACCTGCTCTCCTTTATGGCCCAAGATGAAGGGTCTGTTCCAGATCCAGATGCCCTTTGTGGTGCTGTCGATGCCGCATCTCCATTCGAAGCCTTGGAGGGGCTCGTCATCGGCTCCAAGACTAAACTCCTCCCCTTTCTCCTACAAGAAGGCAGCCGGCAGGATATGTTCACATTACATCAAATAAATGTGTAAAAAAAAAAAATGTGTAGAGTCAACATATTGAGGCAAATACAATCCAAAAACACTGTGTATCAAGAAGACTTTGTATCAGGATATATAGGAGTTATACACCTCCCCTCCAGCTCTATCTGTATACTGCTGCTATCTCTATGGGATCAGGATATATAGTAGTTAGACCCCTCCCCTTCAACTCTCTCTCTCTCTATAGGATCAGAATATATAGTTATACCCCTCCAGCTCTATCTGTATACTGCTGCTATCTGTATGGGATCAGGATATATAGTCGTTACTGTATACACCTCCCTTCCAGCTCTATCTCTAAAGGATCAGGATGTATAGTAGTTCCAGATCTCCTCTCCAGCTCTCTCTTTGTGGTCATATATATATATATATATATATATATATATATATATATTATATATTTAGATATAGCAGTTGTATACCTCTCCCGAGGTTGTGTTCACTTGTGGCTTTTTTTATGCATTTCTTTTCGCCATTTTTTGCGTGATTCTTGTAATGGTGTAAAAGTAATGCAATTTATCACCATTGCAAAAATCACAGAAAAAAAGTTTCAATTTTAGAGGGATTTTGGAAAATCGCAGTAAAAAATAAAAAATAAATAAAAAAAGGTCAAAATGCAGTGAGAATGGAACATGTGAACACAGCCGAATACAGTACATCAAATCTTCATAAAACATCTACTTTGTGATTATAGCTCAAATCATTTTTCCCTTAAGGAAATATTTTTCTGAGATATAAACTTTGAGAATGCATCAAAACTGCATATAATGTGAACTGACCCCAACCAACGGTTCACCTGGGTGATCTCCAGCACCAGCAGCCTATTATGATTACCAACTGCAGTGATAAGACTCCCCCCCCCCTCTCTCTCTGCAAAGCCAGAGGATTCATAGGAAAAATATAGGCAGTGAAAGGAAATCATTTCAGTGATTGAATTGTAATCAGTATGGCTGAGAACTCATTACTGCCACAGTAGCCAAAACAGGTAAGCACAAGGCATACACAAGAACCTCCACATTATTTTTTTATAAACAGCCTATACTGCACTCTGCTGCCTCCTCTGTATGTGTCAGGAACTGTCCAGAGAATGAGAAAATCCCCATAGCAAACCTCACCTGCCCCGGACAGTTCCTGACACGGACAGAGGTGGCAGCAGAGAGCAGCAGTAATTTACAAATTTGTATAACTTTCTGGCACCAGTTGATTTGAAATATTTTATTTTAAGTACCGGAGTACCCCTTTAAGTACTGGAGTACCCCTTTAAGTACCGGAGCACCCCTTTAAGTACTGGAGTACCCCGCTGCTCAGCATTTGGAACAAACTGTTCCGAACGCTGGAGCCGGGAGCTTGTTACGTCGTAGCCCCGCCCCCTCATGACATCACACCCCTCCCCTTCAATGCAAGTCTATGGGAGGGGGTGTGACAGCCGTCACGCCCCCTCCAATAGACTTGCATGGAGGAGGTGGGGTGATACATCATGAGGGGGTGGGGTTATGATGTCACGAGCTCCCGGCACCGGCTCCAGCGTTCGGAACAGTTTGTACCAAACACTGAGCAGTAGAGTATCCCTTTAAGTACTGGAGTACCCCTTTAAGCTCTGACTGATCAGTCACTGGGCATCAGACAGGATGATCCCTGTTATCGGGGCACAGTAAGAAACCTTTGTAAAACTTTTTTTTCATAGAATGCCGTAAGTATGTGCCCCCCGTCACCTGACTCTCCAAGGCTCTTATGATGTAATTCATCAGGAATGACTTCCCGCGCCGTTTTTCTCCGATGACGCAGAGCAGGTAAACGGGATAACCAGACAGATCGCTGCGCATGAAGCAGTCATCAACCACCGACTCGTCCAGGTGTAAGCAGCCATTGCCGTCCGTCCACACCAGCTGCACCGGGAAACCCTTCTCGGGAAACCGTGGACTCTGAGGAGACAATGGACACCAGTGATGCCAGTGACGCCAATATTGCCAGTGACGCCAGAGATGCCAGAGATGTCCGTGACGCCAGAGATGCCCGCGACGCCAGAGATGCCCGCGGCGCCAGAGATGTCCGCGGCGCCAGAGATGTCCGCGGCGCCAGAGATGTCCGCGGCGCCAATATTGCCAGTGACACCAGTGATGCCAGTGGCGCCAACCTCTCACGTTTCGTCTCGTTCTCTTGATTTTTTGATGACCCCCTGCACATATATTTACCTTCTCGCTGGTTTTCTCTTGCATTCCTTTTTGGATCTTGTCTATGAGGTTCATCAGGCGGTAGTCGGGGGCAATCTGATATCGGGGGCACTGAGTCCTGCACTCCGGGCACAGGTAACCCTCAGGTTGGGGGGTTCTCCAGTGGGTGGTTATGCAGTTTCGGCAGAAGGTATGGCCGCAGGCGATGGACACCGGATTCTGCAGGTCATCAAGACACACAGAGCAGGTGATGTCCTCTACAAGGGTCTGGAAGCTCACAGCGCCATCTGGAGGCAGGAGGGTGTCATTACTGGGGAAAGAGAGAAACCTATGTGGGTGGAATCTGAAAATACAAACAAGAAAACATTTCGCCTCCATATAAAAAGTCCTGGCCAGAGAACCTAATACAAGGATCCAAAGGACAGTAGGCTGTTGTGTAGGAGGTGAGGGGCACTCACCTTATGGGGAGGGGGCACTCTCACTGGAATACAGAACTGGCTCCAGGGTACCCACCTCACATTGGGGGCGCTGTTGTGTCATATCCCAGTACAGGACATGGTCTTGTACTACCCTCAGTGACCTGGGGGCTCCCCTGCAAGGTTTTATAAAGGTGTGTATCCCTTTAATGCCTAGACAGGATCCCTATGTATAGATAGTATAGAGGACCTGTGGAGGTCTCAAGGACCTGTGTGATTGTCACATGATTTGTTGTCACATGTTCTTTCAGAGAGCACCAGCTTAACCTATGACCCGCAGCTTGACCAATGGGCTTTAGTCCAGCCCCCCACCCCACTATATGAAGGGGCGGCCATTACTATTCTCTCTCTTGTACCATTAGTCTTTACTGGGACAGCAACCACCAGAGATCTCAGGACAAGTGATCAGCATCTGGAAGACCCCAAAAGCTACAGTCATTCCAGTAAGTCTCAAGTCTATGTCGGCTGTCACTGAAACTAGTCAAGTCCTGCATATAATTACAAGTCAAGTTAATTACAAGTTTATTGGTCCAACAAGCTGTGATGTCCTCTCGGTCCTGGACACCTCTCTGGCCTTAGCCGTCTGTCTTATACTTAGTAAAGCCTCCGATTGACCATAACTGGTTGTGGACTCTTTATTCACTACTAGCAACTGGGATAGCGGAGAATCTGGGCGTGTGGTGTTCCGGAGCCCGAAAACCACACTGGCGTCACGAACACTAGGGGTTAATACCATCTGATCCCACCACTCTCACTGCTACACACGTGGTCCTGCCATGCACCCGGTGGTCCACCACACTTGTATAACAGGATGGTCTCGGGGTGCACTCACCTCACACTGGGGGCGCTCTGGTTGTATAACAGGATGGTCTCGGGGTGCACTCACCTCACACTGGGCGCTCTCTCGTTGTATAACAGGATGGTCTCGGGGAGCACTCACCTCCCACTGGGTGTGCTCTCGTTGTATAACAGGATGGTCTCGGGGAGCACTCACCTCACAATGGGGGCGCTCTGGTTGTATAACAGGATGGTCTCGGGGTGCACTCACCTCACACTGGGGGCGCTCTGGTTGTATAACAGGATGGTCTCGGGGAGCACTCACCTCACACTGGGGGCGCTCTGGTGGTATAACAGGATGGTCTCAGGGAGCACTCATCTCACACTGGGCGCGCTCTTGTTGTATTACAGGATGGTCCCGGGGTGCACTCACCTCACACTGGGCGCTCTCTCGTATAACAGGATGGTCTCGGGGAGCACTCAGCTCACACTGGGGGCACTCTCGTTGTATAACAGGATGGTCTCGGGGTGCACTCACCTCACACTGGGGGCGCTCTCGTTGTATAACAGGATGGTCTTGGGATGCACTCACCTCACACTGGGGGCGCTCTGGTTGTATAACAGGATGGTCTCGGGGAGCACTCCCCTCACACTGGGGGCGCTCTGGTTGTATAACAGGATGGTCTCGGGGTGCACTCACCTCACACTGGGGGCGCTCTGGTTGTATAACAGGATGGTCTCGGGGTGCACTCACCTCACACTGGGCGCTCTCTCGTTGTATAACAGGATGGTCTCGGGGAGCACTCACCTCCCACTGGGTGTGCTCTCGTTGTATAACAGGATGGTCTCGGGGAGCACTCACCTCACAATGGGGGCGCTCTGGTTGTATAACAGGATGGTCTCGGGGTGCACTCACCTCACACTGGGGGCGCTCTGGTTGTATAACAGGATGGTCTCGGGGAGCACTCATCTCACACTGGGCGCGCTCTTGTTGTATTACAGGATGGTCCCGGGGTGCACTCACCTCACACTGGGAGCTCTCTCGTATAACAGGATCGTCTCGGGGAGCACTCACCTCACACTGGGGGCGCTCTCGTTGTATAACAGGATGGTCTCGGGGTGCACTCACCTCACCCTGGGGGCGCTCTCGTTGTATAACAGGATGGTCTTGGGGTGCACTCACCTCACACTGGGGGCGCTCTGGTTGTATAACAGGATGGTCTCGGGGAGCACTCCCCTCACACTGGGGGCGCTCTGGTTGTATAACAGGATGGTCTCGGGGAGTACTCCCCTCACACTGGGGGCGCTCTGGTTGTATAACAGAATGCTCTCGGGGTGCACTCACCTCACACTGGGGGCGCTCTCGTTGTATAACAGGATGGTCTCGGGGTGCACTCACCTCACACTGGGGGCGCTCTGGTTGTATAACAGGATGGTCTCGGGGAGCACTCACCTCACACTGGGGGCGCTCTGGTTGTATAACAGGATGGTCTCGGGGTGCACTGACCTCACACTGGGGGCGCTCTCGCTGTATAACAGGATGGTCTCGGGGAGCACTCACCTCACACTGGGGGCGCTCTGGTTGTATAACAGGATGGTCTCGGGGTGCACTCACCTCACACTGGGGGCGCTCTGGTGGTATAACAGGATGGTCTCGGGGTGCACTCACCTCACACTGGGGGCGCTCTGGTTGTATAACAGGATGGTCTCGGGGTGCACTCACCTCACACTGGGGGTGCTCTCGTTGTATAACAGGATGGTCTCGGGGAGCACTCACCTCACACTGGGGGCGCTCTCGCTGTATAACAGGATGGTCTCGGGGTGCACTCACCTCACACTGGGGGCACTCTGGTTGTATAACAGGATGGTCTCGGGGTGCACTCACCTCACACTGGGGCCGCTCTCGCTGTATAACAGGATGGTCTCGGGATTCACTAACCTCACACTGGGGGCGCTCTGTTTGTATAACAGGATGGTCTCGGGGTGCACTCACCTCACACTGGGGGGTGCTCTTGCTGTATAACAGGATGGTCTCGGGATTCACTAACCTCACACTGGGGGCGCTCTCGTTGTATAACAGGATGGTCTCGGGATTCACTAACCTCACACTGGGGGCGCTCTGGTTGTATAAGAGGATGGTCTCGGGGTGCACTCACCTCACACTGGGGGCGCTCTGGTTGTATAACAGGATGGTCTCGGGGTGCACTCACCTCACACTGGGGGTGCTCTCGTTGTATAACAGGATGGTCTCGGGGTGCACTCCCCTCACACTGGGGGCACTCTGGTTGTATAACAGGATGGTCTCGGGGAGCACTCACCTCACACTGGGGGCGCTCTGGTTGTATAACAGGATGGTCTCGGGGTGCACTCACCTCACACTGGGGGTGCTCTCGTTGTATAACAGGATGGTCTCGGGGTGCACTCCCCTCACACTGGGGGCACTCTGGTTGTATAACAGGATGGTCTCGGGGAGCACTCACCTCACACTGGGGGCGCTCTGGCTGTATAACAGGATGGTCTCGGGGAGCACTCACCTCACAATGGGGGCGCTCTCGCTGTATAACAGGATGGTCTCGGGGAGCACTCACCTCACACTGGGGGCGCTCTGGCTGTATAACAGGATGGTCTCGGGGAGCACTCACCTCACACTGGGGCGCTCTGGTTGTATAACAGGATGGTCTCGGGGAGCACTCCCCTCACACTGGGGGCGCTCTGGTGGTATAACAGGATGGTCTCGGGGTGCACTCACCTCACACTGGGGCGCTCTGGTTGTATAACAGGATGGTCTCGGGGAGCACTCCCCTCACACTGGGGGCGCTCTGGCTGTATAACAGGATGGTCTCGGGGAGCACTCACCTCACACTGGGGGCGCTCTGGTTGTATAACAGGATGGTCTCGGGGAGCACTCCCCTCACACTGGGGGCGCTCTGGTGGTATAACAGGATGGTCTCGGGGTGCACTCACCTCACACTGGGGCGCTCTGGTTGTATAACAGGATGGTCTCGGGGAGCACTCCCCTCACACTGGGGGCGCTCTGGCTGTATAACAGGATGGTCTCGGGGAGCACTCACCTCACACTGGGGGCGCTCTCGTTGTATAACAGGATGGTCTCGGGGTGCACTCACCTCACACTGGGGCGCTCTGGTTGTATAACAGGATGGTCTCGGGGAGCACTCACCTCACACTGGGGGCGCTCTCGCAGGCTGTGGGCACTTGTTCTCTCCTGGGCTTCCTCTTGGGTCTCCTCCTCGGGGGTCCCTCTGCGCCCCTCTGGTCAGACCTGCGCCTCCTCTCCTCCATCTTGTTTATCCTCCTCCTCCTCAGCTGTTCTTTCACTTCCCTGATCCGCACCCTTCCTCCTCTGACGTAGCAGAGCTGAGCTTGTCACTTAACCTTTTCATGTTCAGCAGAAAAGCTTTAAAGATACAGGAGCGCTCAGAGCGGCACAATGTGTTAGGGAAGGTTTACTGAATTTAAAGGGCCGGTGTCCAGTCTGCTTGGAATCCTCAAAAGTTGTGTAACTTGTTTTACAATGTATCAGTGCAGACAATCCTTTCCTTCTCCTGGGTGATTGTTACAATGTATCAGTGCAGACAATCCTTTCCTTCTCCTGGGTGTTTGTTACAATGTATCAGTGCAGACAATCCTTTCCTTACTCTGGGTGTTTGTTACAATGTATCAGTGCAGACAATCCTTTCCTTCTCCTGGGTGTTTGTTACAATGTATCAGTGCAGACAATCCTTTCCTTACTCTGGGTGTTTGTTACAATGTATCAGTGCAGACAATCCTTTCCTTACTCTGGGTGTTTGTTACAATGTATCAGTGCAGACAATCCTTTCCTTCTCCTGGGTGTTTGTTACAATGTATCAGTGCAGACAATCCTTTCCTACACCTGGGTGTTTGTTACAATGTATCAGTGCAGACAATCCTTTCCTTCTCCTTGGTGTTTGTTACAATGTATCAGTGCAGACAATCCTTTCCTTCTCCTGGGTGTTTGTTACAATGTATCAGTGCAGACAATCCTTTCCTTACTCTGGGTGTTTGTTACAATGTATCAGTGCAGACAATCCTTTCCTTCTCCTGGGTGTTTGTTACAATGTATCAGTGCAGACAATCCTTTCCTTCTCCTGGATGTTTGTTACAATGTATCAGTGCAGACAATCCTTTCCTTCTCCTGGGTGTTTGTTACAATGTATCAGTGCAGACAATCCTTTCCTTCTCCTGGGTGTTTGTTACAATGTATCAGTGCAGATAATACTTTCCTTCTCCTGGATGTTTGTTACAAT
Source organism: Hyla sarda (assembly GCF_029499605.1). Lineage (NCBI taxonomy): Eukaryota > Metazoa > Chordata > Amphibia > Anura > Hylidae > Hyla > Hyla sarda. The sequence continues at coordinate 228,950,731 of NC_079196.1, forward strand.
GTATCAGTGCAGACAATCCTTTCCTTCTCCTGGGTGTTTGTTACAATGTATCAGTGCAGACAATCCTTTCCTTCTCCTGGGTGTTTGTTACAATGTATCAGTGCAGACAATCCTTTCCTTCTCCTGGGTGTTTGTTACAATGTATCAGTGCAGACAATCCTTTCCTTCTCCTGGGTGTTTGTTACAATGTATCATTGCAGACAATCCTTTCCTTCTCCTGGGTGTTTGTTACAATGTATCAGTGCAGACAATCCTTTCCTTCTCCTTGGTGTTTGTTACAATGTATCAGTGCAGACAATCCTTTCCTTCTTCTGGGTGTTTGTTACAATGTATCATTGCAGACAATCCTTTCCTTCTCCTGGGTGTTTGTTACAATGTATCAGTGCAGACAATCCTTTCCTTCTCCTTGGTGTTTGTTACAATGTATCAGTGCAGACAATCCTTTCCTTCTTCTGGGTGTTTGTTACAATGTATCATTGCAGACAATCCTTTCCTTCTCCTGGGTGTTTGTTACAATGTATCAGTGCAGACAATACTTTCCTTCTCCTGGGTGTTTGTTACAATGTATCAGTGCAGACAATCCTTTCCTTCTCCTGGGTGTTTGTTACAATGTATCAGTGCAGACAATCCTTTCCTTCTCCTGGGTGATTGTTACAATGTATCAGTGCAGACAATCCTTTCCTTCTCCTGGGTGATTGTTACAATGTATCAGTTGCGACAATCCTTTCCTTCTCCTGGGTGTTTGTTACAATGTATCAGTGCAGACAATCCTTTCCTTCTCCTGGGTGATTGTTACAATGTATCAGTGCAGACAATCCTTTCCTTCTCCTGGGTGTTTGTTACAATGTATCAGTGCAGACAATCCTTTCCTTCTCCTTGGTGTTTGTTACAATGTATCAGTGCAGACAATCCTTTCCATCTCCTGGGTGTTTGTTACAATGTATCAGTGCAGACAATCCTTTCCTTCTCCTGTGTGTTTGTTACAATGTATCAGTGCAGACAATCCTTTCCTTCTCCTGGATGTTTGTTACAATGTATCAGTGCAGACAATCCTTTCCTTCTCCTGGGTGATTGTTACAATGTATCAGTGCAGACAATCCTTTCCTTCTCCTGGGTGTTTGTTACAATGTATCAGTGCAGACAATCCTTTCCTTCTCCTGGGTGTTTGTTACAATGTATCAGTGCAGATAATCCTTTCCTTCTCCTGAGTGATTGTTACAATGTATCAGTGCAGACAATCCTTTCCTTCTCCTGAGTGATTGTTACAATGTATCAGTGCAGACAATCCTTTCCTACACCTGGGTGTTTGTTACAATGTATCAGTGCAGATAATCCTTTCCTTCTCCTGGGTGATTGTTACAATGTATCAGTGCAGACAATCCTTTCCTTCTCCTTGGTGTTTGTTACAATGTATCAGTGCAGATATCTCTCCTCTTCTCCTGGGTGTTTGTTACAATGTATCAGTGCAGACAATCCTTTCCTTCTCCTGAGTGATTGTTACAATGTATCAGTGCAGACAATCCTTTCCTACACCTGGGTGTTTGTTACAATGTATCAGTGCAGATAATCCTTTCCTTCTCCTGGGTGTTTGTTACAATGTATCAGTGCAGACAATCCTTTCCTTCTCCTGGGTGTTTGTTACAATGTATCAGTGCAGATAATCCTTTCCTTCTCCTGAGTGATTGTTACAATGTATCAGTGCAGACAATCCTTTCCTTCTCCTTAGTGTTTGTTACAATGTATCAGTGCAGACAATCCTTTCCTTCTCCTGAGTGATTGTTACAATGTATCAGTGCAGATAATACTTTCCTTCTCCTGAGTGATTGTTACAATGTATCAGTGCAGACAATCCTTTCCTACACCTGGGTGTTTGTTACAATGTATCAGTGCAGATAATCCTTTCCTTCTCCTGGGTGTTTGTTACAATGTATCAGTGCAGACAATCCTTTCCTTCTCCTGGGTGTTTGTTACAATGTATCAGTGCAGACAATCCTTTCCTTCTCCTGAGTGATTGTTACAATGTATCAGTGCAGACAATCCTTTCCTTCTCCTTAGTGTTTGTTACAATGTATCAGTGCAGACAATCCTTTCCTTCTCCTGGGTGTTTGTTACAATGTATCAGTGCAGACAATCCTTTCCTTCTCCTGGGTGTTTGTTACAATGTATCAGTGCAGATAATACTTTCCTTCTCCTGGATGTTTGTTACAATGTATCAGTGCAGACAATCCTTTCCTTCTCCTGGGTGTTTGTTACAATGTATCAGTGCAGACAATCCTTTCCTTCTCCTGGATGTTTGTTACAATGTATCAGTGCAGATAATACTTTCCTTCTCCTGGATGTTTGTTACAATGTATCAGTGCAGACAATCCTTTCCTTCTCCTGGGTGTTTGTTACAATGTATCAGTGCAGATAATACTTTCCTTCTCCTGGATGTTTGTTACAATGTATCAGTGCAGACAATACTTTCCTTCTGGGTGTTTGTTACAATGTATCAGTGCAGACAATCCTTTCCTTCTCCTGTGTGTTTGTTACAATGTATCAGTGCAGACAATCCTTTCCTTCTCCTGGATGTTTGTTACAATGTATCAGTGCAGACAATCCTTTCCTTCTCCTGAGTGTTTGTTACAATGTATCAGTGCAGACAATCCTTTCCTTCTCCTGAGTGATTGTTACAATGTATCAGTGCAGACAATCCTTTCCTTCTCCTTGGTGTTTGTTACAATGTATCAGTGCAGACAATCCTTTCCTTCTTCTGGGTGTTTGTTACAATGTATCAGTGCAGACAATCCTTTCCTTCTCCTGGGTGTTTGTTACAATGTATCAGTGCAGACAATCCTTTCCTTCTTCTGGGTGTTTGTTACAATGTATCAGTGCAGACAATCCTTTCCTTCTTCTGGGTGTTTGTTACAATGTATCAGTGCAGACAATCCTTTCCTTCTTCTGGGTGTTTGTTACAATGTATCAGTGCAGACAATCCTTTCCTTCTCCTGGGTGTTTGTTACAATGTATCAGTGCAGACAATCCTTTCCTTCTCCTGGGTGTTTGTTACAATGTATCAGTGCAGATAATACTTTCCTTCTCCTGGGTGTTTGTTACAATGTATCATTGCAGACAATCCTTTCCTTCTCCTGGGTGTTTGTTACAATGTATCAGTGCAGACAATCCTTTCCTTCTCCTGGGTGTTTGTTACAATGTATCAGTGCAGATAATACTTTCCTTCTCCTGGATGTTTGTTACAATGTATCAGTGCAGACAATCCTTTCCTTCTCCTGGGTGTTTGTTACAATGTATCAGTGCAGACAATCCTTTCCTTCTCCTGGATGTTTGTTACAATGTATCAGTGCAGATAATACTTTCCTTCTCCTGGATGTTTGTTACAATGTATCAGTGCAGACAATCCTTTCCTTCTCCTGGGTGTTTGTTACAATGTATCAGTGCAGACAATCCTTTCCTTCTTCTGGGTGTTTGTTACAATGTATCAGTGCAGACAATCCTTTCCTTCTCCTGGGTGTTTGTTACAATGTATCAGTGCAGACAATCCTTTCCTTCTTCTGGGTGTTTGTTACAATGTATCAGTGCAGACAATCCTTTCCTTCTTCTGGGTGTTTGTTACAATGTATCAGTGCAGACAATCCTTTCCTTCTTCTGGGTGTTTGTTACAATGTATCAGTGCAGACAATCCTTTCCTTCTCCTGGGTGTTTGTTACAATGTATCAGTGCAGACAATCCTTTCCTTCTCCTGGGTGTTTGTTACAATGTATCAGTGCAGATAATACTTTCCTTCTCCTGGGTGTTTGTTACAATGTATCAGTGCAGACAATCCTTTCCTTCTCCTGGGTGTTTGTTACAATGTATCAGTGCAGACAATCCTTTCCTTCTCCTGGGTGTTTGTTACAATGTATCAGTGCAGATAATACTTTCCTTCTCCTGGATGTTTGTTACAATGTATCAGTGCAGACAATCCTTTCCTTCTCCTGGGTGTTTGTTACAATGTATCAGTGCAGACAATCCTTTCCTTCTCCTGGATGTTTGTTACAATGTATCAGTGCAGATAATACTTTCCTTCTCCTGGATGTTTGTTACAATGTATCAGTGCAGACAATCCTTTCCTTCTCCTGGATGTTTGTTACAATGTATCAGTGCAGACAATCCTTTCCTTCTCCTGGGTGTTTGTTACAATGTATCAGTGCAGATAATACTTTCCTTCTCCTGGATGTTTGTTACAATGTATCAGTGCAGACAATACTTTCCTTCTGGGTGTTTGTTACAATGTATCAGTGCAGACAATCCTTTCCTTCTCCTGTGTGTTTGTTACAATGTATCAGTGCAGATAATCCTTTCCTTCTCCTTAGTGTTTGTTACAATGTATCAGTGCAGACAATCCTTTCCTTCTCCTGGATGTTTGTTACAATGTATCAGTGCAGACAATCCTTTCCTTCTCCTGGGTGTTTGTTACAATGTATCAGTGCAGACAATCCTTTCCTTCTCCTGAGTGATTGTTACAATGTATCAGTGCAATCCTTTCCTTCTCCTGGGTGTTTGTTACAATGTATCAGTGCAGACAATCCTTTCCTTCTCCTGGATGTTTGTTACAATGTATCAGTGCAGACAATCCTTTCCTTCTCCTGGGTGTTTGTTACAATGTATCAGTGCAGATAATCCTTTCCTTCTCCTGGGTGATTGTTACAATGTATCAGTGCAGACAATCCTTTCCTTCTCCTGGATGTTTGTTACAATGTATCAGTGCAGACAATCCTTTCCTTCTCCTGGGTGTTTGTTACAATGTATCAGTGCAGACAATCCTTTCCTTCTCCTGAGTGATTGTTACAATGTATCAGTGCAATCCTTTCCTTCTCCTGGGTGTTTGTTACAATGTATCAGTGCAGACAATCCTTTCCTTCTCCTGGATGTTTGTTACAATGTATCAGTGCAGACAATCCTTTCCTTCTCCTGGGTGTTTGTTACAATGTATCAGTGCAGATAATCCTTTCCTTCTCCTGGATGTTTGTTACAATGTATCAGTGCAGACAATCCTTTCCTTCTCCTGGGTGATTGTTACAATGTATCAGTGCAGACAATCCTTTCCTTCTCCTGGATGTTTGTTACAATGTATCAGTGCAGACAATCCTTTCCTTCTCCTGGGTGTTTGTTACAATGTATCAGTGCAGACAATCCTTTCCTTCTCCTGGATGTTTGTTACAATGTATCAGTGCAGATAATACTTTCCTTCTCCTGGATGTTTGTTACAATGTATCAGTGCAGACAATCCTTTCCTTCTCCTGGATGTTTGTTACAATGTATCAGTGCAGATAATACTTTCCTTCTCCTGGATGTTTGTTACAATGTATCAGTGCAGACAATCCTTTCCTTCTCCTGGGTGTTTGTTACAATGTATCAGTGCAGATAATACTTTCCTTCTCCTGGATGTTTGTTACAATGTATCAGTGCAGACAATACTTTCCTTCTGGGTGTTTGTTACAATGTATCAGTGCAGACAATCCTTTCCTTCTCCTGTGTGTTTGTTACAATGTATCAGTGCAGATAATCCTTTCCTTCCCCTTAGTGTTTGTTACAATGTATCAGTGCAGACAATCCTTTCCTTCTCCTGGGTGTTTGTTACAATGTATCAGTGCAGACAATCCTTTCCTTCTCCTGGGTGTTTGTTACAATGTATCAGTGCAGACAATCCTTTCCTTCTCCTGGATGTTTGTTACAATGTATCAGTGCAGACAATCCTTTCCTTCTCCTGGGTGTTTGTTACAATGTATCAGTGCAGACAATCCTTTCCTTCTCCTGGGTGTTTGTTACAATGTATCAGTGCAGATAATCCTTTCCTTCTCCTGGGTGATTGTTACAATGTATCAGTGCAGACAATCCTTTCCTTCTCCTGGGTGATTGTTACAATGTATCAGTGCAGACAATCCTTTCCTTACTCTGGGTGTTTGTTACAATGTATCAGTGCAGACAATCCTTTCCTTCTTCTGGGTGTTTGTTACAATGTATCAGTGCAGATAATCCTTTCCTTCTCCTGGGTGATTGTTACAATGTATCAGTGCAGACAATCCTTTCCTTCTCCTGGGTGATTGTTACAATGTATCAGTGCAGACAATCCTTTCCTTACTCTGGGTGTTTGTTACAATGTATCAGTGCAGACAATCCTTTCCTACACCTGGGTGTTTGTTACAATGTATCAGTGCAGACAATCCTTTCCTTCTCCTGGGTGTTTGTTACAATGTATCAGTGCAGACAATCCTTTCCTTCTCCTTGGTGTTTGTTACAATGTATCAGTGCAGATAATCCTTTCCTTCTCCTGGGTGTTTGTTACAATGTATCAGTGCAGACAATCCTTTCCTTCTCCTTGGTGTTTGTTACAATGTATCAGTGCAGACAATCCTTTCCTTCTCCTTGGTGTTTGTTACAATGTATCAGTGCAGACAATCCTTACCTTCTCCTGGGTGTTTGTTACAATGTATCAGTGCAGACAATCCTTTCCTTCTCCTGGGTGTTTGTTACAATGTATCAGTGCAGACAATCCTTTCCTTCTTCTGGGTGTTTGTTACAATGTATCAGTGCAGATAATCCTTTCCTTCTCCTGGGTGTTTGTTACAATGTATCAGTGCAGACAATCCTTTCCTTCTCCTGGGTGTTTGTTACAATGTATCAGTGCAGACAATCCTTTCCTTCTCCTGGGTGTTTGTTACAATGTATCAGTGCAGACAATCCTTTCCTTCTCCTGGGTGTTTGTTACAATGTATCAGTGCAGACAATCCTTTCCTTCTCCTGGGTGTTTGTTACAATGTATCAGTGCAGACAATCCTTTCCATCTCCTGGGTGTTTGTTACAATGTATCAGTGCAGACAATCCTTTCCTTACTCTGGGTGTTTGTTACAATGTATCAGTGCAGACAATCCTTTCCTTCTCCTGGATGTTTGTTACAATGTATCAGTGCAGACAATCCTTTCCTTCTTCTGGGTGTTTGTTACAATGTATCAGTGCAGACAATCCTTTCCTTCTCCTTGGTGTTTGTTACAATGTATCAGTGCAGACAATCCTTACCTTCTCCTGGGTGTTTGTTACAATGTATCAGTGCAGACAATCCTTTCCTTCTCCTGGGTGATTGTTACAATGTATCAGTGCAGACAATCCTTTCCTTCTCCTGGGTGTTTGTTACAATGTATCAGTGCAGACAATCCTTTCCTTCTCCTGGGTGTTTGTTACAATGTATCAGTGCAGATAATCCTTTCCTTCTCCTGAGTGATTGTTACAATGTATCAGTGCAGACAATCCTTTCCTTCTCCTGAGTGATTGTTACAATGTATCAGTGCAGACAATCCTTTCCTACACCTGGGTGTTTGTTACAATGTATCAGTGCAGATAATCCTTTCCTTCTCCTGGGTGATTGTTACAATGTATCAGTGCAGACAATCCTTTCCTTCTCCTTGGTGTTTGTTACAATGTATCAGTGCAGATAATCCTTTCCTTCTCCTGGGTGTTTGTTACAATGTATCAGTGCAGACAATCCTTTCCTTCTCCTGAGTGATTGTTACAATGTATCAGTGCAGACAATCCTTTCCTACACCTGGGTGTTTGTTACAATGTATCAGTGCAGATAATCCTTTCCTTCTCCTGGGTGTTTGTTACAATGTATCAGTGCAGACAATCCTTTCCTTCTCCTGGGTGTTTGTTACAATGTATCAGTGCAGATAATCCTTTCCTTCTCCTGAGTGATTGTTACAATGTATCAGTGCAGACAATCCTTTCCTTCTCCTTAGTGTTTGTTACAATGTATCAGTGCAGACAATCCTTTCCTTCTCCTGAGTGATTGTTACAATGTATCAGTGCAGATAATACTTTCCTTCTCCTGAGTGATTGTTACAATGTATCAGTGCAGACAATCCTTTCCTACACCTGGGTGTTTGTTACAATGTATCAGTGCAGATAATCCTTTCCTTCTCCTGGGTGTTTGTTACAATGTATCAGTGCAGACAATCCTTTCCTTCTCCTGGGTGTTTGTTACAATGTATCAGTGCAGACAATCCTTTCCTTCTCCTGAGTGATTGTTACAATGTATCAGTGCAGACAATCCTTTCCTTCTCCTTAGTGTTTGTTACAATGTATCAGTGCAGACAATCCTTTCCTTCTCCTGGGTGTTTGTTACAATGTATCAGTGCAGACAATCCTTTCCTTCTCCTGGGTGTTTGTTACAATGTATCAGTGCAGATAATACTTTCCTTCTCCTGGATGTTTGTTACAATGTATCAGTGCAGACAATCCTTTCCTTCTCCTGGGTGTTTGTTACAATGTATCAGTGCAGACAATCCTTTCCTTCTCCTGGATGTTTGTTACAATGTATCAGTGCAGATAATACTTTCCTTCTCCTGGATGTTTGTTACAATGTATCAGTGCAGACAATCCTTTCCTTCTCCTGGGTGTTTGTTACAATGTATCAGTGCAGATAATACTTTCCTTCTCCTGGATGTTTGTTACAATGTATCAGTGCAGACAATACTTTCCTTCTGGGTGTTTGTTACAATGTATCAGTGCAGACAATCCTTTCCTTCTCCTGTGTGTTTGTTACAATGTATCAGTGCAGACAATCCTTTCCTTCTCCTGGATGTTTGTTACAATGTATCAGTGCAGACAATCCTTTCCTTCTCCTGAGTGTTTGTTACAATGTATCAGTGCAGACAATCCTTTCCTTCTCCTGAGTGATTGTTACAATGTATCAGTGCAGACAATCCTTTCCTTCTCCTTGGTGTTTGTTACAATGTATCAGTGCAGACAATCCTTTCCTTCTTCTGGGTGTTTGTTACAATGTATCAGTGCAGACAATCCTTTCCTTCTCCTGGGTGTTTGTTACAATGTATCAGTGCAGACAATCCTTTCCTTCTTCTGGGTGTTTGTTACAATGTATCAGTGCAGACAATCCTTTCCTTCTTCTGGGTGTTTGTTACAATGTATCAGTGCAGACAATCCTTTCCTTCTTCTGGGTGTTTGTTACAATGTATCAGTGCAGACAATCCTTTCCTTCTCCTGGGTGTTTGTTACAATGTATCAGTGCAGACAATCCTTTCCTTCTCCTGGGTGTTTGTTACAATGTATCAGTGCAGATAATACTTTCCTTCTCCTGGGTGTTTGTTACAATGTATCATTGCAGACAATCCTTTCCTTCTCCTGGGTGTTTGTTACAATGTATCAGTGCAGACAATCCTTTCCTTCTCCTGGGTGTTTGTTACAATGTATCAGTGCAGATAATACTTTCCTTCTCCTGGATGTTTGTTACAATGTATCAGTGCAGACAATCCTTTCCTTCTCCTGGGTGTTTGTTACAATGTATCAGTGCAGACAATCCTTTCCTTCTCCTGGATGTTTGTTACAATGTATCAGTGCAGATAATACTTTCCTTCTCCTGGATGTTTGTTACAATGTATCAGTGCAGACAATCCTTTCCTTCTCCTGGGTGTTTGTTACAATGTATCAGTGCAGACAATCCTTTCCTTCTTCTGGGTGTTTGTTACAATGTATCAGTGCAGACAATCCTTTCCTTCTCCTGGGTGTTTGTTACAATGTATCAGTGCAGACAATCCTTTCCTTCTTCTGGGTGTTTGTTACAATGTATCAGTGCAGACAATCCTTTCCTTCTTCTGGGTGTTTGTTACAATGTATCAGTGCAGACAATCCTTTCCTTCTTCTGGGTGTTTGTTACAATGTATCAGTGCAGACAATCCTTTCCTTCTCCTGGGTGTTTGTTACAATGTATCAGTGCAGACAATCCTTTCCTTCTCCTGGGTGTTTGTTACAATGTATCAGTGCAGATAATACTTTCCTTCTCCTGGGTGTTTGTTACAATGTATCAGTGCAGACAATCCTTTCCTTCTCCTGGGTGTTTGTTACAATGTATCAGTGCAGACAATCCTTTCCTTCTCCTGGGTGTTTGTTACAATGTATCAGTGCAGATAATACTTTCCTTCTCCTGGATGTTTGTTACAATGTATCAGTGCAGACAATCCTTTCCTTCTCCTGGGTGTTTGTTACAATGTATCAGTGCAGACAATCCTTTCCTTCTCCTGGATGTTTGTTACAATGTATCAGTGCAGATAATACTTTCCTTCTCCTGGATGTTTGTTACAATGTATCAGTGCAGACAATCCTTTCCTTCTCCTGGATGTTTGTTACAATGTATCAGTGCAGACAATCCTTTCCTTCTCCTGGGTGTTTGTTACAATGTATCAGTGCAGATAATACTTTCCTTCTCCTGGATGTTTGTTACAATGTATCAGTGCAGACAATACTTTCCTTCTGGGTGTTTGTTACAATGTATCAGTGCAGACAATCCTTTCCTTCTCCTGTGTGTTTGTTACAATGTATCAGTGCAGATAATCCTTTCCTTCTCCTTAGTGTTTGTTACAATGTATCAGTGCAGACAATCCTTTCCTTCTCCTGGATGTTTGTTACAATGTATCAGTGCAGACAATCCTTTCCTTCTCCTGGGTGTTTGTTACAATGTATCAGTGCAGACAATCCTTTCCTTCTCCTGAGTGATTGTTACAATGTATCAGTGCAATCCTTTCCTTCTCCTGGGTGTTTGTTACAATGTATCAGTGCAGACAATCCTTTCCTTCTCCTGGATGTTTGTTACAATGTATCAGTGCAGACAATCCTTTCCTTCTCCTGGGTGTTTGTTACAATGTATCAGTGCAGATAATCCTTTCCTTCTCCTGGGTGATTGTTACAATGTATCAGTGCAGACAATCCTTTCCTTCTCCTGGATGTTTGTTACAATGTATCAGTGCAGACAATCCTTTCCTTCTCCTGGGTGTTTGTTACAATGTATCAGTGCAGACAATCCTTTCCTTCTCCTGAGTGATTGTTACAATGTATCAGTGCAATCCTTTCCTTCTCCTGGGTGTTTGTTACAATGTATCAGTGCAGACAATCCTTTCCTTCTCCTGGATGTTTGTTACAATGTATCAGTGCAGACAATCCTTTCCTTCTCCTGGGTGTTTGTTACAATGTATCAGTGCAGATAATCCTTTCCTTCTCCTGGATGTTTGTTACAATGTATCAGTGCAGACAATCCTTTCCTTCTCCTGGGTGATTGTTACAATGTATCAGTGCAGACAATCCTTTCCTTCTCCTGGATGTTTGTTACAATGTATCAGTGCAGACAATCCTTTCCTTCTCCTGGGTGTTTGTTACAATGTATCAGTGCAGACAATCCTTTCCTTCTCCTGGATGTTTGTTACAATGTATCAGTGCAGATAATACTTTCCTTCTCCTGGATGTTTGTTACAATGTATCAGTGCAGACAATCCTTTCCTTCTCCTGGATGTTTGTTACAATGTATCAGTGCAGATAATACTTTCCTTCTCCTGGATGTTTGTTACAATGTATCAGTGCAGACAATCCTTTCCTTCTCCTGGGTGTTTGTTACAATGTATCAGTGCAGATAATACTTTCCTTCTCCTGGATGTTTGTTACAATGTATCAGTGCAGACAATACTTTCCTTCTGGGTGTTTGTTACAATGTATCAGTGCAGACAATCCTTTCCTTCTCCTGTGTGTTTGTTACAATGTATCAGTGCAGATAATCCTTTCCTTCCCCTTAGTGTTTGTTACAATGTATCAGTGCAGACAATCCTTTCCTTCTCCTGGGTGTTTGTTACAATGTATCAGTGCAGACAATCCTTTCCTTCTCCTGGGTGTTTGTTACAATGTATCAGTGCAGACAATCCTTTCCTTCTCCTGGATGTTTGTTACAATGTATCAGTGCAGACAATCCTTTCCTTCTCCTGGGTGTTTGTTACAATGTATCAGTGCAGACAATCCTTTCCTTCTCCTGGGTGTTTGTTACAATGTATCAGTGCAGATAATCCTTTCCTTCTCCTGGGTGATTGTTACAATGTATCAGTGCAGACAATCCTTTCCTTCTCCTGGGTGATTGTTACAATGTATCAGTGCAGACAATCCTTTCCTTACTCTGGGTGTTTGTTACAATGTATCAGTGCAGACAATCCTTTCCTTCTTCTGGGTGTTTGTTACAATGTATCAGTGCAGATAATCCTTTCCTTCTCCTGGGTGATTGTTACAATGTATCAGTGCAGACAATCCTTTCCTTCTCCTGGGTGATTGTTACAATGTATCAGTGCAGACAATCCTTTCCTTACTCTGGGTGTTTGTTACAATGTATCAGTGCAGACAATCCTTTCCTACACCTGGGTGTTTGTTACAATGTATCAGTGCAGACAATCCTTTCCTTCTCCTGGGTGTTTGTTACAATGTATCAGTGCAGACAATCCTTTCCTTCTCCTTGGTGTTTGTTACAATGTATCAGTGCAGATAATCCTTTCCTTCTCCTGGGTGTTTGTTACAATGTATCAGTGCAGACAATCCTTTCCTTCTCCTTGGTGTTTGTTACAATGTATCAGTGCAGACAATCCTTTCCTTCTCCTTGGTGTTTGTTACAATGTATCAGTGCAGACAATCCTTACCTTCTCCTGGGTGTTTGTTACAATGTATCAGTGCAGACAATCCTTTCCTTCTCCTGGGTGTTTGTTACAATGTATCAGTGCAGACAATCCTTTCCTTCTTCTGGGTGTTTGTTACAATGTATCAGTGCAGATAATCCTTTCCTTCTCCTGGGTGTTTGTTACAATGTATCAGTGCAGACAATCCTTTCCTTCTCCTGGGTGTTTGTTACAATGTATCAGTGCAGACAATCCTTTCCTTCTCCTGGGTGTTTGTTACAATGTATCAGTGCAGACAATCCTTTCCTTCTCCTGGGTGTTTGTTACAATGTATCAGTGCAGACAATCCTTTCCTTCTCCTGGGTGTTTGTTACAATGTATCAGTGCAGACAATCCTTTCCATCTCCTGGGTGTTTGTTACAATGTATCAGTGCAGACAATCCTTTCCTTACTCTGGGTGTTTGTTACAATGTATCAGTGCAGACAATCCTTTCCTTCTCCTGGATGTTTGTTACAATGTATCAGTGCAGACAATCCTTTCCTTCTTCTGGGTGTTTGTTACAATGTATCAGTGCAGACAATCCTTTCCTTCTCCTTGGTGTTTGTTACAATGTATCAGTGCAGACAATCCTTACCTTCTCCTGGGTGTTTGTTACAATGTATCAGTGCAGACAATCCTTTCCTTCTCCTGGGTGTTTGTTACAATGTATCAGTGCAGACAATCCTTTCCTTCTTCTGGGAGTTTGTTACAATGTATCAGTTGCGACAATCCTTTCCTTCTTCTGGGTGTTTGTTACAATGTATCAGTGCAGACAATCCTTTCCTTCTCCTGGGTGTTTGTTACAATGTATCAGTGCAGACAATCCTTTCCTTCTCCTGGGTGTTTGTTACAATGTATCAGTGCAGACAATCCTTTCCTTCTCCTGGGTGTTTGTTACAATGTATCAGTGCAGATAATACTTTCCTTCTCCTGGGTGTTTGTTACAATGTATCAGTGCAGACAATCCTTTCCTTCTCCTGGGTGTTTGTTACAATGTATCAGTGCAGATAATCCTTTCCTTCTCCTGGGTGTTTGTTACAATGTATCAGTGCAGACAATCCTTTCCTTACTCTGGGTGTTTGTTACAATGTATCAGTGCAGACAATCCTTTCCTTCTCCTGGGTGTTTGTTACAATGTATCAGTGCAGACAATACTTTCCTTCTCCTGGGTGTTTGTTACAATGTATCAGTGCAGACAATCCTTTCCTTCTCCTGGGTGTTTGTTACAATGTATCAGTGCAGACAATCCTTTCCTTCTCCTGGGTGTTTGTTACAATGTATCAGTGCAGACAATCCTTTCCTTCTCCTGGGTGTTTGTTACAATGTATCAGTGCAGACAATCCTTTCCTTCTCCTGGGTGTTTGTTACAATGTATCAGTGCAGACAATCCTTTCCTTCTCCTGGGTGTTTGTTACAATGTATCAGTGCAGACAATCCTTTCCTTCTCCTGGGTGTTTGTTACAATGTATCAGTCTGGAGGCCACAGAAAACAGTTTACATCATAACAAACCCTCAGCTCTGAGCTCCTCATATAGACTGAAGCTGATGAATTCGCTTTCTTCTAGAATTAACGCTGCTCTTGTTGTGTTGCGGGGGCATCGCTAAGGGGTTCTATACAGTATATATATATATATAAATGTAATGTGTGTATATATACAGTCTGGTATACATGTGTAGTATTATTATATATTATGTATATATAAATGTAATGTGTGTATATATACAGTCAGGTATACATGTGTAGTATGATTATATATTATGTATATAAATGTAATGTGTGTATATATACAGTCTGGTATACACGTGTAGTATGATTATATATTATGTATATAAATGTAATGTGTGTATATATACAGTCAGGTATACATGTGTAGTATTATTATATATTATGTATATATAAATGTAATGTGTGTATATATACAGTCTGGTATACACGTGTAGTATGATTATATATTATGTATATAAATGTAATGTGTGTATATATACAGTCAGGTATACATGTGTAGTATTATTATATATTATGTATATAAATGTAATGTGTATATATACAGTCAGGTATACACGTGTAGTATGATTATATATTATGTATATACATGTAATGTGTGTATATATACAGTCAGGTATACATGTGTAGTATGATTATATATTATGTATATACAGTCAGGTATACATGTGTAGTATGATTATATATTATGTATATATAAATGTAATGTGTATATATACAGTCAGGTATACATGTGTAGTATTATTATATATTATGTATATATAAATGTAATGTGTGTATATATACAGTCTGGTATACACGTGTAGTATGATTATATATTATGTATATAAATGTAATGTGTGTATATATACAGTCAGGTATACACGTGTAGTATGATTATATATTATGTATATAAATGTAATGTGTGTATATATACAGTCAGGTATACACGTGTAGTATGATTATATATTATGTATATAAATGTAATGTGTGTATATATACAGTCAGGTATACACGTGTAGTATGATTATATATTATGTATATAAATGTAATGTGTGTATATATACAGTCAGGTATACACGTGTAGTATGATTATATATTATGTATATAAATGTAATGTGTGTATATATACAGTCAGGTATACACGTGTAGTATGATTATATATTATGTATATAAATGTAATGTGTGTATATATACAGTCAGGTATACACGTTTAGTATGATCATATAGTATATACAGTCATGGCGGTAAATGTTGGCCCCCTGAAGTTTTTCACGAAAATGAAGTATTTCTCCCAGGAAAGGATTGCAGTAACACAGGTTTTGCTATACACATGTTTATTCCCTTTGTGTGTATTGGAACTAAACCAAAAAAGGAGGAAAAAAGCAAATTGGACATAATGTCACCAAACTCCAAAAATGGGCTGGACAAAATTATTGGCACCTTTTACTTAAAGGACAACTGCAGTGGAATTACACTTATCCCCTATCCACAGGATAGGGGATAAGTGTTTGATCGCAGGGGGTCCGACCACTGGGACCCCCCTAGATCTCCCTAACGGGGCACCGGCATTAGCGCCCATGGTAACGTAGCGTCGACCTAGAGGTCGACGGTGACGCCCCGTCTCCTCCCCGTCCCAATACAGTTCTATGGGGGATGCGGGGAGGCACGAATGCTGTCTCTCCACTTCTCCCATAGAGATGTATGGAGGAGGCGTGCCGGCCGCAATGTCATGCTGTGGCTGGCACGCCCCCTATACAGTAGAGCCGCGTCCCCGTACAGGAGATCGCAGGGGGCCCCAGCGTTCGGACCCCCTGCGATCAAACACTTATCCCCAATCTTGACGATAGGGGATAAGTGTTTGTACTGCTGCAGATGTCCTTTAATATTTGGTTGCACACCCTTTGGAAAAAATAAGTGAAATCAGTGTCTTCCTATAACCATCAATAAGCTTCTTACACCTCTCAGCCGGAATGTTGGACCACTCTTCCTATAACCATCAATAAGCTTCTTACACCTCTCAGCCGGAATGTTGGACCACTCTTCCTATAACCATCAATAAGCTTCTTACACCTCTCAGCCGGAATGTTGGACCACTCTTCCTATAAGCATCAATAAGCTTCTTACACCTCTCAGTCGGAATGTTGGACCACTCTTCCTATAACCATCAATAAGCTTCTTACACCTCTCAGCCGGAATGTTGGACCACTCTTCCTATAACCATCAATAAGCTTCTTACACCTCTCAGCCGGAATGTTGGACCACTCTTCCTATAACCATCAATAAGCTTCTTACACCTCTCAGCCGGAATGTTGGACCACTCTTCCTATAACCATCAATAAGCTTCTTACACCTCTCAGCCGGAATGTTGGACCACTCTTCCTATAACCATCAATAAGCTTCTTACACCTCTCAGCCGGAATGTTGGACCACTCTTCCTATAACCATCAATAAGCTTCTTACACCTCTCAGCCGGAATGTTGGACCACTCTTCCTATAACCATCAATAAGCTTCTTACACCTCTCAGCCGGAATGTTGGACCACTCTTCCTATAACCATCAATAAGCTTCTTACACCTCTCAGCCGGAATGTTGGACCACTCTTCCTATAACCATCAATAAGCTTCTTATACCTCTCAGCCGGAATGTTGGACCACTCTTCCTTTACAAACTGCTCCAGGTCTCTTATTGAAAGGCGCCTTTTCCCAACAGTAAGTATAAGATCTCTCCACAGGTGATCAATGGGATTTAGATCTGGACTCATTGCTGACACTTCAGAACTCTCCAGCGCTTTGTTGTCATCCATTTCTGGGGCTTTTTGACGTATGTTTGGGGTCATTGTCCTGCTGGAAGACCCAAGATCTCAGACACAAACCCAGCTTTCTGACACTGGGCTGTACAGTGCGACCCAAAATCCATTGGTAATCCTCAGATTTCATGATGTATTGTACACATTCAAGGCCCCAAGTGCCAGAGGCAGCAAAACAACCCAAAACATCACTGACCTCCACCATATGTCACTGTAGGTACTGTGCTCTTTTCTTTGTAGGCCTCATTCCGTTTTCGGTGAACAGTAGAATGATTTGCTTTACCAAAAAGATCTATCTTGGTCTCATCTGTCCACAAGACGTTTTCCCAGAAGGATTTTGGTTACTCAAGTTCATTTTGGTAAAATGTAGTCTTTCTTTTTTATGTCTCTGTGTCAGCAGTGGGGTCCTCCTGGGTCTCCTCCATAGTGGGGTCCTCCTTGGTCTCCCCCATAGCGGGGTCCTCCTGGGTCTCCTCCATAGCGGGGTCCTCCTGGGTCTCCTCCATAGTGGGGTCCTCCTGGGTCTCCTCCATAGTGGGGTCCTCCTGGGTCTCCTCCATAGTGGGGTCCTCCTGGGTCTCCTCCATAGTGGGGTCCTCCTGGGTCTCCTCCATAGTGGGGTCCTCCTGGGTCTCCTCCATAGTGGGAGTGGGGTCCTCCCGGGTCTCCTCCATAGTGGGGTCCTCCTGGGTCTCCTCCATAGCGTTTCATTTCATATAAATGTGGACAGATAGTTCACACTGACACTGATGCTCCCTGAGCCTGCAGGACAGCTTGAATATCTTTGGAACTTGTTTGGGGCTGCTTATCCACCATCCGGACTATCCTGCGGTGACACCTTTCAGTTTCTCTCTTCCGTCCACGCCCAGGGAGATTATCTACAGTGCCATGGGTTGTAAAATTCTTGATAATGTTGCGCACTGTGGACAAAGACAAATCTCGATCTCTGGAGATGGACTTGTAACCTTGAGATTGTTGATATTTTTTCCACAATTTTGGTTCTCAAGTCCTCAGACAGTTCTCTTCTCCTCTTTCTGTTGTCCATGCTTAGTGTGGCACACACAGACACACAATGCAAAGACTAAGTGAACTTCTCTCCTTTATATCTGCTTTCAGGTGTGATTTTTATATTGCCCACACCTGTTACTTGCCCCAGGTGAGTTTTAAGGAACATCACATGCTTGAACAATCTTATTTATCCACAATTTTAAAAGGTGCCAATAATTTTGTCCGGCCCATTTTGGAGTTTGGTGACATTATGTCCAATTTGCTTTTTTTCCTCCTTTTTTGGTTTAGTTCCAATACACACAAAGGGAATAAACATGTGTATAGCAAAACATGTGTTACTGCAATCCTTTCCTGTGAGGAATACTTCATTTTCTAGAAAAATTTCAGAGGCGCCAACATTTACCGCCATGACTGTATATATATACTATACATCACTCTGCTCTGACCGATCAAGTGGTACCTGAAGGCAGTTAAAAAAAATGTCACAGGGTACAGAAATGACTTTTTTTCACACATCAGCAAAAAAGCAAGAAAAACTGCCAAAACGCATTGACCGCATTTCGGGTGTTTTTGCTGGTGGACAAAAAAAAAATCCGAGCCTCAAAGCAATAGAACAAAATCCCTGTGTCCACGTCTCCTGTGAGGTGAAGATCAGGTTACAAATAGAACTGTGGGGAGATTTAGAACTTTGCACAAAATTTATCATGTGCCTTGCACAAGTATGGTGAATTGCACCATATTTAGACCAACCAAAACGATCTACAAAAAACTTCTACCTACACCAACATTGCTAAAATTTCCCCCAGTGTGTATATGTACAATATAAATAAAACAGTACATTGTAATATATTTGTATATAGTTATAATTTAAAATTAAGAAAATGTAAATTATAACTACATACAAAAAAAATAAAATTATATATATATATATATATATAAATATATATATATATTTGTATATAGTAATAATTCAAATTTATAATTTTAAATATATGTGTGTGTATGTATATATACACTGAAGGCATCAAAACTCTGAATTATCACATGTGGAATTATAGACAGAACAATAAGTGTGAAACAACTGAAAATATGTCATATTCTAGGTTCTTCAAAGTAGACACCTTTTGCTTTGATTACTGCTTTGCACACTCTTGGCATTCTCTTGTTGAGATTCCAGAGGTAGTCACCTGAAATGGTTTTCACTTCACAGGTGTGCTGAGGAGGAGGAGGTGTGATGGTGTGGGGGAGGAGGTGTGATGGTGTGGAGGAGGAGGTGTGATGGTGTGGGGGAGGAGGTGTGATGGTGTGGGGGAGGAGGTGTGATGGTGTGGGGGAGGAAGTGTGATGGTGTGGGGGAGGAGGTGTGATGGTGTGGAGGAGGAGGTGTGATGGTGTGGGGGAGGAGGTGTGATGGTGTGGGGGAGGAGGTGTGATGGTGTGGGGGAGGAGGAAGTGTGATGGTGTGGAGGAGGAGGAGGTGTGATGGTGTGGGGGAGGAGGTGTGATGGTGTGGGGGAGGAGGTGTGATGGTGTGGGGGAGGAGGAAGTGTGATGGTGTGGAGGAGGAGGAGGTGTGATGGTGTGGGGAAGGTGGTGTGATGGTGTGGAGGAGGAGGAGGTGTGATGGTGTGGGGGAGGAGGTGTGATGGTGTGGAGGAGGAGGTGTGATGGTGTGGAGGAGGCGTGATGGTGTGGGGGAGGAGGCGTGATGGTGTGGGGGGAGGAGGCGTGATGGTGTGGGGGGAGGAGGCGTGATGGTGTGGGGGGAGGAGGCGTGATGGTGTGGGGGGAGGAGGCTTGATGGTGTGGGGGGAGGAGGCGTGATGGTGTGGAGGAGGAGGAGGCGTGATGGTGTGGAGGAGGAGGAGGTGTGATGGTGTGGAGGAGGAGGAGGTGTGATGGTGTTGGGGAGGAGGTGTGATGGTGTGGGGAAGGAGGTGTGATGGTGTGGGGAAGGAGGAGGTGTGATGGTGTGGGGGAGGAGGAGGTGTGATGGTGTGGGGAAGGAGGTGTGATGGTGTGGAGGAGGAGGTGTGATGGTGTGGGGGAGGAGGTGTGATGGTGTTGGGGAGGAGGTGTGATGGTGTGGGGGAGGAGGAAGTGTGATGGTGTGGGGGAGGAGGTGTGATGGTGTGGAGGAGGAGGAGGTGTGATGGTGTGGGGGAGGAGGTGTGATGGTGTGGAGGAGGAGGTGTGATGGTGTGGGGGAGGAGGTGTGATGGTGTGGGGAAGGAGGTGTGATGGTGTGGAGGAGGAGGTGTGATGGTGTGGGGGAGGAGGTGTGATGGTGTGGGGGAGGAGGTGTGATGGTGTGGGGGAGGAGGTGTGATGGTGTGGGGGAGGAGGTGGGATGGTGTAGGGGAGGAGGTGGGATGGTGTGGAGGAGGAGGTGTGATGGTGTAGGGGAGGAGGTGTGATGGTGTAGGGGAGGTGTGATGGTGTGGAGGGGGAGGTGTGATGGTGTGGAGGAGGAGGTGTGATGGTGTAGGGGAGGAGGTGTGATGGTGTGGAGGAGGAGGTGTGATGGTGTAGGGGAGGAGGTGTGATGGTGTAGGGGAGGTGTGATGGTGTGGAGGGGGAGGTGTGATGGTGTGGAGGAGGAGGTGTGATGGTGTGGGGGAGGAGGTGGGATGGTGTAGGGGAGGAGGTGGGATGGTGTGGAGGAGGAGGTGTGATGGTGTAGGGGAGGAGGTGTGATGGTGTAGGGGAGGTGTGATGGTGTGGAGGGGGAGGTGTGATGGTGTGGAGGAGGAGGTGTGATGGTGTGTGGGGGGGGGCTTTGCTGGTGACACTGTTGGGGATTTATTCTGATGGTATACTGACCTAGTATGTCTACCACAGCATCTGGCAGCGGCTGCTATTCCATCCGGTTTGCGTTTATTTGGACTTTTGGTCTGTACTGTATATAATATATTTACACACAAATACACACACACACATACACACACACATTATTTAAAATTATAAATTTGAATTATAACTATATACAAATCTAGAAGACAGATAAGAACAGCACATCCAGAGAAGATACAATGAGTTGGTGCACGCCATCATCTGGGTCTTGGTTAGGGATCCCAATGTAACAAATATCCACAGGAAAAGATGGCAGCACACAAACATTTCAAATCCACGTGTGGTTTATTTCATCCTCCGCACAAAAAAACAGGTGCAACGTTTCAACGATCTCACATCGTCTTTCTCAAGCATGATTGCGAAAGACGATGTGAGATCGTTGAAACGTTGCACCTGTTTTTTTGTGCGGAGGATGAAATAAACCACATGAGGATTTGAAATATTTTTTTGTGTGCTGCCGTCTTTTCCTGTGGATATTTATATATATATATATATATATATATATATATATTTGTATATAGTTATAATTCTAATTTATAATTTTAAATGTGTGTATGTATATTTGTATATAATTTTAATTACCGTATGTTTGTACATAGTTGTAATTCTAAATATTATGTGTGTATATATATTTGTATATAATTTTCTGCAGGTAAATAGGAGACAGAAGCGAGGACAGGCTGAACTTGTTTCCGATAACACTGCAGGTTACACACAAACCATCCAACCATTGGCCCCCACGTGTCTGCACCGATTCTTCATCATGGGAATCCACTATAAGGGTCCTGGGTGGTGAACACCACGCAACCACGATGTGTCTGCAGTCCAGATCTAAACCACAAATTGTATGCTGTGAGAGGGGGAGGATACACAGCTCTGACATCACACCGGGGAGACTCCGCCCACTCAGCACAGTTATAGAGAAAAGACATTATACCCTACATATCTGACCTCCAGCCGCAGGAGGAGGGAGGGGGATTTAATTTAGTATTTTACTAGTTATGGGGGCACTCTGCCCCTAGACATCTTATCCAAAGGATAGGGGATAAGATGTCTGATCGCAGGGGTCCCGCTGCTGGAGACATCCACGATCTTGGCTGTGGCACCCCAGACATCCGGTGCATGGAGCGAACTTCGCTCTGTGCAGGATGACTGGTGATGTGGGGCAGAAGCTCGTGATATCACGGCCACGCCCCCTCAATGCAGATCTATGGGAGGGGGCGTGACTACTGTAACGCCCCCTCCCATAGACTTGCATTGAGGGTGTGCGCCTCCGGCGCTGCACCCGAAGCTCTAAACGAACACCGGGTGCAGCAGGAAGATAGTGGTTAAGATGTCTAGGGGCAGAGTACCCCTTTAAGCTGCTCCTGTACAGTAAGGCAAGCAGAGGGTTTGGAGCTCTGTCTCAGGAAGCCCAACCACTATAAAGATATATCATCACAGGAATCAAACTATAAGTTAATTTATTGAGAAACTCGTATAAGAGGGAACCTGTCCCAAGAATACAGTAAATTGATATTTTGGTTTGTTCTTAAATCAATTTTTTTTTTTTACAATTTTTAACCTTTATCAATTAATTTTACAGAAAATAGAGCGTAAATTATTAATAAAGACATTGTCCAAGGTGTCACAGACCTCAGACCTCCGCATGTCGTTCAGTGCAAGAACAGTCAATGCTTATAAAGTGCTGAAGATGAGGAGAGTCCATCCAAATACCCAGCGGCCACCCCAAGGAAGAGGGGGCTGCGTCCATCCATTGAGGGTCTTCTGTGGGAATCCCTTTTGGTCACGGTAGTGGCCATCCTGTTATTTTTCTGAGCCGTCTCAGGTAGAAACAGATTAAAAACGTATGAAATGCGCATATAGAAATCAATTCTGTAAAGCGCCCCCTACAGGAGAAGGGGATTGCAGAGGAATCGGAAGGCATTGAGCCCCATTAAAAAGGAAGAGGCCATAAAATTTCTATAATAAATTGAGACGTCTGTCTACAGTGTAAAATTAAGCAGCGCCTCATGGAGACCAGGGACGTGCACAGGTTAACTAGAAAGGGGGCTTGAGCCCCTGCCCTTTTCATGTTCTTCCTATAAGTGCCCTGGACAGTCTGGTATCATTATGTGGGCATTTATATAAATAATTACAAGTGCCCTTTTATTTTAGTTCAGCCCCTGCCCCCCAAGATGTCTGTGCACGTCCCTGAGGGAGACACATGGTAGGAGCTGGTGGACATTACAATGATGGGAGTTGTTCACTCACTACCAGCTGTTGGGTGTCTTCAGTTGTTGACTCACTTCTCTCATCAGTCTTCTGATCCTTTTTCTTCTCTTTATGCCCAATAACACTCCCAACACCTGCTCCAACTCCAGTTCCGATGGCCCCGCCGGCAACACCCCCCCCAACTGCACCCACGAAGGCGGCAAGCTCAGAGGCCAGAACGACTCCAGCCACAGCAGCCCCTGCGATACCACCGGCAAGGGTAAGGACCCCACCCCCCACTGCGCATCCCATCCCGATGGCACATTTGGTGAAGCGTTTGGAGTATTCGGCACAGAATTTTTCCACTTCTTGGTCTAAGAGAGTCTTGGTCTCGTCCACGAGCTTCTGGCACTCTGCGTCATTGTCGCCTCTCAGACTCTGCCCATACTCGTGGAGAAGGCGAGAAGCCTCATCGCTGACCTTCATCCGCATCTTAGAGGTCGTGACCCTCAAGATTTTCAATGGAGAAGAAGTCATGGGAGCCTGAGGAGGACACAACGAGGTCACATTACATTCCATTGTCTGGGAGGACTAGAAATTATTTATGGTCTCCAATTACCAGACCAAGGACAATGTCCAACCCGTGTAAGAATGATGACATCATCAGCCCGCTATGGCTATAGGGCAGTGTTCCCAAACCTATGTCTCGACAAACCTACAACTCCCATCATGCCTAGACAACCAAAGCCTGTCCAGGCATAATGGGCAGAGCCACAGCTGGAGAGACGCAATACCAGACACAACCTCTGGAGGAGCAATATGGGGAATGGCGGGGCTGACGGGGAATGGAGGGGCTGACGCAGAATGGCGGGGCTGACTTAATTCAGAGATCTTCTTTAGGCTTCCCTCAGTATTCACCACACACATCTTCCTCCTCCTTTCCCCACTGTACTCAAATTGAGATCTGCACTAGACTGTGGCAACTCCCCCCCCTACACTATATACAGGAGAATTTGGGGGTTCCCTTGAGCAGACAGGGTCACTTGATCACCACTGCATCTCTCTCTCTTAAAGGTACAGTACATAAATAACATAATACACAGTGAATATATTAAACATAATAAAGTGCTTGAACATATTGACCAGAGCCACAGCTGGAGAGCCGCAATACCAGACACGACCTCTGGAGGAGCTATGGTTTTCTATTTCTGGACAACCCCATTGAAAGGGATATTCCGGCCATAGACACCTTATCCCCTATTCAAAGGATAGGGGGATAAGATGTCTGATCGCGGGGAGCCCGCCGCTGGGACCCCCTGCGATCTCCGTTCAGCACCCGCATTCTATGCCGGGCTGCTGCTCCAGTCTCGGAAACCTCTGTGTTCCCGAAACTGGAGACGTGATGTCACGCCACGCCCCCACCATTCATGTCTACATGAATTGAGGGGGCGTGATGTTACGAGGGGGATCGCTTGGGGGGGGGGGGGGGGTACGTGTTGTCCCGTTTTTGGATAGGGGATAAGATGTCTATGGCTGGAGTACCCCTTTAAGTGAAATGACCGAGATACAGAATATATTGAGCGGTATGATAAGTTCTGTTACCTCTTTTGCCACAAAATCCTGGAATTTCTTAACGGTGTTTTTCATGTTTTTCATGTTCTCAAGTGCATAAAACATCTGGAGAAAGAAAAAGAGGAGTCAGTGTGAATAAAGAGAGAGAGGAGTCTCATAGTCTTGTGTGGATGGATATGGGGCACACTGGGGTCTTATAACAAAGGCTCCTCCTCCTGCCGGGACCCCCAGGGATCATCAACTACAGGAAAACCCAGTGGTAAGTGGTCACTTTCTATGCAGCGCCACCACAGGACAAACTAAGCATTACACAGAGCCCACTCATCTCACTGGATTAGCGCAGATCGGGGGTACGTTCTATCATCCTGATATGCTGCCCCTAGTGGCCATCTGATGACATTACACTGTTACCTCTAATGGAGAAGCAAAGCTGAAGTGTTCTCTCTGCAAAGTGCTGACGAAATCCTGAAAGATAAGAAACTCGTGAGAAGGAAGCGGAAAAAAACATTTATAATCACATGAGAGATCCTGAGGCCAAAACACCCGGCCTGACCGAGTCTGAGTCTTCATAGGGTGATGGGATCCTGACAGGACTCAACTCAATATCTGCACTGATACAATGTAAGGGAACAGCCTGACAACCATCTCAGCCCCGCACTTGTAAGGTCTATTGTACAGCAAAGACCTCCAGCGTGGAACCCACATGACTACAGCGCAATGTTCTGTATTGTAGTAGTAGTAATAACAAGGATAATAATAACAACAATATTATTATCATTATTATCATCATTATTATTATCATTGTTATTATATTATTGTTATTATCATCATTATTATTATATTATATTATTGTTATCAATGTTATTATTATTGTTATCATCATTATCATTGTTGTTGTTAGTAAGAAAAATAACAACAACGATAATAATAATGATAATAATAATGATAATAACAAACAATAATAATAATGACAATGATAATAACAATGATAATAATAAAAATAATAACAATAATATTGTTATTATTGTTGTTGTTATTATTATCATTGTTATTATTATTATTATCATTGTTATTAGCATCAATGATAATAATAATAATGATAATAATAACAACGATGATGATGATAATAATGATAATAAATAATAATAATAATAAACAATTAATTATTATCTCATATCCAACCTTAAGCATTTGACCCAAATGGCCACACGTGATCTTCGCGCCATGGACATCAGTTTTGCTGTGAAGCCAGACGCCCCCCACAAGGTCCGATACGTAGGTGATCATGTGATCCCTGAAATCATCGTCCATGTCTGTGAATTAATAGAGAAATGATTATGGATCCACCAGACTACAGTCCTAGAGAAGAGGCCGATGATCTCCTGGATCTCAGGACTGATCACTGATCCGTTCTCCATCATTGCACATATTTCCAGCATCTGTCACATAGAATGTCCCCTCGATGGTTTGTAACGTTGTCCATTGGTCCCTGGAGGGACAGTTCTTCTGAGCGGCGGCCATCTTACCTGACAGCCTTCCCTGATTGGATCTCAGGAACGCCTTCCCCGGGTGCGGCAGGAGGAAGCCGCTCACAGACGGACTGCGCAGAGTCTCCAGCACGCGGTGGTATGTCGAGCTTTTCCGAAGTTTCTATAAAAAGAAACGTAAAATATTCTGTGTCCATTATTGTGGTGATAGATTCATCAACCACAGGAGCTCACAATCTAATCCCTCTATGATAGTATAACTCCCATCATCCCTGACATCTAATCTACATAATGTATCACTCCCATCATCCCTGACATCTAATCTACATACTGTATCACTCCCATCATCCCTGACATCTAATCTACATAATGTATCACTCCCATCATCCCTGACATCTAATCTACATAATGTATCACTCCCATCATCCCTGACATCTAATCTACATAATGTATCACTCCCATCATCCCTGACATCTAATCTACATAATGTATCACTCCCATCATCCTGACATCTAATCTACATAATGTATCACTCCCATCATCCCTGACATCTAATCTACATACTGTATCACTCCCATCATCCTGACATCTAATCTACATAATGTATCACTCCCAACATCCCTGACATCTAATCTACATAATGTATCACTCCCATCATCCCTGACATCTAACCTACATAATGTATCACTCCCATCATCCCTGACATCTAATCTACATAATGTATCACTCCCATCATCCCTGACATCTAATCTACATAATGTATCACTCCCATCATCCCTGACATCTAATCTACATACTGTATCACTCCCATCATCCCTGACATCTAATCTACATAATGTATCACTCCCATCATCCCTGACATCTAATCTACATAATGTATCACTCCCATCATCCCTGACATCTAATCTACATAATGTATCACTCCCATCATCCCTGACATCTAATCTACATACTGTATCACTCCCATCATCCCTGACATCTAATCTACATAATGTATCACTCCCATCATCCCTGACATCTAATCTACATAATGTATCACTCCCATCATCCCTGACATCTAATCTACATAATGTATCACTCCCATCATCCTGACATCTAATCTACATAATGTATCACTCCCATCATCCCTGACATCTAATCTACATACTGTATCACTCCCATCATCCCTGACATCTAATCTACATAATGTATCACTCCCATCATCCCTGACATCTAATCTACATAATGTATCACTCCCATCATCCCTGACATCTAATCTACATAATGTATCACTCCCATCATCCCTGACATCTAATCTACATAATGTATCACTCCCATCATCCCTGACATCTAATCTACATAATGTATCACTCCCATCATCCCTGACATCTAATCTACATAATGTATCACTCCCATCATCCCTGACATCTAATCTACATAATGTATCACTCCCATCATCCTGACCATCTAATCTACATAATGTATCACTCCCATCATCCCTGACATCTAAATACTGTATCACTCCCATCATCCCTGACATCTAATCTACATAATGTATCACTCCCATCATCCTGACATCTAATCTACATAATGTATCACTCCCATCATCCCTGACATCTAATCTACATACTGTATCACTCCCATCATCCCTGACATCTAATCTACATAATGTATCACTCCCATCATCCCTGACATCTAATCTACATAATGTAACACTCCCATCATCCCTGACATCTAATCTACATAATGTATCACTCCCATCATCCCTGACATCTAATCTACTTAATGTATCACTCCCATCATCATATCTAATCTACATAATGTATCACTCCCATCATCCCTGACATCTAAATACTGTATCACTCCCATCATCCCTGACATCTAATCTACATAATGTAGCACTCCCATCATCCCTGACATCTAATCTACATAATGTATCACTCCCATCATCCTGACCATCTAATCTACATAATGTATCACTCCCATCATCCCTGACATCTAAATACTGTATCACTCCCATCATCCCTGACATCTAATCTACATAATGTATCACTCCCATCATCCTGACATCTAATCTACATAATGTATCACTCCCATCATCCCTGACATCTAATCTACATAATGTATCACTCCCATCATCCCTGACATCTAATCTACATAATGTATCACTCCCATCATCCCTGACATCTAATCTACATAATGTATCACTCCCATCATCCCTGACATCTAATCTACATAATGTATCACTCCCATCATCCTGACATCTAATCTACATAATGTATCACTCCCATCATCCCTGACATCTAATCTACATAATGTATCACTCCCATCATCCCTGACATCTAATCTACATAATGTATCACTCCCATCATCCCTGACATCTAATCTACATAATGTATCACTCCCATCATCCCTGACATCTAATCTACATAATGTATCACTCCCATCATCCCTGACATTTAACCTAAATAATGTATCACTCCCATCATCCTGACCATCTAATCTACATAATGTATCACTCCCATCATCCCTGACATCTAAATACTGTATCACTCCCATCATCCCTGACATCTAATCTACATAATGTATCACTCCCATCATCCTGACATCTAATCTACATAATGTATCACTCCCATCATCCCTGACATCTAATCTACATAATGTATCACTCCCATCATCCCTGACATCTAATCTACATAATGTATCACTCCCATCATCCCTGACATCTAATCTACATAATGTAACACTCCCATCATCCTGACCATCTACATAATGTATCACTCCCATCATCCTTGACCCCAGGAGCTGATAATCTAATAATCACACAGGCTCTGAGGTTCTGATGTGGCCCCAGATTTAAAGGGGTACTCCACTGGAAAACATTTTTTTTAGATCAACTGGTGCCAGAAAGTTATACAGATTTGTAAATGACTTCTATTTAAAAATCTTAATACTTCCAGTACTTATCAGCTGCTGTATACTACAGAGAAAGTTCTTTTCTTTTTGAATTTCTTTTCTGTCTGACCACAGTGCTCTCTGCTGACATCTCTGTCCATTTTAGGAACTGTCCAGGGTAGAAGCAAATCCCCATAGCAAACCTCTCCTGCTCCGGACAGTTCCTAAAATGGACAGAGGTGTCAGCAGAGAGCACTGTGACACCTCTTAGAGATTGAAAAGAACTACACAACTTCCTGTGGAGAATACAGCAGCTGATAAGTACTGGAAGGATTCATATTTTTACATAGAAGTAATTTACAAATATGTCTAACTTTTTTCTGGCACCTCTTGATTAAAAAAAAAAAAAATGTTTTCCATTGAAGTGCCTCTTTAAATCATTAAATTCCCTTGTCCGCCATGATGCCCTGATATTTATGGCTCCAGATTGTTGGGTTGTGTTGATTCTCGTGGCGTCCTCATTGGATCACGTACGGCGCCGTATCCTCACGTACCTCAGTCTCGTGATCTATATAGGACTTCGCCGCTTCTCGTCCGCAGTTGTCGGGATCATGCCAGTCCCGAACCAGGATATTTAAGTGCTGGGATATAAAACATAAGAAAAAAACATAAATAACGAAGGAACCGCAGCGCAAATGTTCTGTATGACGCGAAGTAATAGTCACCTGTAGATATTGTAGAGAGAAAGATTCCCCTGTGAGCTCCGAGACATGGAGATACATCTGAGAAGACACAGACACATGGCGGTCAGTAAGGTCACATGGGCCGAGGGGCCGTCACTCCACCTTCTGACCAGTGATGGACATAATGGACTGGTACACTGTAACGACACAGTAATCTACCGTACCTCAAGATAATCCAGCTCCGTGGTTTTCAAGCTCGTGTTTACATTGAAGATCTGAGGAACAAAAACGCGTTACATTGGAAGATATTCATGAAATGAAAAACGCGTGGATGACCCTTCATCCCCCACCATCGTGACCGGAAGAGCAAGTTAAAGGGGTATTCCGGCTTTATTCATCTTATCCCCTATCCAAAGGTCTTCTCCCCCATCTCGGTGCAGCTCCTGGCATTCTGTGCCGGGCACTGCCTCCGAGACGGCGATGTCATAGCCACGTCCCCTAGTGACGTCACGCCATGCCCCCTCCATGCATGTCTGCCATCATGCCCCCTCCCATAGACATGAATGGAAGGGGCGTGAAGTAACTAGGGGGCGTGGCCGTGATGTCACATCCCCGTCGCGGAGGCAGAACAGAATATCAGGGGCTGCACCAAGATCGCGGGGGTCCCCAGTGGTGGGACCCCTGATATCATACATCTTATCCCCTATCTTTTGGATGGGGATAAGATGTATAAAGCCAAAATACCCTTTTAAATGAAACTACCCTGGACCCTCAGGTTATGTTCACACTGCAGAATCCCTCCAGAATTCCGTGAGGGGAATTCCGCTAGTAAAATTCCGCATGGTGAACGTTAGCATCTGTCTTCTGCGAGACCCGTTCACACTGCGGAATTTCAGCGGCGGACAATTCCGCCACTGAAATTGTTCCGTGCAAAGAAAGAACATGTTCATTCTTAGCCCGGAAGTCTGCGAGCACTGCATAGCGGTCAATGGTGATGGCGCAGTGCCGCACGGTCCTACCGCCGCCGTCTGCTGCTAGGCTGAATCTCCGCTCGCTGAATTCCGTGGGCGGAGATTCAGCTACAATTCCGCAGTGTGAACATACCCTCATACTGGGGATACTGGGAAATGGGGGATAGATATTATTTGCTGGGACAAGCAGCCCACAGTGTCCTTGTACTGTCACCCAGCTACCAGGTGAATAGTTGTCGTATGGCTGAGGGGTTCTCTCTCCAAGTGTCTAAACTTCCATCCGAGTATTGTGAGCTGAACCTGTATAACCTGCTATTTCCTGTGCCACTGTAGTATTACGTCCAACATTTTGCTCTATACTGCCATCACTGGTGGATCGCATCTGTAAGAATGCATGGAACATTGGTCACATGACTCCTCCCAGATCAGTTGCTATGTAGAAGCTGCTAGAAGGTCTGAGGATGGAGTCTCTTAAGTCCATCCTGCTTTTCTCAGAGGGCTGGATCCAGTTAGTCTGGCCCTAGGAAGAGTAATGTGGACCTGAATGTCTTCCTCCTGCTTGGCCTAATATAGTATATCCCAGTTTCCAGCTGAAGCCTGATGTGCAGCAAATAAAGCCCTGGCTGTGCCAGCAAAGCCACTTCACTTCCACTATCTAAAGTTCCCCAATCAGATTAGGGTCGGCTGCAGTGATCATGTGTAATGTCTCCGGCCCACACCAAGAGGGCAAATCATCTCAAATCAAATATTCAGCTTCACTCCCTGAGGTTTGGGCTCATGTTATGGATGGTGTAACCCAGACAAGGACCATGTTCAATAACCCCCAGATCCCCAGGACGAAAAGATGTAGGAGCTTTTATTATCAGCTCACATACCAGGTAGGAGCTGAGGAGCATGGACAGGGCAGAGAGCTTGATACAAGTCTCCCGATCACTTTCAATGTCCAGCGACCCTTCTGTGTCCAGGACGAACACGGCCATCTATAGGGGGAGAATGAAAAGGTGAGGGCCACGTAAGAGGTAAGATGATGGAAATCCTATATAATCTATAGGAAGGAGAACGAGAAGGTGAGGACCATGTAAGATGATGGAAACAGTATACAATCTATAGGGGGGGGGAACGAGAAGGTGAGGACCACGTAAGAGGTAAGGTGATGGAAATCCTATATAATCTATAGGAAGGAGAACGAGAAGGTGAGGACCACGTAAGAGGTAAGGTGATGGAAATCCTATATAATCTATAGGAAGGAGAACGAGAAGGTGAGGACCACGTAAGATGATGGAAACAGTGTACAATCTATAGGGGGAGAATGAAAAGGTGAGGGCCACGTAAGAGGTAAGATGATGGAAATCCTATACAATCTATACAGATGAGAAAGAGAAGGTGAGGACCACGTAAGAGGAAAGATGATGGAAATCATGTACAATATATAGAGGCAAATGAAGCAACTGGATTCTCCATTGTCAATCCTCCATAAATTCACACAGTCTTAGGGTTTGTTACAATGTGTCAGAGTAGAAAAATCAGAGCTCAAATCTCCCCTGTCCTGGACTCTAGGTGGAGAGATCCAAGGAGAGAGATACATTGCGCTCTTTACCTTTTCACCGTTCCGCTCCAGGATGAATGGTCTGCTCCACACCCATATCCCCTTGGTGACACTGTCTGTCCCGGATCTCCATTTAAACCCAGACAGGGTCTCATCGGCTCCCCCTAGGCTTACCGGCTGACCCTTCTCCTACACATACAAAAATCAAGTTAATCCATTATGAATGATATTGTGGGCATGCTCTATACTACAGATGGATCCCTCTCTGTACGGTACGCCTTCCACATGGGCAGTGTAAACATATGGCGGACCCCCCCCCCCCTGCATTATACAGACAATAACATTTTAGCTTTAGGTCAGTGGTCTCAAACTGTGGCTCTCCAGATATTGCAAAACTTCAAACTCCCAGCATGCCAGACAGCCGTTGGCTGTCTGGGCATGCTGTGAGTTGAAGTTTTGCACTATCCGGCGGGCCACAGTTTGAGACCACTGCTTTGGAGACCACTGCTTTAGGTGGGGACTAGTCGCCCCTTCGATCCCATGCTGTACACTATATTGCCCTCTGCAGGTGATGACTCCTCACCAGGTTGTAAAGGGCTCTCAGAATGTAATTCAATAGGCTGGATTTTCCTTTCCTCTTCTCCCCGATCACACAGATGAGGCACAGGGGGTAACCTGAGACCTCACTGTTCACAAAGCATCTGTCCACAGCAGTTTCATCCAACCACATCTGCCTCTGGGGATCGGTGTAGACCAGCTGAACGGGATGAGCCGGAGCCTAAGGATACAAAATGTCTTTTTTAAAATATTTTTGCTAAAAATCTTTGAATTGAAGACGTGAAGCTGACCGTTGAGAAAGTACCAGATCCACACTCCAACTGAGTGTCCACTGTGATCCCACCTAAAATATCAGAAGGGATGACTACTTTGCTTTCAACTGGATCATTTATGAAATATTACTGGGGCAGTGAAGATACCCATGGCGGTCCCTAAAAAACTCACAATAAAGGTAACATCTGTGCTGCACATCTTCTTCAGGTATGTACTAGATATAACTGAATGGTATCCAGAAACCTTTGGCAATAAGGTCGGCCTGGACTCACCTGACCTAGACCCCACACCCTCGTACAATGCTTTCATTTACCGGTTTGTACTGCGCTTCTTTGGCGGCCAGCTGAACCGTTGACACCACATTCTTGAGGCGGTAGGCCGGTATAAGTTGGTCTTTCTGACAGACTTTCCTGCATTCTGGGCAGCGATAACCCAGGATCGGTGTAGTGGACCAGTAGGATGTGATGCAGGGTTTGCAGAAGGTGTGGCCACAAGTGATAATGACCGGGTCATTGAACTCTGTGAGGCACACGGAGCACATGATATCCTCTTCTATTTTTGAGAAATGTGCAGACCTTTCATGGGACATGGCCGCCCTAACACAGATATATGGGGGAGAATTAAAGGAATGTTACACACTAACAACATATGTGGTCTGACACATGGAAGCTGGACATGACACACTCGGCTCTGCTATACAGTGGCACAAAAAATATTTAGTCAGCCAACAAATGTGCAAGTTCTCCCACTTAAAAAGATGGTAGAGGCTGTAATTTTCATCAAAGGTTATAACATCAACTATGAGACAGAAGGAGAAACAAAAGCCATAAAATCACAGTCTGATTTTTAAAGAATTTATTTGCAAATTATGGTGGAGAATAAGTATTTTCCCCTTTTTGGCAATGACAGAGGTCAAACGTTTTCTGTAAGTCTTCACAAGGTTTTCACACACTGTTTCTAGTATTTTGGCCCATTCCTCCATGCAGATCTCCTCTAGAGCAGTGATGTTTTGGGGCTGTCGCTGGGCTGTCAATACCTACCTACAGGGAAAGGTATTTATAGCAGTGCAAAAGAGTGGGCATCCCCATAGACCCTGGTGCAGCGATTTATTTATAGGACCTTGAAATGCTTCTTATGAAGCCACTCCTTCATTGCCCGGGCGGTATGTTTGGGATTATTTTCATGCTGACAGACCCAGCCACGTTTCATCTTCAATGCCCTTGCTGATGGAAGGAGATTTTAACTCAAAAACCTCATGATACACGGCCCCCAGTCCTGTATGTCTTCCATTTTCTAATAATTGCTCCCACAGTTGATTTCTTCACACCAAGCTGCTTGCATATTGCAGATTCAGTCTTCCCAGCCTGGTGCAGGTCTACAATTTTGTTTCTGGTGTCCTTCGACAGCTCTTTGGTCTTGGCCATAGTGGAGTTTGGAGTGTGACTGTTTGAGGTTGTGGACAGGGGTCTTTTATACTGATAACAAGTTCACACAGGAGCCATTACATAGTAACATAGTTCATAAGGTTGAAAAAAGACCAGAGTCCATCAAGTTCAACCTATTACCCTAATGAGTCCCTACTGAGTAAAGTTGATCCAGAAGAAGGCAAAAAACCCTCATACTAGAGGTAAAAATTCCTTCCCGACTCCAAATATGTAATCAGAATAAATCCCTGGATCAACGTTCTGTCCCTATAAATCTAGTATATATAACCTGTAATGTTATTATTCTCCAAAAATGCATCCAGACCCTTTTATATTTTATTACAGAGTTCACCATGACACCTCCTCAGGGAGAGAATTCCACAGTCTCACTGCTCTTACAGTAAAGAACCCCCGTCTGTGCTGGTGAAGAAACCTTCTTTCCTCTAGACGTAGAGGATGCCCCCTTGTTATTGATACAGTCCTGGGTATAAATAGATCATGGAGAGATCTCTGTACTGTCCTGATATATTATATATATTATTAGGTCACCTCCTTGTTATATATACAGTCCTGGGTATAAATAGATCATGGAGAGATCTCTGTACGGTCCTGATATATTATATATATATATTATTAGGTCCCCTCCTTGTTATATATACAGTCCTGGGTATAAATAGATCATGGAGAGATCTCTGTACTGTCCTGATATATTATATATATTATTAGGTCACCTCCTTGTTATAGATACAGTCCTGGGTATAAATAGATCATGGAGAGATCTCTGTACTGTCCTGATATATATATTATTAGGTCACCTCCTTGTTATATATACAGTCCTGGGTATAAATAGATCATGGAGAGATCTCTGTACTGTCCTGATATATTATATATATTATTAGGTCACCTCCTTGTTATATATACAGTCCTGGGTATAAATAGATCATGGAGAGATCTCTGTACTGTCCTGATATATTATATATTATTAGGTCACCTCCTTGTTATATATACAGACCTGGGTATAAATAGATCATGGAGAGATCTCTGTACTGTCCTGATATATTTATACATAGTTATTAGGTCACCTCCTTGTTATATATACAGTCCTGGGTATAAATAGATCATGAAGAGATCTCTGTACTGTCCTGATATATTTATACATAGTTATTAGGTCGCCCCCTAAGTCTTCTTTTTTCTAAACTAAATAACCCTAATTCTGATAATCTTTCTGGGTACTGTAGTCCTCCCATTCCCCGTATTTCCCTGGTTGCCCGTCTTTGAACCCTCTCCAGCTCCACTATATCTTTCTTGTACACTGGTACCCAGTACTGTACACAGTATTCTATGTGTGGTCTGACCAGTACTGTACACAGTATTCTATGTGTGGTCTGACCAGTACTGTACACAGTATTCCATGTGTGGTCTGACCAGTACTGTACACAGTATTCTATGTGTGGTCTGACCAGTACTGTACACAGTATTCTATGTGTGGTCTGACCAGTACTGTACACAGTATTCTATGTGTGGTCTGACCAGTACTGTACACAGTATTCTATGTGTGGTCTGACCAGTACTGTACACAGTATTCTATGTGTGGTCTGACCAGTACTGTACACAGTATTCTATGTGTGGTCTGACCAGTACTGTACACAGTATTCTATGTGTGGTCTGACCAGTACTGTACACAATATTCTATGTGTGGTCTGACCAGTACTGTACACAGTATTCTATGTGTGGTCTGAACAGTACTGTACACAGTATTCAATGTTTGGTCTGACCAGTACTGTACACAGTATTCTGTGTGTGGTCTGACCAGTACTGTACACAGTATTCTGTGTGTGGTCTGACCAGTACTGTACACAGCATTCTATGTGTGGTCTGACCAGTACTGTACACAGCATTCTATGTGTGGTCTGACCAGTACTGTACACAGTATTCTATGTGTGGTCTGACCAGTACTGTACACAGTATTCTATGTGTGGTCTGACCAGTACTGTACACAGTATTCCATGTGTGCTCTGACCAGTACTGTACACAGTATCCTATTTGTGGTCTGACCAGTACTGTACACAGTATTCCATGTGTGGTCTGACCAGTACTGTGCACAGTATTCTATGTGTGGTCTGCCCAGTACTGTACACAGTATTCTATGTGTGGTCTGATCAGTACTGTACACAGTATTCTATGTGTGGTCTGACCAGTACTGTACACAGTATTCTATGTGTGGTCTGACCAGTACTGTACACAGTATTCTATGTGTGGTCTGACCAGTACTGTATACAGTATTCTATGTGTGGTCTGACCAGTACTGTACACAGTATTCTATGTGTGGTCTGACTAGTGATTTTTACAGCAGTAGAATTATTTCCTTGTCGTGGGCATCTATGCCTCTATTGATGCTCCCCATGATTTTATTAGCCTTGGCAGCAGCTGCCCGACACTGGTCACTACAGCTAATGTGCATTACCGTACATTTATCAGTGTTACCTCATCTGCCACTTCCCAGCCCAAGCCTCCAACCTATCCAGATCCATTTGTAACAGTGCACTGTCCTCTATAGTGTTTACCACTTTACAGAGTTTAGTGTCATCTGCAAAGATTGATACTTTACTATTCAACCCCTCTGCAAGGTCATTTATGAATATATTAAATAGGACAGGACCCAAGATGGACCCCTGTGGTACCCCACTAGTAACAGTCACCCAATCAGAATAAGTACCATTAATAACCACCCTCTGTTTCCTATCACTGAGCCAGTTACTTACCCACTTACACACATTCTCCCCCAGAATAATCCTTCTCATTTCATGCACCAACGTTTTATGTGGCACCGTATCAAATGCTTTGGAAAAATCCAGATATACGACATCCAGTGATTGCCCCTGGTCCAGTCTGGAGCTCACCTCCTCATAAAAGCTGATCAGGTGACAGGACCGATCCCTCATAAATCCATGCTGATATGGGGTCATACATTTATTTTTATCAAGATACTCCAAAATAGCATCTCTTAGAAAACCCTCAAACAATTTACATACAACAGAGGTTAAACGAACAGGTCTATAATTCCCAGGGTCACCTTTTGACCCCTTATTAAATATTGGCACCACATTTGCCATGCACCAGTCCTGGGGAACAGTCCCTGTTACTATAGAGTCCGGGAATATTAAAAATAGGGGTCTGTCTATTACATTACTTAATTCCTTTATAACACGTGGGTGAATGCCATCTAGACCTGGGGATTTGTCTATTTAGATTTTTTGTAGGTGGCACTGTACTTCCTCCTGGGTTAGACAGGTGACCTGTACTTCTTCCTGGGTTAGACAGGTGACCTGTAATTCTTCCTGGGTTAGACAGGTGACCTGTATTGGGGAGTTTACCTTATCTCGCTGTATTTCACCTGTCATTTCATTTTCCTCGGTGAACACAGTGGAGAAGAATTTGTTTAGTATATTTGCCTTTTCCTGATCCCCGTTTATAATTTCTTCCTCATCATTTTTTAAAGGGCCCACACTTTCATTTTTGACCCTTTTGTTATATATATAGTTAAAGAACATTTTGGGGTTAGTTTTACTCTCTTTGGCAAGGAGTCTTTCTGTCTCTATTTTTGCGGCTTTTATCAGTTTTTTTTACATATTTTACATTTTTCTCTATAACTTTTTAATCCTTCTTCACTGTTGTCCTGTTTTAGTAGTTTAAATGCTTTATTTTTGTCATTTATTGCCCCCTTAACATTTTTATTCATCCATATTGGTTTTCTTTTATTTCTGACCCTTTTATTCCCATAAGGTTTATACATCTTACAGTGAAAATTTAAGATATTTTTAAAAGTCTCCCATTTAGTGTCAGTATTCTTGTTTTTAAGGACATTATCCCATTTTATATTGTTAAGGGCTTCTCTGAGTTGATTGGACTTTGCCTTCCTAATGTTCATTGTTTTTGTGGCCCCTCGAGAGATTCCCTTATTGAAGAACAAGTTATAATGTATTATATTATGATCACTATTTCCTAGGTGTCCTTCTACCTGCACATTAATTACTCTGTCAGGTCTGTTGGTTAATATTAAGTCTAGTAGGGCGCCCCCTCTGGTCAGGTCTGTTGGTTAATATTAGGTCTAGTAGGGCGCCCCCTCTGGTCAGGTCTGTTGGATAATATTAAGTCTAGTAGGGCGCCCCCTCTGGTCAGGTCTGTTGGATAATATTAAGTCTAGTACGGCGCCCCCTCTGGTCAGGTCTGTTGGATAATATTAAGTCTAGTAGGGCGCCCCCTCTGGTCAGGTCTGTTGGTTAATATTAGGTCTAGTAGGGCGCCCCCTCTGGTCAGGTCTGTTGGATAATATTAAGTCTAGTAGGGCGCCCCCTCTGGTCAGGTCTGTTGGTTAATATTAAGTCTAGTAGGGCGCCCCCTCTGGTCAGGTCTGTTGGTTAATATTAAGTCTAGTAGGGCGCCCCCTCTGGTCAGGTCTGTTGGTTAATATTAAGTCTAGTAGGGCGCCCCCTCTGGTCAGGTCTGTTGGTTAATATTAAGTCCA
The DNA here is from genome assembly GCF_029499605.1 of Hyla sarda. NCBI lineage: Eukaryota > Metazoa > Chordata > Amphibia > Anura > Hylidae > Hyla > Hyla sarda. Next base: position 228,989,497 of record NC_079196.1, read on the forward strand.
GTAGGGCGGCCCCTCTGGTCAGGTCTGTTGGTTAATATTAAGTCTAGTAGGGCGCCCCCTCTGGTCAGGTCTGTTGGTTAATATTAAGTCTAGTAGGGCACCCCCTCTGGTCAGGTCTGTTGGTTAATATTAAGTCTAGTAGGGCGCCCCCTCTGGTCAGGTCTGTTGGGTAATATTAAGTCTAGTAGGGCGCCCCCTCTGGTCAGGTCTGTTGGGTAATATTAAGTCTAGTAGGGCGCCCCCTCTGGTCAGGTCTGTTGGTTAATATTAAATCTAGTAGGGCGCCCCCTCTGGTCGGGCCCTGACCCATTTGGGACAGATAATTGTCTTTATAGTCAGAAACCTGTTTCCTTTATGAGATTCACAGGTCTCAGTCTCCCAGTTTATATCAGGATAAAGTCTCCATTATTATCACCTCGTTCTGATTTGCTGTTTATTTCCCTCAATAATTGATCTTCTGGCTTTAAGACAGGTAAGGAGTGGAGGACAGAGGAGACTCTTAGGCTAGGTTCACACTGTGGAATTTCTGGGCAGAATTTCTGCTAGAGATCGAGACGACGGCACTAGGACCGCGCAGACTACATTGTCGTCCTCATAGATGGCAATGCATCCACCCAGAAATGCATTGCAGTCTATGGGGGCAGCAGCAATTCAGTCTGCTCGGTCCTAGAAATTCTGCAGTGTGAACTCAAAGAAGAAGTTACAGGTCTGAGAGGCAGAAATCTTACTTGTTTGTAGGTGACCAAATACTTATGTTACCGAGGAATTTACCAATTCATTCATTATAAATCCTACAATGTGATTTCCTGTATTCTTTCCCCGATTCTGTCTCATAGTTGAGGTTATAACCTATGATGATAATTACAGCCTCATCTTTATAAGGGGGAGTACTTGTACAATTGGGGGCTGACTAAATACTTTTATGCCCCCCTGTAGTCTCATCACGATCCGTTATCTGTGGTCTAACACGGGAGACCCCTTTATTTGTACTCAGGGTAATATACTATACACTATACACATTATATACACCCTGGGGGAGATTTATCAAAACCCGTCCAGAAGAAAAGTTACCCAGTTGCCCATAGCAACCAATCAGATTGCTTCTTTCATTTTTAAAAAGGCCTCTGCAAAATGAAAGCAGTGATCTGATTGGTTGCTATGGGCAACTGGGTAACTTTTCCTCTGCACAGGTTTTAAGCCAGAAAACTGGTTTGACAAATCCCTTAAATTGTAAATTCTGCAAAAGTAGTAACAGGAAACTTACGGCTTAGAGGTGCTGCCCCCCATATGATGAGCGCAGTCACCCCGATAACTGCGACCTGTACGGGAGAGAACGAGGCATAAGAGGAACAAGGAGGACCCCAAAATATCTATATATCCTCCCTACCCTATATATACCCATATATCCTTACATATATATATATCTATACACTGTATACTCCTGTATACTCCTTATATCTATACACTGTACACTCCTGTATACTCCTTATATCTATACACTGTACACTCCTGTATACTCCTTATATCTATACACTGTACACTCCTGTATACTCCTTCTATCTATACACTGTACACTCCTGTATACTCCTTATATCTATACACTATACACTCCTGTATACTCCTTATATCTATACACTGTACACTCCTGTATACTCCTTATATCTATACACTGTACACTCCTGTATACTCCTTCTATCTATACACTGTACACTCCTGTATACTCCTTATATCTATACACTATACACTCCTGTATACTCCTTATATCTATACACTATACACTCCTGTATACTCCTTCTATCTATACACTGTACACTCCTGTATACTCCTTCTATCTATACACTGTACACTCCTGTATACTCCTTATATCTATACACTATACACTCCTGTATACTCCTTATATCTATACACTGTACACTCCTGTATACTCCTTATATCTATACACTGTACACTCCTGTATACTCCTTATATCTATACACTGTACACTCCTGTATACTCCTTATATCTATACACTGTACACTCCTGTATACTCCTTATATCTATACACTGTACACTCCTGTATACTCCTTATATCTATACACTGTATACTCCTGTATACTCCTTATATCTATACACTATACACTCCTGTATACTCCTTATATCTATACACTGTACACTCCTGTATACTCCTTATATCTATACACTGTACACTCCTGTATACTCCTTATATCTATACACTGTACACTCCTGTATACTCCTTATATCTATACACTGTACACTCCTGTATACTCCTTATATCTATACACTATACACTCCTGTATACTCCTTATATCTATACACTATACACTCCTGTATACTCCTTATATCTATACACTGTACACTCCTGTATACTCCTTATATCTATACACTGTACACTCCTGTATACTCCTATCTATACACTGTACACTCCTGTATACTCCTATCTATACACTGTACACTCCTGTATACTCCTTCTATCTATACACTGTACACTCCTGTATACTCCTTCTATCTATACACTGTACACTCCTGTATACTCCTTCTATCTATACACTGTACACTCCTGTATACTCCTTCTATCTATACACTGTACACTCCTGTATACTCCTTCTATCTATACACTGTACACTCCTGTATACTCCTTCTATCTATACACTGTACACTCCTGTATACTCCTTCTATCTATACACTGTACACTCCTGTATACTCCTTATATCTATACACTATACACTCCTGTATACTCCTTATATCTATACACTGTACACTCCTGTATACTCCTTCTATCTATACACTGTACACTCCTGTATACTCCTTCTATCTATACACTGTACACTCCTGTATACTCCTTCTATCTATACACTGTACACTCCTGTATACTCCTTCTATCTATACACTGTACACTCCTGTATACTCCTTATATCTATACACTGTACACTCCTGTATACTCCTTATATCTATACACTGTACACTCCTGTATACTCCTTATATCTATACACTGTACACTCCTGTATACTCCTTATATCTATACACTGTACACTCCTGTATACTCCTTATATCTATACACTATACACTCCTGTATACTCCTTATATCTATACACTGTACACTCCTGTATACTCCTTATATCTATACACTATACACTCCTGTATACTCCTTCTATCTATACACTGTACACTCCTGTATACTCCTTATATTTATACACTGTACACTCCTGTATACTCCTTATATCTATACACTGTACACTCCTGTATACTCCTTATATCTATACACTGTACACTCCTGTATACTCCTTATATCTATACACTATACACTCCTGTATACTCCTATCTATACACTGTACACTCCTGTATACTCCTATCTATACACTCCTGTATACTCCTTATATCTATACACTATACACTCCTTATATCTATACACTGTACACTCCTGTATACTCCTTATATCTATACACTATACACTCCTGTATACTCCTTATATCTATACACTGTACACTCCTGTATACTCCTTATATCTATACACTGTACACTCCTGTATATACCTTATATCTATACACTGTACACTCCTGTATACTCCTTATATCTATACACTGTACACTCCTGTATACTCCTTATATCTATACACTGTACACTCCTGTATACTCCTTATATCTATACACTGTACACTCCTGTATATACCTTATATCTATACACTGTACACTCCTGTATACTCCTTATATCTATACACTGTACACTCCTGTATACTCCTTATATCTATACACTGTACACTCCTGTATACTCCTTATATCTATACACTGTACACTCCTGTATACTCCTTATATCTATACACTGTACACTCCTGTATACTCCTTATATCTATACACTGTACACTCCTGTATACTCCTTATATCTATACACTGTACACTCCTGTATACTCCTTATATCTATACACTGTATACTCCTTATATCTATACACTGTGCACTCCTGTATACTCCTTATATCTATACACTATACACTCCTGTATACTCCTTATATCTATACACTGTATACTCCTGTATACTCCTTATATCTATACACTGTGCACTCCTGTATACTCCTTATATCTATACACTGTACACTCCTGTATACTCCTATCTATACACTGTACACTCCTGTATACTCCTATCTATACACTCCTGTATACTCCTTATATCTATACACTCCTGTATACTCCTTATATCTATACACTGTATACTCCTGTATACTCCTTATATCTATACACTGTACACTCCTGTATACTCCTTATATCTATACACTGTACACTCCTGTATACTCCTTATATCTATACACTATACACTCCTGTATATACCTTATATATATACACTGTACACTCCTGTATACTCCTTATATATATACACTGTACACTCCTGTATACTCCTTATATCTATACACTATACACTCCTGTATACTCCTTATATCTATACACTATACACTCCTGTATACTCCTTATATCTATACACTGTACACTCCTGTATACTCCTTATATCTATACACTATACACTCCTGTATACTCCTTATATCTATACACTGTACACTCCTGTATACTCCTTATATCTATACACTATACACTCCTGTATACTCCTTCTATCTATACACTGTACACTCCTGTATACTCCTTCTATCTATACACTGTACACTCCTGTATACTCCTTCTATCTATACACTGTACACTCCTGTATACTCCTTCTATCTATACACTGTACACTCCTGTATACTCCTTCTATCTATACACTGTACACTCCTGTATACTCCTTCTATCTATACACTGTACACTCCTGTATACTCCTTCTATCTATACACTGTACACTCCTGTATACTCCTATCTATACACTGTACACTCCTGTATTCCTGTATACTCCTTCTATCTATACACTGTACACTCCTTCTATCTATACACTGTACACTCCTGTATACTCCTATCTATACACTGTACACTCCTGTATACTCCTATCTATACACTGTACACTCCTGTATACTCCTTATATCTATACACTGTACACTCCTGTATACTCCTTATATCTATACACTGTACACTCCTGTATATACCTTATATCTATACACTGTACACTCCTGTATACTCCTTATATCTATACACTATACACTCCTGTATACTCCTTATATCTATACACTGTACACTCCTGTATACTCCTTATATCTATACACTGTACACTCCTGTATACTCCTTATATCTATACACTGTGCACTCCTGTATACTCCTTATATCTATACACTGTACACTCCTGTATACTTCTTATATCTATACACTGTACACTCCTGTATACTCCTTATATCTATACACTGTACACTCCTGTATACTTCTTATATCTATACACTGTACACTCCTGTATACTCCTTATATCTATACACTGTACACTCCTGTATACTCCTTATATCTATACACTATACACTCCTGTATACTCCTTATATCTATACACTGTACACTCCTGTATACTCCTTATATCTATACACTGTACACTCCTGTATACTCCTTATATCTATACACTGTACACTCCTGTATACTCCTTATATCTATACACTATACACTCCTGTATACTCCTTATATCTATACACTGTACACTCCTGTATACTCCTTATATCTATACACTGTACACTCCTGTATACTCCTTATATCTATACACTGTACACTCCTGTATACTCCTTATATCTATACACTGTACACTCCTGTATACTCCTTATATCTATACACTGTACACTCCTGTATATCTATACACTGTACACTCCTGTATACTCCTTATATCTATACACTGTACACTCCTGTATACTCCTTATATCTATACACTATACACTCCTGTATACTCCTTATATATATACACTGTACACTCCTGTATACTCCTTATATCTATACACTGTACACTCCTGTATACTCCTTATATCTATACACTGTACACTCCTGTATATCTATACACTGTACACTCCTGTATACTCCTTATATCTATACACTGTACACTCCTGTATACTCCTTATATCTATACACTGTACACTCCTGTATACTCCTTATATCTATACACTGTACACTCCTGTATACTCCTTATATCTATACACTGTACACTCCTGTATACTCCTTATATCTATACACTGTACACTCCTGTATACTCCTTATATCTATACACTGTACACTCCTGTATACTCCTTATATCTATACACTGTACACTCCTGTATATATCTTATATCTATACACTGTACACTCCTGTATACTCCTTATATCTATACACTGTACACTCATGTATACTCATTATATCTATACACTGTACACTCCTGTATACTCCTTATATCTATACACTGTACACTCCTGTATATACCTTATATCTATACACTGTACACTCCTGTATACTCCTTATATCTATACACTGTACACTGCTGTATACTCCTTATATCTATACACTGTACACTCCTGTATATACCTTATATCTATACACTGTACACTCCTGTATACTCCTTATATCTATACACTGTACACTCCTGTATACTCCTATCTATACACTGTACACTCCTGTATACTCCTATCTATACACTGTACACTCCTGTATACTCCTTCTATCTATACACTGTACACTCCTGTATACTCCTTCTATCTATACACTGTACACTCCTGTATACTCCTTCTATCTATACACTATACACTCCTGTATACTCCTTATATCTATACACTGTACACTCCTGTATACTCCTTATATCTATACACTGTACACTCCTGTATACTCCTATCTATACACTCCTGTATACTCCTTATATCTATACACTGTACACTCCTGTATACTCCTTATATCTATACACTGTACACTCCTGTATACTCCTTATATCTATACACTGTACACTCCTGTATATACCTTATATCTATACACTGTACACTCCTGTATACTCCTTATATCTATACACTGTACACTCCTGTATACTCCTTATATCTATACACTGTACACTCCTGTATACTCCTTATATCTATACACTGTACACTCCTGTATACTCCTTATATCTATACACTATACACTCCTGTATATACCTTATATATATACACTGTACACTCCTGTATACTCCTTATATCTATACACTGTACACTCCTGTATACTCCTTATATCTATACACTGTATACTCCTTATATCTATACACTGTACACTCCTGTATACTCCTTATATCTATACACTGTACACTCCTGTATATACCTTATATCTATACACTGTACACTCCTGTATACTCCTTATATCTATACACTGTACACTCCTGTATACTCCTTATATCTATACACTGTACACTCCTGTATACTCCTTATATCTATACACTGTACACTCCTGTATACTCCTTATATCTATACACTATACACTCCTGTATATACCTTATATATATACACTGTACACTCCTGTATACTCCTTATATATATACACTGTACACTCCTGTATACTCCTTATATCTATACACTATACACTCCTGTATACTCCTTATATCTATACACTGTACACTCCTGTATACTCCTTATATCTATACACTGTACACTCCTGTATACTCCTTATATCTATACACTGTACACTCCTGTATACTCCTTATATCTATACACTGTACACTCCTGTATACTCCTTATATCTATACACTGTACACTCCTGTATACTCCTTATATCTATACACTGTACACTCCTGTATACTCCTTATATCTATACACTGTACACTCCTGTATATATCTTATATCTATACACTGTACACTCCTGTATACTCCTTATATCTATACACTGTACACTCCTGTATACTCCTTATATCTATACACTGTACACTCCTGTATACTCCTTATATCTATACACTATACACTCCTGTATACTCATTATATCTATACACTGTACACTCCTGTATACTCCTTATATCTATACACTGTACACTCCTGTATATACCTTATATCTATACACTGTACACTCCTGTATACTCCTTATATCTATACACTGTACACTCCTGTATACTCCTTATATCTATACACTGTACACTCCTGTATATACCTTATATCTATACACTGTACACTCCTGTATACTCCTTATATCTATACACTGTACACTCCTGTATACTCCTTATATCTATACACTGTACACTCCTGTATACTCCTTATATCTATACACTATACACTCCTGTATACTCCTTATATCTATACACTGTACACTCCTGTATACTCCTTATATCTATACACTGTACACTCCTGTATACTCCTTATAGCTATACACTGTACACTCCTGTATACTCCTTATATCTATACACTGTACACTCCTGTATACTCCTTATATCTATACACTGTACACTCCTGTATACTCCTTATATCTATACACTGTACACTCCTTATATCTATACACTGTGCACTCCTGTATACTCCTTATATCTATACACTGTACACTCCTGTATACTCCTTATATCTATACACTGTACACTCCTGTATATCTATACACTGTGCACTCCTGTATACTCCTTATATCTATACACTGTACACTCCTGTATACTCCTTATATCTATACACTGTACACTCCTGTATATCTATACACTGTACACTCCTGTATACTCCTTATATCTATACACTGTACACTCCTGTATACTCCTTATATCTATACACTGTACACTCCTGTATACTCCTTATATCTATACACTGTACACTCCTGTATACTCCTTATATCTATACACTGTACACTCCTGTATACTCCTTATATCTATACACTGTACACTCCTGTATATCTATACACTGTACACTCCTGTATACTCCTTATATCTATACACTGTACACTCCTTATATCTATACACTATACACTCCTGTATACTCCTTATATCTATACACTGTACACTCCTGTATACTCCTTATATCTATACACTGTGCACTCCTGTATACTCATTATATCTATACACTCCTGTATACTCCTTATATCTATACACTGTACACTCCTGTATACTCCTTATATCTATACACTGTACACTCCTGTATACTCCTTATATCTATACACTATACACTCCTGTATACTCCTTATATCTATACACTATACACTCCTGTATACTCCTTATATCTATACACTGTACACTCCTTATATCTATACACTGTACACTCCTGTATATACCTTATATCTATACACTGTACACTCCTGTATACTCCTTATATCTATACACTGTACACTCCTGTATACTCCTATCTATACACTGTACACTCCTGTATACTCCTATCTATACACTGTACACTCCTGTATACTCCTATCTATACACTCCTGTATACTCCTTATATCTATACACTGTACACTCCTGTATACTCCTTATATCTATACACTGTACACTCCTGTATACTCCTTATATCTATACACTGTACACTCCTGTATATACCTTATATCTATACACTATACACTCCTGTATATACCTTATATCTATACACTGTACACTCCTGTATACTCCTTATATCTATACACTGTACACTCCTGTATACTCCTTATATCTATACACTGTACACTCCTGTATACTCCTTATATCTATACACTGTACACTCCTGTATATACCTTATATCTATACACTGTACACTCCTGTATACTCCTTATATCTATACACTATACACTCCTGTATACTCCTTATATCTATACACTGTACACTCCTGTATACTCCTTATATCTATACACTGTACACTCCTGTATACTCCTTATATCTATACACTGTGCACTCCTGTATACTCCTTATATCTATACACTGTACACTCCTGTATACTTCTTATATCTATACACTGTACACTCCTGTATACTCCTTATATCTATACACTATACACTCCTGTATACTCCTTATATCTATACACTATACACTCCTGTATACTCCTTATATCTATACACTGTACACTCCTGTATATATCTTATATCTATACACTGTACACTCCTGTATACTCCTTATATCTATACACTGTACACTCCTGTATACTCCTTATATCTATACACTGTACACTCCTGTATACTCCTTATATCTATACACTGTACACTCCTGTATACTCCTTATATCTATACACTGTACACTCCTGTATACTCCTTATATCTATACACTGTACACTCCTGTATACTCCTTATATCTATACACTGTACACTCCTGTATACTCCTTATATCTATACACTGTACACTCCTGTATACTCCTTATATCTATACACTGTACACTCCTGTATACTCCTTATATCTATACACTATACACTCCTGTATACTCCTTATATCTATACACTGTATACTCCTTATATCTATACACTGTACACTCCTGTATACTCCTTATATCTATACACTGTACACTCCTGTATACTCCTTATATCTATACACTGTACACTCCTGTATACTCCTTATATCTATACACTGTACACTCCTGTATACTCCTTATATCTATACACTGTACACTCCTGTATATACCTTATATCTATACACTGTACACTCCTGTATACTCCTTATATCTATACACTATACACTCCTGTATACTCCTTATATCTATACACTGTACACTCCTGTATACTCCTTATATCTATACACTGTACACTCCTGTATACTCCTTATATCTATACACTGTGCACTCCTGTATACTCCTTATATCTATACACTGTACACTCCTGTATACTCCTTATATCTATACACTGTACACTCCTGTATACTCCTTATATCTATACACTGTACACTCCTGTATACTCCTTATATCTATACACTGTACACTCCTGTATATACCTTATATCTATACACTGTACACTCCTGTATACTCCTTATATCTATACACTATACACTCCTGTATACTCCTTATATCTATACACTGTACACTCCTGTATACTCCTTATATCTATACACTGTACACTCCTGTATACTCCTTATATCTATACACTGTGCACTCCTGTATACTCCTTATATCTATACACTGTACACTCCTGTATACTTCTTATATCTATACACTGTACACTCCTGTATACTCCTTATATCTATACACTGTACACTCCTGTATACTTCTTATATCTATACACTGTACACTCCTGTATACTCCTTATATCTATACACTATACACTCCTGTATACTCCTTATATCTATACACTATACACTCCTGTATACTCCTTATATCTATACACTGTACACTCCTTATATCTATACACTATACACTCCTGTATACTCCTTATATCTATACACTGTATACTCCTTATATCTATACACTGTACACTCCTGTATACTCCTTATATCTATACACTATACACTCCTGTATACTCCTTATATCTATACACTATACACTCCTGTATACTTCTTATATCTATACACTGTACACTCCTGTATACTCCTTATATCTATACACTGTACACTCCTGTATATCTATACACTGTACACTCCTGTATACTCCTTATATCTATACACTGTACACTCCTGTATACTCCTTATATCTATACACTGTACACTCCTGTATACTCCTTATATCTATACACTGTACACTCCTGTATACTCCTTATATCTATACACTGTACACTCCTGTATACTCCTTATATCTATACACTGTACACTCCTGTATACTCCTTATATCTATACACTGTATACTCATTATATCTATACACTGTGCACTCCTGTATACTCCTTATATCTATACACTGTACACTCCTGTATACTCCTTATATCTATACACTGTACACTCCTGTATACTCCTTATATCTATACACTGTACACTCCTGTATACTCCTTATATCTATACACTGTACACTCCTGTATACTCCTTATATCTATACACTGTGCACTCCTGTATACTCATTATATCTATACACTGTACATTCCTGTATACTCCTTATATCTATACACTGTACACTTCTGTATACTCCTATCTATACACTGTACACTCCTGTATACTCATTATATCTATACACTATACACTCCTGTATACTCCTTATATCTATAAACCCCTGTATCCCCCATGTACCCCAGTATCCCCCTATATACCCCTGTATCCCCCTACATACACCTGCATCCCCCTGTATTCCCCTATATACCCCTGTATCCCTCTGTATACCCCTATATACCCGTGTATCCCCCAGTATCCCCCTATATACCCCTGTATCCCCCTATATTCCCCAGTTTACCCCTATATACCTCTGTATCCCCCTATATCTCCCTGTATCCCCCTATATACCCCTGCATCCCCCTGTATTCCCCTGTATCCCCCTATATACACCTGCATCCTTCTGTATTCCCCTGTATCCCCTATATACCCATGTATACCCCTGTATCCCCCTATATACCCCTGTATCCCCCTATATACCCCTGTATCCCCCTATATACCCCTGTATCCCCCTATATACTCCTATATCCCCCTGTATTCCCCAGTTTACCCCTATATACCCCTGTATCCCCCTAAATCTCCCTGTATACCCATATATACCCCTGTATCCCCCTATATCTCCCTGTATCCCCCTATATACCCCTGTATCCCCCTATATTCCCCTGTTTTCCCCCAGTTTACCCCTATATACCCCGGTATCTCCCTATATACCCCTGTATCCCCCTATATACCTCTGTATCCCCCTGTATCCCCCATGTTTAACCCCTCACCGGTCTCCTGTTCTGTGCGGTTGTCAGGAAGCTGGAAAGGAAAGTGAAAGTTCCTTGTTGCCGCCTCTGACCTGTTGCTATTGGTGGATCCTCTGGAGGAGGCGGAGCTGCATTTAGTTGATCTGTGTCTGATACATTGTATCCTCCCTTCTGTTCTTAACCCCTTCCTGCCTGAACCAGCTGCAGATTAGTAATGTGATGTACACGGAGGAATATCTGCTGGGAGTTATCATCCTCTGATACCCCTGTATGGGGGGGGGGGACCCCATCATCCTCTGATACCCCTGTATGGGGGGGGGACCCCATCATCCTCTGATACCCCTGTATGGGGGGGGGGGGATCCCATCATCCTCTGATACCCCTGTATGGGGGGGACCCCATCATCCTCTGATACCCCTGTATGGGGGGGGGGGGGGGATCCCATCATCCTCTGATACCCCTGTATGGGGGGGGGGGGGGTCCCATCATCCTCTGATACCCCTGTATGGGGGGGGGGGGCGTCCCATCATCCTCTGATACCCCTGTATGGGCGGGGGATCCCATCATCCTCTGATACCCCTGTATGGGGGGGGGGGGCGTCCCATCATCCTCTGATACCCCTGTATGGGCGGGGGATCCCATCATCCTCTGATACCCCTGTATGGGGGGGGGGGGGGTCCCATCATCCTCTGATACCCCTGTATGGGGGGGGGGGGGCGTCCCATCATCCTCTGATACCCCTGTATGGGGGGGGGGGGTCCCATCATCCTCTGATACCCCTGTATGGGGGGGGGGGCGTCCCATCATCCTCTGATACCCCTGTATGGGCGGGGGATCCCATCATCCTCTGATACCCCAGGATGGGCGGGGGACCCCATCATCCTCTGATACCCCTGTATGGGGGGGATCCCATCATCCTCTGATACCCCTGTATGGGCGGAGGATCCCATCATCCTCTGATACCCCTGTATGGGCGGAGGATCCCATCATCCTCTGATACCCCTGTATGGGCGGGGGATCCCATCATCCTCTGATACCCCAGGATGGGCGGGGGACCCCATCATCCTCTGATACCCCTGTATGGGGGGGATCCCATCATCCTCTGATACCCCTGTATGGGCGGAGGATCCCATCATCCTCTGATACCCCTGTATGGGCGGAGGATCCCATCATCCTCTGATACCCCTGTATGGGCGGAGGATCCCATCATCCTCTGATACCCCTGTATGGGAGGAGATCCCATCATCCTCTGATTCCCCTGTATGGATGGGAGATCCCATCATCCTCTGATACCCCTGTATGGGCGGTGGACCCCATCATCCTCTGATACCCAGTATGGGCGGGGGATCCCATCATCCTCTGATACCCCTCTATGGGCGGGGGATCCCATCATCCTCTGATACCCCTGTATGGGCGGTGGACCCCATCATCCTCTGATACCCTGTATGGGAGGGGGATCCCATCATCCTCTGATACCCCTGTATGGGCAGGAATCACATCATCCTCTGATACCCTGTATGGGCGGGGGATCCCACTATACTCTAATACCCCTGTATGGGCCGGAGATCCCATCATCCTCTGATACCCCTGTATGGGCGGAGGATCCAATCATCCTCTGATACCCTGTATGGGCGGAGGATCCAATCATCCTCTGATACCCCTGTATGGGCGGCGGATCCCATCATCCTCTGATACCCCTGTATGGGCGGGGGATCTCACTATACTCTAATACCCCTGTATGGGCCGGAGATCCCATCATCCTCTTATACCCCTGTATGGGCGGGGGATCCCATCATCCTCTAATACCCCTGTATGGATGGGAGATCCCATCATCCTCTGATACCCTGTATGGGGGGGGGGACCCCATCATCCTCTGATACCCTGTATGGGCGGGGGACCCCATCATCCTCTGATACCCCTGTATGGGGGGGACCTCATCATCCTCTGATACCCCTGTATGGGGGGGGGGATCCCATCATCCTCTGATACCCCTGTATGGGGGGGACCTCATCATCCTCTGATACCCCTGTATGGGGGGGACCCCATCATCCTCTGATACCCCTGTATGGGGGGGGGGGATCCCATCATCCTCTGATACCCCTGTATGGGGGGGGGGGTCCCATCATCCTCTGATACCCCTGTATGGGGGGGGGGGGGGGGCGTCCCATCATCCTCTGATACCCCTGTATGGGCGGGGGATCCCATCATCCTCTGATACCCCAGGATGGGCGGGGGATCCCATCATCCTCTGATACCCCTGTATGGGAGGAGATCCCATCATCCTCTGATTCCCCTGTATGGATGGGAGATCCCATCATCCTCTGATACCCCTGTATGGGCGGTGGACCCCATCATCCTCTGATACCCAGTATGGGCGGGGGATCCCATCATCCTCTGATACCCCTCTATGGGCGGGGGATCCCATCATCCTCTGATACCCTGTATGGGCGGGGGATCCCATCATCCTCTGATACCCCTGTATGGGCGGTGGACCCCATCATCCTCTGATACCCTGTATGGGAGGGGGATCCCATCATCCTCTGATACCCCTGTATGGGCAGGAATCACATCATCCTCTGATACCCTGTATGGGCGGGGGATCCCACTATACTCTACTACCCCTGTATGGGCCGGAGATCCCATCATCCTCTGATACCCCTGTATGGGCGGAGGATCCAATCATCCTCTGATACCCTGTATGGGCGGAGGATCCAATCATCCTCTGATACCCCTGTATGGGCGGCGGATCCCATCATCCTCTGATACCCCTGTATGGGCGGGGGATCTCACTATACTCTAATACCCCTGTATGGGCCGGAGATCCCATCATCCTCTTATACCCCTGTATGGGCGGGGGATCCCATCATCCTCTAATACCCCTGTATGGATGGGAGATCCCATCATCCTCTGATACCCCTGTATGGGTGTGGGATCCCATCATCCTCTCATACCCTGTATGGGCGGGGATCCCATCATCCTCTGATACCCCTGTATGGGCGGGGATCCCATCATCCTCTGATACCCCTGTAAGGGCGGAGGATCCCATCATCCTCTGATACCCCTGTATGGACAGGAATCACATCATCCTCTGATACCCTATGTGCAATCCACTGGGGGCTCAACCTCTCCCAATTTCACCAAAAAGTCCCAATAAATTTGATGTATTCTCACTTGCATGTTTTTTTCATATGTTTTTTTTTTCCAATGTTAATCTTTATGGGACATTGGGGACTAGCATATCTCCCTAGTTAGTTATTTACCATGTATTCATTTTTTGAGAGTCCTTCATTAAGGTGAGTTTGGATGTACATCACAGGTCAGGCAGTGTTATATACATTGCAAGAACGTGCTTAGTATGAATGTGAATTGGTGAGACACTTGGGCGGATTGTGGAGGGGTTGTAACAGGTTTTCTGTATCTCCCCCAACGCACCCGTATATGTGAAACTCCCATTACAGTCATTAAGTGGCACGGGCAGGGGATTATTTTGTATATCCCCCTGATGTCCATGTCAATTTGTGTCACGGGCCGGGATGTATTATACATATCTCACGTACGGGACTATAAGTATGTATATGTATGACCTTTAATAATGAGGGACTCACTTATACATATGATATATAATATATAATACACAAAAAATATTGTCTAGTATGGGAGTGAACGTGCTGTCCCTCAGTGTCCTATGGTTAACTTGCAGAAGCCGCTGGTCAATAAGAAGTATGAGTATATTATGTTTCATGCAAGTGGACTTGTTTCCCTCATCCAAGATGGCTGTCCCGACTGGAGGAGCACATACAGCGCATGCGCTGAAGTCTGAAGCGAGTGTGCTCCTGTGGTTGGTCTGCCCGCTTGGATGAATGAATGTTGGGCACATGCACAGTGTTGGCTGATCTCATGCAGTCCAAGCTAAACATCGCGTGACAGGCTGGCATTATTTAGGCTGGGGAGGGCCAGTAACAATGGTTCTCGCCCACCCTGGTAACGTCAGGCTGTTGCTGCTTGGTTTGTATCTGGCTGTGTGTTTTTTTTTTTTTTACTATAAAAAAATAAAAAAATGTGTGGTTCCCCAGCAACAGCCTGACGTTACCAGGGTGGGTAAGGACCATTATTACTGGCCCTCTCCAGCCTAAATAATGCCAGCCTGTTACCGCCTAGGACCAGGAGCGCCATATTTGATGCTCCGGGCCTGTTGGTACCAGCTCTTCCCAGCACCCCTGTGGCGGTGGGTACCAGGGTAATAATTGGAGGTTGGTGCCAGCTGTTTTTGGGGCTAACGCTAAGGCCCAGCTTAGTAATGGATTCCGTCTATAAGACAGCTTCCACTACTATGCCTAAAAATTCAATTAGAAAATACACTCCCCCACAGCCCTCGTTAACCCTTTCATTGATATTTAAAGGGGTTATCCAGGAAAAAAAACTTTTTTTATATATCAACTGGCTCCAGAAAGTTAAACAGATTTGCAAATTACTTCTATTAAAAAATCTTAATCCTTTCATTACTTATGTGCTTCTGAAGTTAAGGTTGTTCTTTTCTGTCTAAGTGCTCTCTGATGACACGTGTCTCGGGAAATGCCCAGTTTAGAAGCAAATCCCCATAGAAAATCTCTTCTAAACTGGGCATTTCCCGAGACACGTGTCATCATAGAGCACTTAGACAGAAAAGAACAACCTTAACTTCAGAAGCTCAGAAGAAGCTCCTGAACTTCAACAACTAAAGGTCTGTGCTCCGTTTTCTTCAAATCTCTACTGTAGTAATTTACAAATCTGTTTAACTTTCTGGAGCCAGTTGATATATATAAAAAAGTTTTTCCTGGAATACCCCTTTAAAAACCACTGGTCATCGTCGCAATCCACCAAATTTGTAGTACTCCTCCACATTCACGTATCTGAAATGAGAAGAAAATAAAAATAAAATAAAAAGGTTAGTACATTTTTGGCGCTCTCCCCTGTGGAGTGTGCCCATACTGCAGTCTGTTCCTAAACAGGGAGCCTCTAATTCTTGATGTCTGCCTACTGTATCCTGTATATACATGCTAATGTGTGGGTTAACGCTTTCCTTGCTGGGCTCCTGTAGAGTATACATGGGTACACTATGCACCCCTGTATAGTATACAACCGACGGAGGTGAGTAGTGATGTTCTGCACCCTGTATATGTATATGCTATACATCTCTCTTTGGACCGGGCGCTCTGCATCGGACCCATGGAGTGGTACCTGAAGGCAGTGAAAAAATTGCCAGAGAAAAGTAAGAAAAACTGCCAAAACGCAGGAAAAAACTGTGACAGTTTTTTTTTCTTTTTTTATGGTGGACAAAAAAAATAATCCTGGCCTCAAAGCAATAGAACAAAATCCCTGTGTCCACCTCTCCTGTGAGGTGCAGCTAGTGATGTCACGGCCACACCCCCTTAATGCAATTCTATGGGAGGGGGCGTCATGCCCCCTCCCATAGGCTTGCATTGAGGATGTGTGGCCGTGACGTCACGAGTGGGGAGTGGCCATGATGTTATGAGCCTCCGGCGCTGCACCCGACGCTCTAAACGAACACCGGGTGCAGCAGGAAGATAGGGGATAAGATGTCTAGGGGCAGAGTACCCCTTTAAGCTCTTCCAGTACAGTAAGGCAAGGAGAGGATTTGGAGCTCTGTGTCAGGAAACCCAACCACTATAAAGATATATCATCACAGGAAACAAACTATGGGTTAATTTATTGAGAAACACGTATAAGAAGGGACCTGTCCCAAGAATACAGTAAATTGTTATTTTGGTTTGTTCTTAGATCCATTTTTCTTTTTACAATTTTTAACCTTTATCAATTAATTTATTTTACAGAAAATAAAGTGTAAAGTTTTAATAAAGACCTTGTCCGAGGTGTCACAGACCTCAGGCCTCCGCATGTCATTCAGTGCAATGATTCACGGAATGATATTCACTCTGCATTTCATTCATTCAGTGCGCGGTGGCTGAGCGGCTCATCAGTCCGAATGGAGAGGGGCTCGTGTGTGTTCGTCACTCAGGTGAAGGGCGAGCCGTCCGCCAAGCGGGAGCGCCAGATGTTCAAAGAGCTGGTTACAGAAACCCTGAACTCTCTGGCATGGAATGCCGCTATTGACAATGCACTTGGCTACAGAGAAAGTCGATGGCACATGCTGCTACGTCACTACACACAAAGGTCTTCCATACCAGTGGGCTCGGTATGACAGAAAGCCAACAAAACAGGCGGAAAAAGAGGTTTAAAAAATACATTTATTCAAAGGAAAACTCCAAAGACTTTGTGTGGAACGTTGATGAGGACTTCAAAGTTGTCCCTAACTTTTGGATTCCAGCAAAGGGTGTGAAACATTTTAATGGGAAACCCTACACTGATGAAAATGGCCATATTCCAGGATGGGCGCCTGTGGAAAATGGCAACAAGCAGTATTGCTGGCATTCATGTGCTGTAAATTGTGCATTAAGGGCTACTCCACCCCTAGACATCTTATCTCCTATCCAAAGGATAGGGGATAAGATGTCTGATCGCGGGGGTCCCGCCGCTGGGGACCCCCGCAATATAGCATGCGCCACCAACCTGTTTCTGCTCCGGAAGCGCTGGAGGGTCTGGATCCCGACCACCGGAACGGAAGTCTGTGACGTCACGACTCCGCCACGTGTGACGTCACGCCCCGTCCCCTCAATGCAAGTCTATGGGAGGGGGCGTGACGGTCGTTTGGATAGGGAATAAGATGTCTAGGGGTGGAGTACCCCTTTAGGAATAGCCATAGTATTAAGACCCAAGGCAGAAGATCATGGATCTTTGGAAATCATTCAGTGAAAGAACAGTCAATGCTTATAAAGTGCTGAAGATGAGGAGAGTCCATCCATATACCCGGCGGCCAATCCAAGGAAGAGGGGGCTGCGTCCATCCATTGAGGGTCTTCTGTGGGAATCCCTTTTGGTCACGGTAGTGGCCATCCTGTTATTTTTCTCAGCTGTCTTAGGTAGAAACAGATTAAAAATGTATGAAATGCACATATAAAAATCAATTCTGTAAAGCGCCCCCTACAGGAAAAGGTTATTGCATTCTATCCAGAGGAATGGGAAGGCATTGTGCCCCATTAAAAAGGAAGAGGCCATAACGTTTCTATAATAAATTGAGATGTCTGTCTACAGTGTAAAATTAAGCAGTGCCTCACACATGGTAGGAGCTGGTGGACATTACAATGATGGGAGTTGTTCACTCACTACCAGCTGTTGGGTGTCTTCAGTTGTTGACTCACTTCTCTCATCAGTCTTCTGATCCTTTTTCTTCTCTTTATGCCCAATAACACTCCCAACACCTGCTCCAACTCCAGTTCCGATGGCCCCGCCGGCAACACTCCCCCCAACTGCACCCACGATGATGGCAAGCTCAGAGGCCAGAACGACTCCAGCCACAGCAGCCCCTGCGATACCACCGGCAAGGGTAAGGACCCCACCCCCCACTGCGCATCCCATCATGATGGCACATTTGGTGAAGCGCTTGGAGTATTCGTCACAGAATTTTTCCACTTCTTGGTTCAAGAGAGTCTTGGTCTCGTCCATGAGCTTCTGGCACTCTGCGTCATTGTCGCCTCTCAGACTCTGCCCATACTCGTGGAGAAGGCGAGAGGCCTCATCGCTGACCTTCATCCGCATCTTAGAGGTCGTTACCCTCAAGATTTTCAATGGAGAAGAAGTCATGGGAGCCTGAGGAGGACACAACGAGGTCACATTACATTCCATTGTCTGGGAGGACTAGAACTTATTTATGGTCTCCAATTACCAGACCAAGGACAATGTCCAAACCGTGTAAGAATGATGACATCATCCCGCTATGGCTATAGGGCAGTGTTCCACAACCTATGGCTCCACAAACCTACAACTCCCATCATGCCTAGACAACCAAAGCCTGTCCAGGCATTATGGGCAGAACCACAGCTGGAGAGACGCAATACCAGACACAACCTCTGGAGGAGCAATATGGGGAATGGCGGGGCTGACGCAGAATGGTGAGGCTGACACAGAATGGTGGGGCTGACTTAATTCAGAGATTTTCTTTAGGCTTCCCTCAGTATTCCCCACACACATCTTCCTCCTCCTTTCCACACTGTACTCAGATTGAGATCTGCACTAGACTGGGCAACTCCCCCCCCCCCCTACACTATATAAAGGAGAATTTGGGGGTTCCCTTGTGCAGACAGGGTCACTTGATCACCACTGCATCTCTCTCAAAGGTACAGTACATAAATAACATAATACACAGTGAATATATTAAACATAATAAAGTGCTTGAACATATTGAACAGAGCCACAGCTGGAGAGACACCTTATCCCCTATCCAAAGCATAGGGGGATAAGATGTATGATCATGGGGGGCCCCCTGCGATCTCCGTGCAGCGTCCGCATTCAATGCCGGGCTGCTGCTCCAGTCTCGGAAACCTCTGTGTTTCCAGAACTGGAGAAGTGATGTCACGTCACGCCCCCTATATTCATGTATTTGGGAGGGGGCGTGACGGCCATCACTCCCCCTCCCATAGACATGAATTAAGGGGGCGTGACGTTATGAGGGGGGGGGGGGGACTGGCCTGTCTTTGGATAGGGGATAAGATGTTTATGGCTGGAGTACCCCTTTAGGGGAAATGACCGAGATACAGAATATATTGAGCGGTATGATAAGTTCTGTTACCTCTTTTGCCACAAAATCCTGGAATTTCTTAACGGTGTTTTTCATGTTTTTCATGTTCTCAAGTGCATAAAACATCTGGAGAAAGAAAAAGAGGAGTCAGTGTGAATAAAG
Organism: Hyla sarda; assembly: GCF_029499605.1. Lineage (NCBI taxonomy): Eukaryota > Metazoa > Chordata > Amphibia > Anura > Hylidae > Hyla > Hyla sarda. The sequence goes on from NC_079196.1 coordinate 229,010,813, forward strand.
AGAGAGGAGTCTCATAGTCTTGTGTGGATGAATATGGGGCACACTGGGGTCTTATAACAAAGGCTCCTCCTCCTGCCGGGACCCCCAGGGATCATCAACTACAGGAAAGCCCAGTGGTAAGTGGTCACTTTCTATGCAGCGCCACCACAGGACAAACTAAGCATTACACAGAGCCCACTCATCTCACTGGATTAGCGCAGATCGGGGGTACGTTCTATCATCCTGATATGCTGCCCCTAGTGGCCATCTGATGACATTACACTGTTACCTCTAATGGAGAAGCAAAGCTGAAGTGTTCTCTCTGCAAAGTGCTGACGAAATCCTGAAAGATAAGAAACTCGTGAGAAGGAAGTGGAAAAAAACATTTATAATCACATGAGAGATCCTGAGGCCAAAACACCCGGCCTGACCGAGTCTGAGTCTTCATAGAGTGATGGGATCCTGACAGGACTCAACTCAATATCTGCACTGATACAATGTGAGGGAACAGCCTGACAACCATCTCAGCCCCGCACTTGTAAGGTCTATTGTACAGCAAAGACCTCCAGCGTGGAACCCACATGACTACAGCGCAATGTTCTGTATTGTAGTAGAAATCATTATTATAATAGTAATAATAATAATAACAACAACAAAGATAATAATAATAACAACAATAATAACAACAACAACAACGATAATAATAATAACAACAACAACGATAATAATAATAACAACAATAATAATAACAACAACAAAGATAATAATAATAACAACAACAACAACGATAATAATAACAACAACAACGATAATGATAATAACAACAACAACAACGATAATAATAACAACAACAACGATAATAATAATAACAACAACAATAACGATAATAATAATAACAACAACAACAAAGATAATAATAATAATAACAACAACAAAGATAATAATAATAATAACAACAATAATAATAACAACAACAACAACGATAATAATAATAATAACAACAACAACAACGATAATAATAATAACAACAACGATAATAATAATAATAACAACAACGATAATAATAATAATAATAATCACAACAACAACGATAATAATAATAACAACAACGATAATAATAATAACAACAACAACGATAATAATAATAATAACAACAACAATAATAATAATAACAACAACAACGATAATTATAATAACAACAACGATAATAAAAATAATATTATTATTATTATCATTGTTGTTATTATTATTGTTATTTTTATTATCATCATCATTATTATTATTATCATTATTATTGTTATCATTTTTATTGTTATAATTATTATCATCATTATCATTGTTATTATTAATAATGATAATAATAATAACCATTATAATAACAACAATGATAATAATAATAATATCATTGTTTTTGTTGTTATTATTATTAATTTTTAACAACAACAACAACAAAAACAATGATATTATTATCATTAGTATTATTATTGTTTTTATTATTATTATAATCATCATTATTAATAATAACAATGATAATAATAAAAATTATAACAATAACGATAATAATAACAGCAACAACGATATTATTATTATCATCATCGTTATTATTATCATTACTATTATTATCATTATTGTTATAATTTTTATTTCTCTTATCATTATTATCATCATCATCATAATTTTTATCATTGTTATTAATAATGATAATAATAACAATAATAACAGCAACAACAATGATATTATTATCATTGTTGTTATTATTATTATCAGTATTATTAATAACAATGATAATAATAATGATAATACTGATAAGAATAAAAATGATAACAATAATAACAATAATATTAACAATGATAATAATAATAATGATGATAATAATAATAAAAATGATAATAATAACAACAACAATAACAAAAATAATTATAATGACAATAATAATGATAACCATAATAATGATAATAACAATGATAATAATAATGATGATAATAATAATAAAAATGATAATAATAACAACAACAATAATAACAATAATTATGCCAATAATAATGATAACCATAATTATGATAATAACAACAATAATAATAATAATAACAACAATGATAATAATAACAATGCCAATAATAATGATAACCATAATAATGATAATAACAACAATAATAATAATAATAATAACAACAACAATGATAATAATAACAATTCCAATAATAATACATAATATTAATTAATAATAATAATTATTATTATCTCATATCCAACCTTAAGCATTTGACCCAAATGGCCACACGTGATCTTCGCGCCATGGACATCAGTTTTGCGGTGAAGCCAGACGCCCCCCACAAGGTCCGATACGTAGGTGATCATGTGATCCCTGAAATCATCGTCCATGTCTGTGAATTAATAGAGAAATGATTATGGATCCACCAGACTACAGTCCTAGAGAAGAGGCCGATGATCTCCTGGATCTCAGGACTGATCACTGATCCGTTCTCCATCATTGCACATATTTCCAGCATCTGTCACATAGAATGTCCCCTCGATGGTTTGTAACGTTGTCCATTGGTCTCTGGAGGGACAGTTCTTCTGAGCGGCGGCCATCTTACCTGACAGCCTTCCCTGATTGGATCTCAGGAACGCTTTCCCCGGGTGCGGCAGGAGGAAGCCGCTCACAGACGGACTGCGCAGAGTCTCCAGCACGCGGTGGTATGTCGAGCTTTTCCGAAGTTTCTATAAAAAGAAACGTAAAATATTCTGTGTCCATTATTGTGGTGATAGATTCATCAACCACAGGAGCTCACAATCTAATCCCTCTATGATAGTATAACTCCCATCATCCCTGACATCTAATCTACATACTGTATCACTCCCATCATCCCTGACATCTAATCTACATAATGTATCACTCCTGACATCTAATCTACATAATGTATCACTCCCATCATCCCTGACATCTAATCTACATAATGTATCACTCCCATCATCCTGACATCTAATCTACATAATGTATCACTCCCATCATCCCTGACATCTAATCTACATAATGTATCACTCCCAACATCCCTGACATCTAATCTACATAATGTATCACTCCCATCATCCCTGACATCTAATCTACATAATGTATCACTCCCATCATCCCTGACATCTAATCTACATACTGTATCACTCCCATCATCCCTGACATCTAATCTACATAATGTATCACTCCCATCATCCCTGACATCTAATCTACATAATGTATCACTCCCATCATCCTGACATCTAATCTACATAATGTATCACTCCCATCATCCCTGACATCTAATCTACATAATGTATCACTCCCATCATCCCTGACATCTAATCTACATAATGTATCACTCCCATCATCCCTGACATTTAATCTACATAATGTATCACTCCCATCATCCCTGACATCTAATCTACATAATGTATCACTCCCATCATCCCTGACATCTAATCTACATAATGTATCACTCCCATCATCCCTGACATCTAATCTACATAATGTATCACTCCCATCATCCCTGACATCTAATCTACATAATGTATCACTCCCATCATCCCTGACATCTAATCTACATAATGTATCACTCCCATCATCCCTGACATCTAATCTACATAATGTATCACTCCCATCATCCCTGACATCTAATCTACATAATGTATCACTCCCATCATCCCTGACATCTAATCTACATAATGTATCACTCCCATCATCCCTGACATCTAATCTACATACTGTATCACTCCCATCATCCCTAACATCTAATCTACATAATGTATCACTCCCATCATCCCTGACATCTAATCTACATAATGTATCACTCCCATCATCCCTGACATCTAATCTACATATTTTATCACTCCCATCATCCCTGACATCTAATCTACATGATGTATCACTCCCATCATCCCTGACATCTAATCTACATAATGTATCACTCCCATCATCCTATCTAATCTACATAATGTATCACTCCCATCATCCCTGACATCTAATCTACATAATGTATCACTCCCATCATCCCTGACATCTAATCTACATAATGTATCACTCCCATCATCCCTGACATCTAATCTACATAATGTATCACTCCCATCATCCTATCTAATCTACATAATGTATCACTCCCATCATCCTATCTAATCTACATAATGTATCACTCCCATCATCCCTGACATCTAATCTACATAATGTATCACTCCCATCATCCCTGACATCTAATCTACATATTTTATCACTCCCATCATCCCTGACATCTAATCTACATTATGTATCACTCCCATCATCCCTGACATCTAATCTACATAATGTATCACTCCCATCATCCTATCTAATCTACATAATGTATCACTCCCATCATCCCTGACATCTAATCTACATAATGTATCACTCCCATCATCCCTGACATCTAATCTACATAATGTATCACTCCCATCATCCCTGATATCTAATCTACATAATGTATCACTCCCATCATCCTGACATCTAATCTACATAATGTATCACTCCCATCATCCCTGACATCTAATCTACATACTGTATCACTCCCATCATCCCTGACATTTAACCTAAATAATGTATCACTCCCATCATCCTTGACATCTAATCTACATAATGTATCACTCCCATCATCCCTGACATCTAATCTACATAATGTATCACTCCCATCATCCATGGCATCTAATCTAAATAATGTATCACTCCCATCATCCCTGACATCTAATATCTACATACTGTATCACTCCCATCATCCCTGACATCTAATCTACATAATGTATCACTCCCATCATCCCTGACATTTAATCTACATAATGTATCACTCCCATCATCCCTGACATCTAATCTACATACTGTATCACTCCCATCATCCCTGACATCTAATCTACATAATGTATCACTCCCATCATCCCTGACATCTAATCTACATACTGTATCACTCCCATCATCCCTGACATCTAATCTACATAATGTATCACTCCCATCATCCATGGCATCTAATCTAAATAATGTATCACTCCCATCATCCCTGACATCTAATCTACATAATGTATCACTCCCATCATCCCTGACATCTAATCTACATAATGTATCACTCTCATCATCCCTGACATCTAATCTACATACTGTATCACTCCCATCATCCCTGACATCTAATCTACATAATGTATCACTCCCATCATCCCTGACATCTAATCTACATACTGTATCACTCCCATCATCCATGACATCTAATCTACATAATGTATCACTCCCATCATCCCTGACATCTAATCTACATAATGTATCACTCCCATCATCCCTGACATCTAATCTACATAATGTATCACTCCCATCATCCCTGACATCTAATATCTACATAATGTATCACTCCCATCATCCCTGACATCTAATCTACATAATGTATCACTCCCATCATCCTGACATCTAATCTACATAATGTATCACTCCCATCATCCCTGACATATAATCTACATAATGTATCACTCCCATCATCCCTGACATCTAATCTACATAATGTATCACTCCCATCATCCCTGACATCTAATCTACATAATGTATCACTCCCATCATCCCTGACATCTAATCTACATAATGTATCACTCCCATCATCCCTGACATCTAATCTACATAATGTATCACTCCCATCATCCCTGACATCTAATCCACATAATGTAGCACTCCCATCATCCCTGACATCTAATCTACATAATGTATCACTCCCATCATCCCTGACATCTAATCTACATACTGCATCACTCCCATCATCCCTGACATCTAATCTACATAATGTATCACTCCCATCATCCCTGATATCTAATCTACATAATGCATGACTCCCATCATCCCTGACATCTAATCTACATAATGTATGACTCCCATCATCCCTGACATTTAACCTAAAAAATGTATCACTCCCATCATCCCTGACATCTAACCTACATAATGTATCACTCCCATCATCCCTGACATCTAATCTACATAATGTATCACTCCCATCATCCCTGACATCTAATCTACATAATGTATCACTCCCATCATCCCTGACATCTAATCTACATAATGTATCACTCCCATCATCCCTGACATCTAATCTACATAATGTATCACTCCCATCATCCCTGACATCTAATCTACATAATGTATCACTCCCATCATCCCTGACATCTAATCTACATAATGTATCACTCCCATCATCCCTGACATCTAATCTACACAATGTATCACTCCCATCATCACTGACATCTAATCTACATAATGTATCACTCCCATCATCCCTGACATCTAATCTACATAATGTATCACTCCCATCATCCCTGACATCTAATCTACATAATGTATCACTCCCATCATCCCTGACATCTAATCTACATAATGTATCACTCCCATCATCCCTGACATCTAATCTACATAATGTATCACTCCCATCATCCCTGACATCTAATCTACATAATGTATCACTCCCATCATCCCTGACATCTAATCTACATAATGTATCACTCCCATCATCCCTGACATCTAATCTACATAATGTATCACTCCCATCATCCCTGACATCTAATCTACATAATGTATCACTCCCATCATCCCTGACATCTAATCTACATAATGTATCACTCCCATCATCCCTGACATCTAATCTACATATCTCCTACATAATGTATCACTCTCATCATCCCTGACATCTAATCTACATAATGTATCACTCCCATCATCCCTGACATCTAATATCTACATAATGTATCACTCCCATCATCCCTGACATCTAATCTACATACTGTATCACTCCCATCATCCTGACCATCTAATTTACATAATGTATCACTCCCATCATCCCTGACATCTAATCTACATACTGTATCACTCCATCATCCCTGATATCTAATCTACATAATGTATCACTCCCATCATCCCTGACATCTAATCTACATAATGTATCACTCCCATCATCCCTGACATCTAATCTACTTAATGTATCACTCCCATCATCCTATCTAATCTACATAATGTATCACTCCCATAATCCCTGACATCTAATATCTACATAATGTATCACTCCCATCATCCCTGACATCTAATCTACATACTGTATCACTCCCATCATCCTGACCATCTAATTTACATAATGTATCACTCCCATCATCCCTGACATCTAATCTACATACTGTATCACTCCATCATCCCTGACATCTAATCTACATAATGTATCACTCCCATCATCCCTGACATCTAATCTACATAATGTATCACTCCCATCATCCCTGACATCTAATATACTTAATGTATCACTCCCATCATCCTATCTAATCTACATAATGTATCACTCCCATCATCCCTGACATCTAATCTACATAATGTATCACTCCCATCATCCCTGACATCTAATCTACATATTTTATCACTCCCATCATCCCTGACATCTAATCTACATGATGTATCACTCCCATCATCCCTGACATCTAATCTACATAATGAATCACTCCCATCATCCTATCTAATCTACATAATGTATCACTTCCATCATCCCTGACATCTAATCTACATAATGTATCACTCCCATCATCCCTGACATCTAATCTACATAATGTATCACTCCCATCATCCCTGACATCTAATCTACATAATGTATCACTCCCATCATCCTATCTAATCTTCATAATGTATCACTCCCATCATCCCTGACATCTAATCTACATAATGTATCACTCCCATCATCCCTGACATCTAATCTACATATTTTATCACTCCCATCATCCCTGACATCTAATCTACATGATGTATCACTCCCATCATCCCTGACATCTAATCTACATAATGTATCACTCCCATCATCCTATCTAATCTACATAATGTATCACTCCCATCATCCCTGACATCGAATCTACATAATGTATCACTCCCATCATCCCTGACATCTAATCTACATAATGTATCACTCCCATCATCCCTGACATCTAATCTACATAATGTATCACTCCCATCATCCTTACATCTAATCTACATAATGTATCACTCCCATCATCCCTGACATCTAATCTACATACTGTATCACTCCCATCATCCCTGACATTTAACCTAAATAATGTATCACTCCCATCATCCTTGACATCTAATCTACATAATGTATCACTCCCATCATCCCTGACATCTAATCTACATACTGTATCACTCCCATCATCCCTGACATCTAATCTACATAATGTATCACTCCCATCATCCCTGACATCTAATCTACATACTGTATCACTCCCATCATCCCTGACATCTAATCTACATACTGTATCACTCCCATCATCCATGACATCTAATCTACATAATGTATCACTCCCATCATCCATGGCATCTAATCTAAATAATGTATCACTCCCATCATCCCTGACATCTAATCTACATAATGTATCACTCCCATCATCTCTGACATCTAATCTACATAATGTATCACTCCCATCATCCCTGACATCTAATCTACATACTGTATCACTCCCATCATCCCTGACATCTAATCTACATAATGTATCACTCCCATCATCCCTGACATCTAATCTACATAATGTATCACTCCCATCATCCCTGACATCTAATCTACATAATGTATCACTCCCATCATCCCTGACATCTAATCTACATAATGTATCACTCCCATCATCCCTGACATCTAATCTACATAATGTATCACTCCCATCATCCCTGACATCTAATCTACATAATGTATCACTCCCATCATCCCTGACATCTAATCTACATAATGTATCACTCCCATCATCCTTGACATCTAATCTACATACTGTATCACTCCCATCATCCCTGACATCTAACCTAAATAATGTATCACTCCCATCATCCCTGACATCTAATCTACATAATGTATCACTCCCATCATCCCTGACATCTAATCTACATAATGTATCACTCCCATCATCCCTGACATCAAACCTAAATAATGTATCACTCCCATCATCCCTGACATCTAATCTACATAATGTATCACTCCCATCATCCCTGACATCTAATATCTACATAATGTATCACTCCCATCATCCCTGACATCTAATCTACATACTGTATCACTCCCATCATCCTGACCATCTAATTTACATAATGTATCACTCCCATCATCCCTGACATCTAATCTACATACTGTATCACTCCCATCATCCCTGACCATCTAATCTACATAATGTATCACTCCCATCATCCCTGACATCTAATCTACATAATGTATCACTCCCATCATCCCTGACATCTAATCTACATAATGTATCACTCCCATCATCCCTGGCATCTAATCTACATAATGTATCACTCCCATCATCCTGACCATCTAATCTACATAATGTATCACTCCCATCATCCCTGGCATCTAATCTACATAATGTATAACTCCCATCATCCCTGACATCTAATCTACATAATGTATCACTCCCATCATCCCTGACATCAAACCTAAATAATGTATCACTCCCATCATCCCTGACATCTAATCTACATAATGTATCACTCCCATCATCCCTGACATCTAATATCTACATAATGTATCACTCCCATCATCCCTGACATCTAATCTACATACTGTATCACTCCCATCATCCTGACCATCTAATTTACATAATGTATCACTCCCATCATCCCTGACATCTAATCTACATACTGTATCACTCCCATCATCCCTGACCATCTAATCTACATAATGTATCACTCCCATCATCCCTGACATCTAATCTACATAATGTATCACTCCCATCATCCCTGACATCTAATCTACATAATGTATCACTCCCATCATCCCTGGCATCTAATCTACATAATGTATCACTCCCATCATCCTGACCATCTAATCTACATAATGTATCACTCCCATCATCCCTGGCATCTAATCTACATAATGTATAACTCCCATCATCCCTGACATCTAATCTACATAATGTATCACTCCAATCATCCTGACCATCTAATCTACATATCTCCTACATAATGTATCACTCCCATCATCCCTGACCATCTAATCTACATAATGTATCACTCCCATCATCCCTGACATCTAATATACATAATGTATCACTCCCATCATCCCTGACATCTAATATCTACATAATGTATCACTCCCATCATCCCTGCCATCTAATCTACATACTGTATCACTCCCATCATCCTGACCATCTAATTTACATAATATATCACTCCCATCATCCCTGACATCTAATCTACATACTGTATCACTCCCATCATCCCTGACATCTAATCTACATAATGTATCACTCCCATCATCCCTGACATCTAATCTACATAATGTATCACTCCCATCATCCCTGGCATCTAATCTACATAATGTATCACTCCCATCATCCTGACCATCTAATCTACATAATATATAACTCCCATCATCCCTGACATCTAATCTACATAATGTATCACTCCCATCATCCTGACCATCTAATCTACATATCTCCTACATAATGTATCACTCCCATCATCCCTGACCATCTAATCTACATAATGTATCACTCCCATCATCCCTGACATCTAATCTACTTAATGTATCACTCCCATCATCCTATCTAATCTACATAATGTATCACTCCCATCATCCTGACCATCTAATCTACATAATATATAACTCCCATCATCCCTGACATCTAATCTACATAATGTATCACTCCCATCATCCTGACCATCTAATCTACATATCTCCTACATAATGTATCACTCCCATCATCCCTGACCATCTAATCTACATACTGTATCACTCCCATCATCCCTGACATCTAATCTACATAATGTATCACTCCCATCATCCCTGACATCTAATCTACATAATGTATCACTCCCATCATCCCTGGCATCTAATCTACATAATGTATCACTCCCATCATCCTGACCATCTAATCTACATAATATATAACTCCCATCATCCCTGACATCTAATCTACATAATGTATCACTCCCATCATCCTGACCATCTAATCTACATATCTCCTACATAATGTATCACTCCCATCATCCCTGACCATCTAATCTACATAATGTATCACTCCCATCATCCCTGACATCTAATCTACTTAATGTATCACTCCCATCATCCTATCTAATCTACATAATGTATCACTCCCATCATCCCTGACATCTAATCTACATAATGTATCACTCCCATCATCCCTGACATCTAATCTACATATTTTATCACTCCCATCATCCCTGACATCTAATCTACATGATGTATCACTCCCATCATCCCTGACATCTAATCTACATAATGTATCATTCCCATCATCCTATCTAATCTACATAATGTATCACTCCCATCATCCCTGACATCTAATCTACATAATGTATCACTCCCATCATCCCTGGCATCTAATCTACATAATGTATCACTACCATCATCCCTGACATCTAATCTACATAATGTATCACTCCCATCATCCTGACATCTAATCTACATAATGTATCACTCCCATCATCCCTGACATCTAATCTACATACTGTATCACTCCCATCATCCCTGACATTTAACCTAAATAATGTATCACTCCCATCATCCTTGACATCTAATCTACATAATGTATCACTCCCATCATCCCTGACATCTAATCTACATAATGTATCACTCCCATCATCCCTGGCATCTGATCTACATTTCTCCTACATAATGTATCACTCCCATCATCCTATCTAATCTACATATCTCCTACATAATGTATCACTCCCATCATCCTACATAATGTATCACTCCCATCATTAAATTCCCTTGTCCGCCATGATGCCCTGATATTTATGGCTCCAGATTGTTGGGTTGTGTTGATTCTCGTGGCGTCCTCATTGGATCACGTACGGCGCCGTATCCTCACGTACCTCAGTCTCGTGATCTATATAGGACTTCGCCGCTTCTCGTCCGCAGTTGTCGGGATCATTCCAGTCCCGAACCAGGATATTTAAGTGCTGGGATATAAAACATAAGAAAAAAACATAAATAACGAAGGAACCAGAGCGCAAATGTTCTGTATGACGCGGAGTAATAGTCACCTGTAGATATTGTAGAGAGAAAGATTCCCCTGTGAGCTCCGAGACATGGAGATACATCTGAGAAGACACAGACACATGGCGGTCAGTAAGGTCACATGGGCCGAGGGGCCGTCACTCCACCTTCTGACCAGTGATGGATATAATAGACTGGTACACTGTAACGACACAGTAATCTACCGTACCTCAAGATAATCCAGCTCCGTGGTTTTCAAGCTCGTGTTTACATTGAAGATCTGAGGAACAAAAACGCGTTACATTGGAAGATATTCATGAAAAATGAAAAATGACCCTTCATCCCCTCCCCTATCCAAAAGATAGGCGATAAGATGTATGATCGCAGGGGTCCCGCCGATTGGGACCCCCATGATCTCGGTGTTGCTCCCAACATTCTGTACTGCCTCCGAGATGGTGATGTCACAGCCACGCCCCCTAGTGACGTCACGCCATTCCCCCTCCATTCTTGTCTATGTTATGAAGTCACTAGGGGTGTGGCTGTGACATCACGTCCCCGTCTCAGAGGCAGCACAGAATGCAAAGGGCTGCACCGAGATCGCGGGGGTCCCCAGCGGCGGAACCCCTGCGATCATACATGTTATGTATAAAGTCGGAATACCCCTTTAAATGAAACTACCCTGGACCCTCATACTGGAGATACTGGGAAATGGGGGATGGATATTATTTGCTGGGACAAGCAGCCCGCAGTGTCCTTGTACTGTCACCCAGCTACCAGGTGAATAGTTGTCGTATGGTTGAGGGGTTCTCTCTCCAAGTGTCTAAACTTCCATCCGAGTATTGTGAGCTGAACCTGTATAACCTGCTATTTCCTGTGCCACTGTAGTATTACGTTCAACATTTTGCTCTATACTGCCATCACTGGTGTATCGCATCTGTAAGAATGCATGGAACATTGGTCACATGACTCCTCTCAGCTCAGTTGCTATGTAGAAGCTCCAAGAAGGTCTGAGGATGGAGTCTCTTAAGTCCATCCTGCTCTTCTCAGAGGGCTGGGTCCAGATAGTCTGGCCCTAGGCAGAGTAATGTGGACCTGAATGTCAGCCTCCTGCTTGGCCTAATATAGTATATCCCAGTTTCCAGCTGAAACCTGATGTGCAGCAAATAAAGCCCTGGCTGTGCCAGCAAAGCCACTTCACTTCCACTATCTAAAGTTCCCCAATCAGATTAGGGTCGGCTGCAGTGGTCATGTGTAATGTCTCCGGCCCACACCAAGAGGGCAAATCCTCTCAAATCTTCTATGACCTATGGCCTGGGCGGAGCTTCTATGAACTGAGCTCATTGGTTTCATGAAAGCACCAATAGTTTTCAAAAAGTAGATCTAAACTGTTCAGCTTCAACTCCTGAGGTTTGGGCTCATGTTATGGATGGTGTAACCCAGACGAGGACCATGTTCACTAACTAGGGATCGACCGATATCGATTCTTTAGGGCCGATACAGATAATCTGTGGAGGTTAGGGCCGATAGCTGATAATTTATACCGATATTCCGGTATAAGTTATCGGCTATTTTGATTTAAAGCGGGCGCTTTAAATCAATGAACTGCAGCGGCTTTTGCAGTGCCATAGGCCACTGCCGCCACCCGCTTCTCTCCCCCTGCCTGTCCAGGGGTCCTCCTGAGTCCTATCCCCGCTCCACCGCACCGCGCAGCGTTGCACCCCCCACCGCCCCGGCCCCATTGCCTCCCCAATCCCCGGTTTTATATTTATCTGTTCCCAGGGCCCGGGGTCCACTTTACATTTGGCTCCGGTGTCGTCCTCCTGAGTCGTCATTGCACACAGCGTAACGCAGGACGCAGCAGGAGCCAGAAGTAGCGTGGACCCCGGCCCCCGGGAACAGGTAATTATAAAACCGGGGATGAGGGAGGCAATGGGGCCGGGGTGGTGCAGTGGGGGGGTGCGACGTGGTGTGGTTGGGCGGTCACGGTGCGGTGGGGGCGGTGCGGGGGGGGGGGGGGCATTATCGGATTATCGGCAAGGTAATTGCCGATACCGATAACGCCCAAAATCGTGAATATTGGCTGATAATATCGGCCAAACTAATAATCGGTTGATCCCTATAACTAACCCCCAGATCCCTAGGACATAAGGAAGAAGAGATGTAGGAGATTGTATTATCAGCTCACATACCAGGTAGGAGCTGAGGAGCATGGACAGGGCAGAGAGCTTGATACAGGTCTCCCGATCACTTTCAATGTCCAGCGACCCTTCTGTGTCCAGGACGAACACGGCCATCTATAGGGGGAGAATGAGACGGTGAGGGCCACGTAAGAGGTTAAGATGATGGAAATCCTATATAATCTATAGGAAGGAAACGAGAAGGTGAGGACCACGTAAGATGATGGAAACAATGTACAATCTATAGGGGGGAACGAGAAGGTGAGGGCCATGTAAGAGGTAAGATGATGGAAATCCTATATAATCTATAGGAAGGAGAACGAGAAGGTGAGGACCACGTAAGATGATGGAAACCGTGTACAATCTATAGGGGAAGAACGAGAAGGTGAGGACCACGTAAATGGTTAAGATGATGGAAATCCTATATAATCTATAGGAAGGAGAAAGAGAAGGTGAGGACCATGTAAGATGATGGAAACAGTGTACAATCTATAGGGGGGGATCGAGAAGGTGAGGACCACATAAGAGGTAAGATGATGGAAATCCTATACAATCTATACAGATGAGAAAGAGAAGGTGAGGACCACGTAAGAGGAAAGATGATGGAAATCATGTACAATATAAAGAGGCAAATGAAGCAACTGGATTCTCCATTGTCAATCCTCCATAAATTCACACAGTCTTAGGGTTTGTTACAATGTGTCAGAGTAGACAAATAAGAGCTCAAATCTCCCCTGTCCTGGACTCTAGGTGGAGAGATCCAAGGAGAGAGATACGTTGCGCTCTTTACCTTTTCACCGTTCCGCTCCAGGATGAATGGTTTGCTCCACACCCATATCCCCTTGGTGACACTGTCTGTCCCGGATCTCCATTTAAACCCAGACAGGGTCTCATCGGCTCCCCCTAGGCTGACCGACTGACCCTTCTCCTACACACACAAAAATCAAGTTAATCCATTATAAATGATATTGTGGACATGCTCTATACTATAGATGGATCCCTCTCTCTGTACGGTACGCCTTCCACATGGGCAATGTAACCATATGGAGGACCCCCCCTTTACACAGACAATACTATTTTAGCTTTAGGTCAGTGGTCTCAAACTGTGGCTCTCCAGATTTTGCAAAACTTCAACTCCCAACATGCCGGACAGCCATTGACTGTCTGGGCATGCTGGGAGTTGAAGTTTCGCACTATCCGGAGGGCCACAGTTTGAGACCACTGCTTTAGGTGGGAACTAGTCACCCCTTCGATCCCATGCTGTACACTATATCGCCCTCTGCAGGTGATGACTCCTCACCAGGTTGTAAAGGGCTCTCAGTATGTAATTCAATAGGCTGGATTTTCCTTTCCTCTTCTCCCCGATCGCACAGATGAGGCACAGGGGGTAACCTGAAACCTCACTGTCCACAAAGCATCTGTCCACAGCAGTTTCATCCAACCACAATTGCCTGTGGAGATCGGTGTAGACCAGCTGAACGGGATGAGCCGGAGCCTAAGGATACAAAATTCATGAAAATGACACAAACATTTATTTTATTTTATATTGTTGTTAAAAATCTTTCGAATGAAGACGTAAAGCCGATCGTTGAGAAAGTACCAGATGGTCTGGAGACCTACAGATGTTTCCCTACACTATAATTGGCTGTCCACTGTGATTCCAGCTAAAATATCAAGGGGGACAATTACTTTCCTTTCAACTGGATCATTTATTAAATATTACTAAGGCGGTGAAGGTACCCATGGCGGTCCCTAAATAGCTCACATAATACAGGTAACATCTGTGCTGCGTATCTTATTCAGGTTTGTACTATATATAACGGAATGGTATCCAGAAACCTTTGGCAATAAGGTCGGCCTGGACTCACCTGACCTAGACCCCGCACCCTCATACAATGCGCTTTCATTTACCGGTTTGGGCTGTGCTTCTTTGGCGGCCAGCTGAACCGTTGACACCACATTCTTGAGGCGGTAGGCCGGTATAAGTTGGTCTTTCTGACAGACTTTCCTGCATTCTGGGCAGCGATAACCCAGGATCGGTGTAGTGGACCAGTAGGATGTGATGCAGGGTTTGCAGTAGGTGTGGCCACAAGTGATAAAGACCGGGTCATTGAACTCTGTGAGGCACATGGAGCAGATGATATCCTCTTCTATTTTGGAGAAATGTGCAGACCTTTCATGGGACATGGCCGCCCTAACACAGATATATGGGGGGGGGGGAGAGAAATAAAGGAATGTTACACACTAACAACATATTTGGTCTTACACATGGAAGCTGGACATGACACACTCGGCTCTGCTATACAGTGGCGCAAAAAGTATTTAGTCAGCCACCAAATGTGCAAGTTCTCCCATTTAAAAAGATGGTAGAGGCTGTAATTTCCATCATAGGATATAAACTCAACTATGAGAGACAGAAGGAGAAAAAAAAATTCATAAAATCACAGTGTCTGATTTTTAAATAATTAATTTGCATATTATGGTGGAAAACAAGTATTTTCCCTCTGTTGACAATGACAGAGGTCAAACGTTTTCTGTCTTCACAAGGTTTTCACACATTGTTGCTGGTCTTTTGGCCCATTCCTCCATGCAGATCTCCTCTAGAGCAGTGATGTTTTGGGGCTATCACTGGGCAACACAGACTTTCAACTCCCTCCAAAGGTTTTCTATGGGGTTGAGATCTGGAGACTGGATAGGCCACTCCAGGAACTTGAAATGCTTCTTATGAAGCCACTCCTTTGTTCCTGGGGCGATGTGTTTGGTATCATTGTCATGCTGACAGACCCAGCCATGTTTCATCTTCAATGCCCTTGCTGATGGAAGGAGGTTTTCATTCAAAATCTCATGATATATGTCCCCTGTCCTGTATGTCTTCCATTTTCTAATAATTGCTCCCACAGTTGATTTCTTCACACCAAGCTGCTTGCATATTGCAGATTCAGTCTTCCCAGCCTGGTGCAGGTCTACAATTTTGTTTCTGGTGTCCTTCGACAGCTCTTTGGTCTTGGCCATAGTGGAGTTTGGAGTGTGACTGTTTGAGGTTGTGGACAGGTGTCTTTTATACTGATAACAAGTTCACACAGGAGCCATTAATACAGGTAACGAGTGGAGGACAGAGGAGACTCTTAAAGAAGAAGTTACAGGTCTGCGAGGCAGAAATCTTACTTGTTTGTAGGTGACCAAATACTTATGTTACCGAGGAATTTACCAATTCATTCATTATAAATCCTACAATGTGATTTCCTGTATTCTTTCCCCGATTCTGTCTCATAGTTGAGGTTATAACCTATGATGATAATTACAGCCTCATCTTTATAAGGGGAGTACTTGTACAATTGGGGGCTGACTAAATACTTTTTTGCCCCCCTGTAGTCTCATCACGATCCGTTATCTGTGGTCTAACACGGGAAACCCCTTTACATTATATACACCCTGTGTATATGAGGCTCCTGACTGCCCCCATGCATGAACTATTTCTCCCGTTACTATCTTCCGTCACAAAATAATGGCCGTTATTACTAACGGACTATAACGGGTTAAACCGTCTGTTAGAAAATTCCAATAGACTATAATGGGATCTTCTAATGGACGTTTTTCTGCTGATTTTCAGATGAAACTTTGGACAGATCTTTAAAATGGAATAATTTTATAGAGTGAAAGAAGCTTTAGAGGTGCTGCCCCCCATATGATGAGCGCAGTCACCCCCATAACTGTGACCTGTACGGGAGAGAACGAGGCATAAGAGGAACAAGGAGGACCCCAAAATATCTATATATCCTCCCTACCCTATATATACCCATATATCCTTACATATATATATATCTATACACTGTATACTCCTGTATACTCCTTATATCTATACACTGTACACTCCTGTATACTCCTTATATCTATACACTGTACACTCCTGTATACTCCTTATATCTATACACTGTACACTCCTGTATACTCCTTATATCTATACACTGTACACTCCTGTATACTCCTTATATCTATACACTGTACACTCCTGTATACTCCTTATATCTATACACTGTACACTCCTGTATACTCCTTATATCTATACACTGTACACTCCTGTATACTCCTTATATCTATACACTGTACACTCCTGTATACTCCTTATATCTATACACTGTACACTCCTGTATATACCTTATATCTATACACTGTACACTCCTGTATACTCCTTATATCTATACACTATACACTCCTGTATACTCCTTATATCTATACACTATACACTCCTGTATACTCCTTATATCTATACACTGTACACTCCTGTATACTCCTTATATCTATACACTGTACACTCCTGTATACTCCTTATATCTATACACTGTACACTCCTGTATACTCCTTATATCTATACACTATACACTCCTGTATACTCCTTATATCTATACACTGTACACTCCTGTATACTCCTTATATCTATACACTGTACACTCCTGTATACTCCTTATATCTATACACTGTACACTCCTGTATACTCCTTATATCTATACACTCCTGTATACTCCTTATATCTATACACTATACACTCCTGTATACTCCTTATATCTATACACTGTACACTCCTGTATACTCCTTATATCTATACACTGTACACTCCTGTATACTCCTTATATCTATACACTGTACACTCCTGTATACTCCTTATATCTATACACTGTACACTCCTGTATATTCCTTATATCTATACACTGTACACTCCTGTATACTCCTTATATCTATACACTGTACACTCCTGTATACTCCTTATATCTATACACTGTACACTCCTGTATATTCCTTGTATCTATACACTGTACACTCCTGTATACTCCTATCTATACACTGTACACTCCTGTATACTCCTTATATCTATACACTGTGCACTCCTGTATACTCCTTATATCTATACACTGTACACTCCTGTATACTCCTTATACCTATACACTATACACTCCTGTATACTCCTTATATCTATACACTGTACACTCCTGTATACTCCTTATATCTATACACTGTACACTCCTGTATACTCCTTATATCTATACACTGTACACTCCTGTATACTCCTTATATCTATACACTGTATACTCCTGTATACTCCTTATATCTATACACTGTACACTCCTGTATACTCCTTATATCTATACACTATACACTCCTGTATACTCCTTATATCTATACACTATACACTCCTGTATACTCCTTATATCTATACACTGTACACTCCTGTATACTCCTTATATCTATACACTATACACTCCTGTATACTCCTTATATCTATACACTGTACACTCCTGTATACTCCTTATATCTATACACTGTACACTCCTGTATACTCCTTATATCTATACACTGTACACTCCTGTATACTCTTTATATCTATACACTATACACTCCTGTATACTCCTTATATCTATACACTGTACACTCCTGTATACTCCTTATATCTATACACTGTACACTCCTGTATACTCCTTATATCTATACACTGTACACTCCTGTATACTCCTTATATCTATACACTGTACACTCCTGTATACACCTTATATCTATACACTGTACACTCCTGTATACTCCTTATATCTATACACTGTACACTCCTGTATACTCCTTATATCTATACACTGTACACTCCTGTATACTCCTTATATCTATACACTGTACACTCCTGTATACTCCTTATATCTATACACTGTACACTCCTGTATACTCCTTATATCTATACACTATACACTCCTGTATACTCTTTATATCTATACACTATACACTCCTGTATACTCCTTATATCTATACACTATACACTCCTGTATACTCCTTATATCTATACACTATACACTCCTGTATACTCCTTATATCTATACACTATACACTCCTGTATACTCCTTATATCTATACACTGTACACTCCTGTATACTCCTTATATCTATACACTGTACACTCCTGTATACTCCTTATATCTATACACTGTATACTCCTGTATACTCCTTATATCTATACACTGTACACTCCTGTATACTCCTTATATCTATACACTATACACTCCTGTATACTCCTTATATCTATACACTCCTGTATACTCCTTATATCTATACACTGTACACTCCTGTATACTCCTTATATCTATACACTATACACTCCTGTATACTCTTTATATCTATACACTATACACTCCTGTATACTCCTTATATCTATACACTATACACTCCTGTATACTCCTTATGTCTATACACTGTACACTCCTGTATACTCCTTATATCTATACACTATACACTCCTGTATTGTTGGGGTTAATAACTTGTTTATTAATTATGAATTATGGTAAAAAAAATATAAAAAATATTATGACCGTTCTTTATTGCCAAAAATATACAAACAATGTAATGCACCATATCGGGGCCTGACTATTTCCCCAGATATGAGTTCTTTGAGGTATTGGTAAAAGTAACTTTTGCAATATAATAAAGTAATAATGCAGTTATTATAAAAAATATATGTACATTTATTGGTTGCAATTGATTAACATTAAAGAGTAATAAACAGACCGTGATAAATGACATTATACAAAGAATATCAATGACGTAATGTTGGACAAAAATTATATATAAGTAAGTTATTTATTAAGATTTATCTTAATCACAGACGTAGGTTAGTTCACATATCAGTAGATTACTTTGGGTAGAGATCATCACATTACATGATATCTAATGGGTATGTTACATGTATAAAATGGGAGTAAACCCCGCCCAATTCTAACCACAACTATTCCTGGTAAGATACAGTACTAAATATATAATTTATTGCACGCTACTAATTAGGAAGACTTAAATTAAGTTTCCTTGTGAGAATTATTATATCGTGGGAAGATCCCAACAGACATTGTTAATATACAATATGATCATTGCATTGATCCCCATAAGATGCGCCCCGTTCATCTGCAGTAGAAGGTGGTGTGGCTCATAAACTACTATTACCATCTCATAATTGAGGTTATATATAAGCCCGGTCTGCTCCTCCCCAAAGCATAATTCCATCCACATTAAAAGGAGGTAACTAAATCAAATAAGAAACCTGTGTATCTTACCGAAAGTACTTCTGGATTAAAGGAGGATGGCTGCCCGGGGTCCATAGAAACACTTGTAGTCATAACCAGTTATTAGAGAAGAATGGGCTCATTGGATCAAGTTCTCTCTCTGACTCTTCATGGCTCTGCCCCTTCAAGTAGCTTCTAGGAACTTCTGTGATGAGGATTGGGTTCCTCTTTCTGTTTACCTCAGTTCTCTTTCTGTTCTCCTTTCTGTCCTCCTTACATCTGCTTTTAGCTTGTTTTCTGACTTAAATGGGCACTGTCAGATACAAAAACTTTTGATATGTTGTAAAGCATGTATAACCAATAGGTTTTGCAATTGTTTTCATTAGAAAATATTCAGTATTTCATACAGAACAATCCAGTCAAACAACTGCCCCCCCCCACCTGTTTGGACACATACTAGTCCTGCTGTGTCCATGAGTCATCACCTATGTCATGGACACACTTCCTTGATTGACAGCTGTGAGCGCAGGAAAAATTCTCCCACTTTCAGCTTGTGTCCCGCTACTGTCAGTGAGGACATGCTGGGAGTTGTAGTTTTGCTAATGCTAGGGGAGATGTGAGCAGACAGCATACTGAGGGAGGGGGCCGAGACCTGCACAATGAGGCCACACCCCCTCCCTTTGAGAGGAATTCAGACTAGTTAGATAAATTAAAAGTGTAATAAAATAAATAAATAAAGCTGCTAGACACATAAATATTAGATGTACATGGTCAGGATTAGGCACTGAGTGATAGATTAAAAAAAATGTTTTTTTGTTGCATCTGATGGGTATGCTTTAAAGGCCCACCCAACAAACATCAGATCATCCAATGATGACTGGTGGGTGTGTGTAAGGAGATCAGGGCTAGTCACATGACATCAAAGCTAATCATTAAAGGACAACTGCAGCGGTATGACACTTAAGTGCTTGATTGCGGGGGGTCCGACCACTGGGACCCCTGCGGTCTCCCTAACGGGGCGCCACCATTAGCGCTCATGGTGAGCGCTAAAGTGCGTAGTGTCAACCTAGAGGTCGATGGTGACGCCCCGTCTCCTCCCCGTCCCCATACAGTTCTATGGGGGAGACGGGGAGGCACGAACGCTGCCTCCCCGCCTCTCCCATAGAGATGTATGGAGGAGGCGTGCTGGCTGCAACATTATGCTGCGGCCGGCACGCCCCCTGCACGGGACAGCCGCGGCCCCGTACAGGAGATCACAGGGGGTCCCAGCAGTTGGACCCCCCACGATCAAACACTTATCCTGTGGATAGGGGATAAGTGTTAATCACGCTGCAGATGTCCTTTAATTATAACCTGTATTGTCTATGTGTGATTACATTCACCATAAGTGATAGATATATCTATATCATGTATCATGGCTACTATGTTTATCATTATATAATACACTATTCCTGAATAACTTATCAGGCAACACAAATTACATGATTGGACATCCCACACATTATTTAGACAATTGAACACAGCATTTAGCTACATAGCTGTATAAAGTTTTGCGCAGATCGCGCTTCTTCCGGCCTCGCATATGAGGCCGGAAAAAGCACGATCTGCGCGAAACTTTGCCGGCAGTCGCCTCCACTCTGAGCGCCCTGCTGTCAGCCTGAAGTCGGATCTGTCTGAGATGCCATAAAAGTCGGTCTGCTGTTTCCTCGCGGTGAGTGCAGTGATGTGTATAGGTTTGCAGTATTTTTTGGTGGATGGACAGAGTGGGTCACATTTTTTTTAAGCTGTTTTTCCCCTCAGGCTTCTTTATAATACCAGAGAAATGGCACAAGTACAGAATCACACTGAATAAAAAATTACCATTAAACATTACAAGAACCCTGGGACCGTAAAATGTCAGAAACCTGGACTGTGTGAATGAGGTCAAAGAAGACCTCCTCCTGGAGGTCAGAATTTAAGGAGAGAAGTTCTCTATTTTGGGGAGGGGGATTTTTCATGCCTTGTGCTGTGGCCCATACCAACCCATTCCTCACAGATTCTGTGATACATGAAAGCTTAAATCTGATTGGTTGCTATGAGGAACTGTTCCACTTTTCCTCTGCACAGGTTTTGTTAAATCTTTATGAATGGGGTGTTCCCCTTTAAGATAAATTTGATTGATTTTATTTCTTCTTTCTTTTTGCCATCGATCCCGCAGCAACAAAGAAGACAGCGGAAAATCTGTGACATTGTATCCACATAAGGAGATGAAGGCTGCACTGTGCGCAAACAAGAAAGCAATATCCCTCCTGTGTGCAGGTAAGTTCTCCTGAGCACTCCTAGTAAATATAAAGCAGTTCCTGCTATGCAGAAGATACGTTCTCCTGAGCATTATATGCTCCTTGAAGGGGTTTTCAGGCCCTAAGACATCTTATCCCCTTTCCAAAGGATAGGGGATAAGATGTCTGATCGCGGGAATTCCGCCGCTGGGGACCCCAGCTATCTCGCATGCAGCACCCACCTCTTGGAGCTGCATGCATAGCTGCAGTCTCAGAGTCTGCCGGTTCCCGACGATTACAGGGCCGGAGTATCGTGATGTCACGCCCCCTCCCATAGACTTGCATTATGGGGGGGGGGGGGGGGGGCGGGGCGGGGTGGAATCGTGACGTCACAATACTCTGGCCCCATAGTCGTGACCCGGCAGACTCCGAGACTGCAGCGCTACATGCAGCCCCTAGAGGTGGGTGCTGCATGTGAGATAGCAGTGGTCCCCAGTGGCGGGACCCCCGGCTCTCGGCAATTTAAAGGGCCAGCACGCCCTTAATTGGTTCTGGCTAATTAGTGATGTTATAAGTGCCAGCACTTTCTCTATTGCCTTGCCGGATCTTTGTGCAATCATTGCCTTAGAGAAAGCTTTCATTTGTGTCTTGCCTTGCCGTGTATCTGACCTTTGCTATGTTTTTCCAACCTTGCTCTTGTGCCACCTGCCTTTTGACCTCATGCTATGTGACCTGACCTTGCTACAGTGCCACCAGCCCTGACCTCCCGCCTGTCCTGACTACAAGTTTTCTCATCCTTCCTGTGCCACGTTACACCTCGGCAGCCTGTGTGGACGAGTCGTATCGGGGGTAGCGACCTGGGTGTTGAATGCTGCAGCAAGACCATCCCGCTTTGCGATGGGGTCTGGTTAAAACCAGCGTCACCTTAGACTCCAATCCCTGGTACGGCTCACGTCATCATCCACACAGGTACAGCGGATCCACTTCACCTCAGCTGTAACAATTGGGATAATGAATAAATTGTGACACATGAAAACAATGTAGAAAAATTATGGGAACTCAAAATCATGTAAAAAAATTGGGGAAACTCTTTGATGTAGTTCTGTTTAAAGTGCTAATTCGTGTCAAATGATGTATGGGGGGGGGATATTGAAGTGTATCTGTTACGCCGAGCGCTCCGGGTCCCCGCTCCTCCCCGGAGCGCTCGCTACACTCTCCTCACTGCAGCGCTCCGGTCAGATCCACTGACCCGGGGCGCTGCGATACCGCCTCCAGCCGGGATGCGATTCGCGATGCGGGTAGCGCCCGCTCGCGATGCGCACCCCGACTCCCGTACCTGACTCGCTCTCCGTCAGTCCTGTCCCGGCGCGCGCGGCCCCGCTCCCTAGGGCGCGCGCGCGCCGGGTCTTTGCGATTTAAAGGGCCACTGCGCCGCTGATTGGCGCAGTGGTTCCAATTAGTGTTATCACCTGTGCACTTCCCTATATCACCTCACTTCCCCTGCACTTCCTTGCCGGATCTTGTTGCCATCGTGCCAGTGAAAGCGTTTCCTTGTGTGTTCCTAGCCTGTGTTCCAGACCTCCTGCCGTTGCCCCTGACTACGATCCTTGCTGCCTGCCCCGACCTTCTGCTACGTCCGACCTTGCTTCTGTCTACTCCCTTGTACCGCGCCTATCTTCAGCAGCCAGAGAGGTTGAGCCGTTGCTAGTGGATACGACCTGGTCACTACCGCCGCAGCAAGACCATCCCGCTTTGCGGCGGGCTCTGGTGAAAACCAGTAGTGACTTAGAACCGATCCACAAGCACGGTCCACGCCAATCCCTCTCTGGCACAGAGGATCCACTACCTGCCAGCCGGCATCGTGACAGTAGATCCGGCCATGGATCCCGCTGAAGTTCCTCTGCCAGTTGTCGCTGACCTCACCACGGTGGTCGCCCAGCAGTCACAACAGATAGCGCAACAAGGCCAACAGCTGTCTCAACTGACCGTTATGCTACAGCAGTTACTACCACAGCTTCAGCAATCATCTCCTCCGCCAGCTCCTGCACCTCCTCCGCAGCGAGTGGCCGCTTCTGGTCTACGACTATCCTTGCCGGATAAATTTGATGGGGACTCTAAGTTTTGCCGTGGCTTTCTTTCCCAATGTTCCCTGCACTTGGAGATGATGTCGGACCAGTTTCCTACTGAAAGGTCTAAGGTGGCTTTCGTAGTCAGCCTTCTGTCTGGAAAAGCTCTGTCATGGGCCACACCGCTCTGGGACCGCAATGACCCTGTCACTGCCTCTGTACACTCCTTCTTCTCGGAAATTCGAAGTGTCTTTGAGGAACCTGCCCGAGCCTCTTCTGCTGAGACTGCCCTGTTGAACCTGGTCCAGGGTAATTCTTCCGTTGGCGAGTATGCCGTACAATTCCGTACTCTTGCTTCAGAATTATCCTGGAATAATGAGGCCCTCTGCGCGACCTTTAAAAAAGGCCTATCCAGCAACATTAAAGATGTTCTGGCCGCACGAGAAATCCCTGCTAATCTACATGAACTCATTCACCTAGCCACTCGCATTGACATGCGTTTTTCCGAAAGGCGTCAGGAGCTCCGCCAGGATATGGACTCTGTTCGCACGAGGCGTTTCTTCTCCCCGGCTCCTCTCTCCTCTGGTCCCCTGCAATCTGTTCCTGTGCCTCCCGCCGTGGAGGCTATGCAGGTCGACCGGTCTCGCCTGACACCTCAAGAGAGGACACGACGCCGCATGGAGAATCTCTGCCTGTACTGTGCTAGTACCGAACACTTCCTGAAGGATTGTCCTATCCGTCCTCCCCGCCTGGAAAGACGTACGCTGACTCCGCACAAAGGTGAGACAGTCCTTGATGTCTACTCTGCTTCTCCACGTCTTACTGTGCCTGTGCGGATGTCTGCCTCTGCCTTCTCCTTCTCTGCTGTGGCCTTCTTGGACTCCGGATCTGCAGGAAATTTTATTTTGGCCTCTCTCGTCAACAGGTTCAACATCCCGGTGACCAGTCTCGCCAGACCCCTCTACATCAATTGTGTAAACAATGAAAGATTGGACTGTACCATACGTTTCCGCACGGAGCCCCTTCTAATGTGCATCGGACCTCATCACGAGAGGATTGAACTTTTGGTCCTCCCCAATTGCACTTCTGAAATTCTCCTTGGACTTCCCTGGCTTCAACTTCATTCCCCAACCCTGGATTGGTCCACTGGGGAGATCAAGAGTTGGGGGCCCTCTTGTTCCAAGGACTGCCTAAAACCGGTTCCCAGTAACCCTTGCCGTGACTCTGTGGTTCCTCCTGTAACCGGTCTCCCTAAGGCCTATATGGACTTTGCGGATGTTTTTTGCAAAAAACAAGCTGAGACTCTACCTCCTCACAGGCCTTATGATTGTCCTATCGACCTCCTCCCGGGCACTACTCCACCCCGGGGCAGAATTTATCCTCTGTCCGCCCCAGAGACTCTTGCCATGTCTGAATACGTCCAGGAAAATTTTAAAAAGGGCTTTATCCGTAAATCCTCCTCTCCTGCCGGAGCCGGATTTTTCTTTGTGTCCAAAAAAGATGGCTCTCTACGTCCTTGCATTGACTACCGCGGTCTTAATAAAATCACGGTTAAGAACCGCTACCCCCTACCCCTCATCTCTGAACTCTTTGATCGCCTCCAAGGTGCCCACATCTTTACCAAACTGGACTTAAGAGGTGCTTATAATCTCATCCGCATCAGAGAGGGGGATGAATGGAAAACGGCATTTAACACCAGAGATGGACACTTTGAGTATCTGGTCATGCCCTTTGGCCTGTGCAACGCCCCTGCCGTCTTCCAAGACTTTGTTAATGAAATTTTTCGTGATCTCTTATACTCCTGTGTTGTTGTATATCTGGACGATATCCTGATTTTTTCTGCCAATCTAGAAGAACACCGCCAGCATGTCCGTATGGTTCTTCAGAGACTTCGTGACAATCAACTCTATGCCAAAATAGAGAAATGTCTGTTTGAATGCCAATCTCTTCCTTTCCTAGGATACTTGGTCTCTGGCCAGGGACTACAAATGGATCCAGACAAACTCTCTGCCGTCTTAGATTGGCCACGCCCCTCCGGACTCCGTGCTATCCAACGTTTTTTGGGGTTCGCCAATTATTACAGGCAATTTATTCCACATTTTTCTACCGTTGTGGCTCCTATTGTGGCTTTAACCAAAAAAAATGCAGATCCCAAGTCTTGGCCTCCTCAAGCGGAAGACGCCTTTAAACGGCTCAAGTCTGCCTTTTCTTCGGCTCCCGTGCTCTCCAGACCTGACCCATCTAAACCCTTCCTATTGGAGGTTGATGCCTCCTCTGTGGGAGCTGGAGCTGTCCTTCTACAAAAAAATTCTTCCGGGCATGCTGTTACTTGTGGTTTTTTTTCTAGGACCTTCTCTCCGGCGGAGAGGAACTACTCCATCGGGGATTGAGAGCTTCTAGCCATTAAATTAGCACTTGAGGAATGGAGGCATCTGCTGGAGGGATCAAGATTTCCAGTTATTATTTACACCGATCACAAGAACCTCTCCTACCTCCAGTCTGCCCAACGGCTGAATCCTCGCCAGGCCAGGTGGTCTCTGTTCTTTGCCCGATTTAATTTTGAAATTCACTTTCGGCCTGCCGATAAGAACATTAGGGCCGATGCTCTCTCTCGTTCCTCGGATGCTTCTGAAGTTGAACTCTCTCCGCAACACATCATTCCTCCTGACTGCCTGATTTCCACTTCTCCAGCTTCCATCAGGCAAACTCCTCCAGGAAAGACCTTTGTTTCTCCACGCCAACGCCTCGGAATCCTCAAATGGGGTCACTCCTCCCATCTCGCAGGTCATGCGGGCATCAAGAAATCTGTGCAACTCATCTCTCGCTTCTATTGGTGGCCGACTCTGGAGACGGATGTTGTGGACTTTGTGCGAGCCTGCACTATCTGTGCCCGGGATAAGACTCCTCGCCAGAAGCCCGCTGGTTTTCTTCATCCTCTGCCTGTCCCCGAACAGCCTTGGTCTCTGATTGGTATGGATTTTATTACTGACTTACCCCCTTCCCGTGGCAACACTGTTATTTGGGTGGTCGTTGATCGATTCTCCAAAATGGCACATTTCATCCCTCTTCCTGGTCTTCCTTCAGCGCCTCAGTTGGCTAAACAATTTTTTGTACACATTTTTCGTCTTCACGGGTTGCCCACGCAGATCGTCTCGGATAGAGGCGTCCAATTCGTGTCTAAATTCTGGAGGGCTCTCTGTAAACAACTAAAGATTAAATTAAATTTTTCTTCTGCATATCATCCTCAATCCAATGGACAAGTAGAAAGAATTAACCAGGTCTTGGGTGATTATTTACGACATTTTGTTTCCTCCCGCCAGGATGACTGGGCAGATCTTCTACCATGGGCCGAATTCTCGTATAACTTCAGAGTCTCTGAATCTTCCTCCAAATCCCCATTTTTCGTGGTGTACGGCCGTCACCCTCTTCCCCCCCTCCCTACCCCCTTGCCCTCTGGTCTGCCCGCTGTGGATGAAATTTCTCGTGATCTTTCCATCATATGGAGAGAGACCCAAAATTCTCTCTTACAGGCTTCATCACGCATGAAGAAGTTCGCGGATAAGAAAAGAAGAGCTCCCCCCATTTTTTCCCCTGGAGACAAGGTATGGCTCTCCGCTAAATATGTCCGCTTCCGTGTCCCTAGCTATTAGTTGGGACCACGCTATCTTGGTCCTTTCAAAATTTTGTGCCAGATTAATCCTGTCTCTTACAAACTTCTTCTTCCTCCTTCTCTTCGTATTCCTAATGCCTTTCACGTTTCTCTTCTTAAACCACTTATCATTAACCGTTTCTCTCCCAAATCTGTTCCTGCCACTCCTGTTTCCGGCTCCTCGGACATCTTCTCCGTCAAAGAGATTCTGGCATCCAAAAAGGTCAGAGGGAAAACCTTTTTTTTAGTGGATTGGGAGGGTTGTGGTCCAGAAGAGAGATCCTGGGAACCTGAGGACAATATCCTAGACAAAAGTCTGCTCCTCAGGTTCTCAGGCTCTAAGAAGAGGGGGAGACCCAAGGGGGGGGGTACTGTTACGCCGAGCGCTCCGGGTCCCCGCTCCTCCCCGGAGCGCTCGCTACACTCTCCTCACTGCAGCGCTCCGGTCAGATCCACTGACCCGGGGCGCTGCGATACCGCCTCCAGCCGGGATGCGATTCGCGATGCGGGTAGCGCCCGCTCGCGATGCGCACCCCGACTCCCGTACCTGACTCGCTCTCCGTCAGTCCTGTCCCGGCGCGCGCGGCCCCGCTCTTTGCGATTTAAAGGGCCACTGCGCCGCTGATTGGCGCAGTGGTTCCAATTAGTGTTATCACCTGTGCACTTCCCTATATCACCTCACTTCCCCTGCACTTCCTTGCCGGATCTTGTTGCCATCGTGCCAGTGAAAGCGTTTCCTTGTGTGTTCCTAGCCTGTGTTCCAGACCTCCTGCCGTTGCCCCTGACTACGATCCTTGCTGCCTGCCCCGACCTTCTGCTACGTCCGACCTTGCTTCTGTCTACTCCCTTGTACCGCGCCTATCTTCAGCAGCCAGAGAGGTTGAGCCGTTGCTAGTGGATACGACCTGGTCACTACCGCCGCAGCAAGACCATCCCGCTTTGCGGCGGGCTCTGGTGAAAACCAGTAGTGACTTAGAACCGATCCACTAGCACGGTCCACGCCAATCCCTCTCTGGCACAGAGGATCCACTACCTGCCAGCCGGCATCGTGACAGTATCAATATTTATCAGTCACTCAAATGCAATAAAACAGTGTTTGGTAAAAGTGAAGAAGATGCATAAAAATGAATATAAAAAAAAAGAGAGGATATATATATATATATATATATATATATATATATATATATATATAGGAATATGCAAATCAGCTCATTACATCACCTTTTCAGGCAATGTTCCTTGGTATCAGCTTAGCTCCAGTTACGGAATATAAAAAGCTAATCGGGATTAATGCCAAGCCAGAACTCTCTCTCCAGAAGGAAAGAGCACCCATCTACAGACAGCTGTTTTGGGGTACTTGCCCCTCGTCAGTACAGAGCAGGGTAATCTGGCTTGGCTGAGATGAGATAAGGCCCCTCATCTCAGCCAAGCCAGATTACCCCGCTCTGTACTGACGAGGGGCAAGTACCCTGTCTGCAGATGGGTGCTCTTTCCTTCTGGAGAGAGAGAGTTCTGGCTTGGCATTAATCCCGATTAGCTTTTTATATTCCGTAACTGGAGCTAAGCTGATACCAGGGAACATCACCTGAAAAGGTGATGTAATGAGCTGATTTGCATATTCCCCTACCCAGAATGCCTGCGGAGTGCTTAGTGGCCCTTGAAAGCTCCGTCACACCAGGAGTGGTGAACTCTCCCTGAGTTAAATACTCATCCCGTATATATATATATATATATATATATATATATATATATATATATATATATAAAGAGAAGGCCTGACTCATTGAATCAATGCCCAGCCTAAACCCTTGGACCTGAATTTTTTAACAGGTGTTGTTTTTAAGACGTAGATGAGGAATAAGAAAGGATTTTTCGAAATTCAACCCTTAAGGGGGTGAAAAATGGGTTGAAAGTTTATATGGAAGTCCGTCATTTTTGAAGCTAGAAGCATGAAACTTTGTTTTTAGGCTAACAATTAGAGAGAAGGAAATACGTGTTTTAAAGTTTTCTAAAATTCCACCCCAGAAAGGGGTGAAACAGGGTTTCAAAGTTTGTATGAATTAACCCCTTGCCGCAGAATGCCAAGGAGCTGAGCTCGCATCATACCCGCACGTCCCGGCTGCTATCAGCAGTCAGGACCCGTGGCTAATGCCGGACATCGCCATTCCGACAGATGTCCGGCATTAACTCTTTAGACGCGGTGATCAAAGTTGAAAGAATTCGGGTTGTTTGGATGCCCGTAGACTTTACCCAGAGCCGCCTCATTACTATTGGATCGTGAAAAGTAGATCTATGTTACCTCAAATTTAACACAGGTGAAGCCGCGGGCAAAATCTACTACCTTATAAAAAAAGATGAAGCTCAGATGAATAACAGATGAATAATGTGAATGAAAAGTAGATATAAAAATAATGAACATAAAGATATATAAAATGAAATAAAATGGTAAAAATAAAAACATAAGGTCAATGCATAGTAAAAAAAAGTGGGAGTCAGTTTGTCCGTGAAGAAGTAAATCCAATAATAAATCCATATACAAGAACCCATCATCGGTGATCACTGGAGACCACTATGGCCGGGTTCATACCTAATATTTTGTTCAGTATTTTTACCCACAACCAGTAGTGGATCCAAAACAGATAAGGCAGAAAATGTTCCCATCCAAGTTTTCTCTGTATCTGTTCCACTTCTGGTTTTGGCTACAAATACTAAAATAATGTGTGAGACCTCTGACCATCGGAAATGCCTATTGTCACGATGCCGGCTGGCAGGTAGTGGATCCTCTGTGCCAGAGAGGGATTGGCGTGGACCGTGCTAGTGGATCGGTTCTAAGTCACTACTGGTTTTCACCAGAGCCCGCCGCAAAGCGGGATGGTCTTGCTGCGGCGGTAGTGACCAGGTCGTATCCACTAGCAACGGCTCAACCTCTCTGGCTGCTGAAGATAGGCGCGGTACAAGGGAGTAGACAGAAGCAAGGTCGGACGTAGCAGAAGGTCGGGGCAGGCAGCAAGGATCGTAGTCAGGGGCAACGGCAGGAGGTCTGGAACACAGGCTAGGAACATACAAGGAAACGCTTTCACTGGCACGATGGCAACAAGATCCGGCAAGGGAGTGCAGGGGAAGTGAGGTGATATAGGGAAGTGCACAGGTGAACATACTAATTGGAACCACTGCGCCAATCAGCGGCGCAGTGGCCCTTTAAATCGCAAAGACCCGGCGCGCGCGCGCGCCCTAGGGAGCGGGGCCGCGCGCGCCGGGACAGGACCGACGGAGAGCGAGTCAGGTACGGGAGCCGGGGTGCGCATCGCGAGCGGGCGCTACCCGCATCGCGAATCGCATCCCGGCTGGAGGCGGTATCGCAGCGCCCCGGGTCAGTGGATCTGACCGGAGCGCTGCAGTGAGGAGAGTGTAGCGAGCGCTCCGGGGAGGAGCGGGGACCCGGAGCGCTCGGCGTAACAGTACCCCCCCCCCTTGGGTCTCCCCCTCTTCTTAGAGCCTGAGAACCTGAGGAGCAGACTTTTGTCTAGGATATTGTCCTCAGGTTCCCAGGATCTCTCTTCTGGACCACAACCCTCCCAATCAACTAAAAAAAAAGTTTTCCCTCTGACCTTTTTTGATGCCAGAATCTCTTTGACGGAGAAGATGTCCGAGGAGCCGGAAACAGGAGTGGGGGGAACAGATTTGGGAGAGAAACGGTTGATGATAAGTGGTTTAAGAAGAGAAACGTGAAAGGCATTAGGAATACGAAGAGAAGGAGGAAGAAGAAGTTTGTAAGAGACAGGATTAATCTGGCACAAAATTTTGAAAGGACCAAGATAGCGTGGTCCCAACTTGTAGCTAGGGACACGGAAGCGGACATATTTAGCGGAGAGCCATACCTTGTCTCCAGGGGAAAAAATGGGAGGAGCTCTTCTTTTCTTATCCGCGAACTTCTTCATGCGTGAAGAAGCCTGTAAGAGAGAATTTTGGGTCTCTCTCCATATGATGGAAAGATCACGAGAAATTTCATCCACAGCGGGCAGACCAGAGGGCAAGGGGGTAGGGAGGGGGGGGAAGAGGGTGACGGCCGTACACCACGAAAAATGGGGATTTGGAGGAAGATTCAGAGACTCTGAAGTTATACGAGAATTCGGCCCATGGTAGAAGATCTGCCCAGTCATCCTGGCGGGAGGAAACAAAATGTCGTAAATAATCACCCAAGACCTGGTTAATTCTTTCTACTTGTCCATTGGATTGAGGATGATATGCAGAAGAAAAATTTAATTTAATCTTGAGTTGTTTACAGAGAGCCCTCCAGAATTTAGACACGAATTGGACGCCTCTATCCGAGACGATCTGCGTAGGCAACCCGTGAAGACGAAAAATGTGTACAAAAAATTGTTTAGCCAACTGAGGCGCTGAAGGAAGGCCAGGAAGAGGGATGAAATGTGCCATTTTGGAGAATCGATCAACGACCACCCAAATAACAGTGTTGCCACGGGATGGGGGTAAGTCAGTAATAAAATCCATACCAATCAGAGACCAAGGCTGTTCGGGGACAGGCAGAGGATGAAGAAAACCAGCGGGCTTCTGGCGAGGAGTCTTATCCCGGGCACAGATAGTGCAGGCTCGCACAAAGTCCACAACATCCGTCTCCAGAGTCGGCCACCAATAGAAGCGAGAGATGAGCTGCACAGATTTCTTGATGCCTGCATGACCTGCGAGATGGGAGGAGTGACCCCATTTGAGGATTCCGAGGCGTTGGCGTGGAGAAACGAAGGTCTTTCCTGGAGGAGTTTGCCTGATGGAGGCTGGAGAAGTGGAAATCAGGCAGTCAGGAGGAATGATGTGTTGCGGAGAGAGTTCAACTTCAGAAGCATCCGAGGAACGAGAAAGAGCATCGGCCCTAATGTTCTTATCGGCAGGCCGAAAGTGAATTTCAAAATTAAATCGGGCAAAGAACAGGGACCACCTGGCCTGGCGAGGATTCAGCCGTTGGGCAGACTGGAGGTAGGAGAGGTTCTTGTGGTCGGTGTAAATAATAACTGGAAATCTTGATCCCTCCAGCAGATGCCTCCATTCCTCAAGTGCTTATTTAATGGCTAGAAGCTCTCGATCCCCGATGGAGTAGTTCCTCTCCGCCGGAGAGAAGGTCCTAGAAAAAAAACCACAAGTAACAGCATGCCCGGAAGAATTTTTTTGTAGAAGGACAGCTCCAGCTCCCACTGAGGAGGCATCAACCTCCAATAGGAAGGGTTTAGATGGGTCAGGTCTGGAGAGCACAGGAGCCGAAGAAAAGGCAGACTTGAGCCGTTTAAAGGCGTCTTCCGCTTGAGGAGGCCAAGACTTGGGATCGGCATTTTTTTTTGGTTAAAGCCACGATAGGAGCCACAACGGTAGAAAAATGTGGAATAAATTGCCTGTAATAATTGGCGAACCCCAAAAAACGTTGGATAGCACGGAGTCCGGAGGGGCGTGGCCAATCTAAAACGGCAGAGAGTTTGTCTGGATCCATTTGTAGTCCCTGGCCAGAGACCAAGTATCCTAGGAAAGGAAGAGATTGGCATTCAAACAGACATTTCTCTATTTTGGCATAGAGTTGATTATCACGAAGTCTCTGAAGAACCATACGGACATGCTGGCGGTGTTCTTCTAGATTGGCAGAAAAAATCAGGATATCGTCCAGATATACAACAACACAGGAGTATAAGAGATCACGAAAAATTTCATTAACAAAGTCTTGGAAGACGGCAGGGGCGTTGCACAGGCCAAAGGGCATGACCAGATACTCAAAGTGTCCATCTCTAGTGTTAAATGCCGTTTTCCATTCATCCCCCTCTCTGATGCGGATGAGATTATAAGCACCTCTTAAGTCCAGTTTGGTAAAGATGTCGGCACCTTGTAGGCGATCAAAGAGTTCAGAGATGAGGGGTAGGGGGTAGCGGTTCTTAACCGTGATTTTATTAAGACCGCGGTAGTCAATGCAAGGACGTAGAGAGCCATCTTTTTTGGACACAAAGAAAAATCCGGCTCCGGCAGGAGAGGAGGATTTACGGATAAAGCCCTTTTTTAAATTTTCCTGGACGTATTCAGACATGGCAAGAGTCTCTGGGGCGGACAGAGGATAAATTCTGCCCCGGGGTGGAGTAGTGCCCGGGAGGAGGTCGATAGGACAATCATAAGGCCTGTGAGGAGGTAGAGTCTCAGCTTGTTTTTTGCAAAAAACATCCGCAAAGTCCATATAGGCCTTAGGGAGACCGGTTACAGGAGGAACCACAGAGTCACGGCAAGGGTTACTGGGAACCGGTTTTAGGCAGTCCTTGGAACAAGAGGGCCCCCAACTCTTGATCTCCCCAGTGGACCAATCCAGGGTTGGGGAATGAAGTTGAAGCCAGGGAAGTCCAAGGAGAATTTCGGAAGTGCAATTGGGGAGGACCAAAAGTTCAATCCTCTCGTGATGAGATCCGATGCACATTAGAAGGGGCTCCGTGCGGAAACGTATGGAACAGTCCAATCTTTCATTGTTTACACAATTGATGTAGAGGGGTCTGGCGAGACTGGTCACCGGGATGTTGAACCTGTTGACGAGGGAGGCCAAAATAAAATTTCCTGCAGATCCGGAGTCCAGGAAGGCCATAGTAGAGAAGGAGAAGGCAGAGGCAGATATCCGCACAGGCACAGTAAGACGTGGAGAAGCAGAGTAGACATCAAGGACTGTCTCACCTTTGTGCGGAGTCAGCGTACGTCTTTCCAGGCGGGGAGGACGGATAGGACAATCCTTCAGGAAGTGTTCGGTACTGGCACAGTACAGGCAGAGATTCTCCATGCGGCGTCGTGTCCTCTCTTGAGGTGTCAGGCGAGACCGGTCGACCTGCATAGCCTCCACGGCGGGAGGCACAGGAACAGATTGCAGGGGACCAGAGGAGAGAGGAGCCGGGGAGAAGAAACGCCTCGTGCGAACAGAGTCCATATCCTGGCGGAGCTCCTGACGCCTTTCGGAAAAACGCATGTCAATGCGAGTGGCTAGGTGAATGAGTTCATGTAGGTTAGCAGGGATTTCTCGTGCGGCCAGAACATCTTTAATGTTGCTGGATAGGCCTTTTTTAAAGGTCGCGCAGAGGGCCTCATTATTCCAGGATAATTCTGAAGCAAGAGTACGGAATTGTACGGCATACTCGCCAACGGAAGAATTACCCTGGACCAGGTTCAACAGGGCAGTCTCAGCAGAAGAGGCTCGGGCAGGTTCCTCAAAGACACTTCGAATTTCCGAGAAGAAGGAGTGTACAGAGGCAGTGACGGGGTCATTGCGGTCCCAGAGCGGTGTGGCCCAAGACAGGGCTTTTCCAGACAGAAGGCTGACTACGAAAGCCACCTTAGACCTTTCCGTGGGAAACTGGTCCGACATCATCTCCAAGTGCAGGGAACATTGGGAAAGAAAGCCACGGCAAAACTTAGAGTCCCCATCAAATTTATCCGGCAAGGATAGTCTTAGACCAGAAGCGGCCACTCGCTGCGGAGGAGGTGCAGGAGCTGGCGGAGGAGATGATTGCTGAAGCTGTGGTAGTAGCTGCTGTAGCATCACGGTCAGTTGAGACAGCTGTTGGCCTTGTTGCGCTATCTGTTGTGACTGCTGGGCGACCACCGTGGTGAGGTCAGCGACAACTGGCAGAGGAACTTCAGCGGGATCCATGGCCGGATCTACTGTCACGATGCCGGCTGGCAGGTAGTGGATCCTCTGTGCCAGAGAGGGATTGGCGTGGACCGTGCTAGTGGATCGGTTCTAAGTCACTACTGGTTTTCACCAGAGCCCGCCGCAAAGCGGGATGGTCTTGCTGCGGCGGTAGTGACCAGGTCGTATCCACTAGCAACGGCTCAACCTCTCTGGCTGCTGAAGATAGGCGCGGTACAAGGGAGTAGACAGAAGCAAGGTCGGACGTAGCAGAAGGTCGGGGCAGGCAGCAAGGATCGTAGTCAGGGGCAACGGCAGGAGGTCTGGAACACAGGCTAGGAACATACAAGGAAACGCTTTCACTGGCACGATGGCAACAAGATCCGGCAAGGGAGTGCAGGGGAAGTGAGGTGATATAGGGAAGTGCACAGGTGAACATACTAATTGGAACCACTGCGCCAATCAGCGGCGCAGTGGCCCTTTAAATCGCAAAGACCCGGCGCGCGCGCGCCCTAGGGAGCGGGGCCGCGCGCGCCGGGACAGGACCGACGGAGAGCGAGTCAGGTACGGGAGCCGGGGTGCGCATCGCGAGCGGGCGCTACCCGCATCGCGAATCGCATCCCGGCTGGAGGCGGTATCGCAGCGCCCCGGGTCAGTGGATCTGACCGGAGCGCTGCAGTGAGGAGAGTGTAGCGAGCGCTCCGGGGAGGAGCGGGGACCCGGAGCGCTCGGCGTAACACCTATGGTCCTCACTGAATCTCCGCAGCTGTCCTCCAGAACCCCAGCCTGTCATGTGTTCTCCTGTGGAGGGTTAGTTCCAATGTTCCGGCGCCTCCAGTCAGGCTCCAGGTTTCCTTCATCTTGAGTAAGCTGGATAAGCAGGTGCTCCTCAGCCTTTGGTTCTCCAGCTGTTACAAAACTACAAAACTACAACTTCCATCATGCTTGTGCAGCCAAAAGCCCTCCAAAAGTAGTTTTGGAACATCTGGAAAACCATAGGCTAAGGAGCAATGGCTTAGAGGGAGAGTTGGGAAATATGGAGCCGGACCAGCTGGAGGAGTAGGTTGAGGACCACCACAAAGTCATCCTCACTACAGAGCCGTCCTCACTACAAAGCCGCCCCCACTAGACAGCCGTCCCCACCACAGAGCCGTCCCCACCACAGAGCCGTAACCACCACAGAGCTGTGTCCACCACAGAGCCGTTCCCACCACAAAGCCGTTTCCACCACAGAGCCGTACTCACCACAGAGCCATCCTCACCACAAAGACGGCCCCACCACAGAGCCATCCCCACTTCAGAGCCGTTCCCACTTCAGACCTGTCCCAACCACAGAGCCATCCCCACCACAGAGCCGTCCCCACTTCAGAGCCGTCCCCAACACAGAGCCGTTCCCACTTCAGAGCTGTCCCCACCACATAGCCATCCCCACCACAGAGCCATTCCCACAGATTTTTAGAAGAATTCTTCCAATTGTTTGTGCCAAATTTCTTTAAACCTCATCCGCTTTGCTGCTACTGTGATACACTGTAAACCTTCCGCAGCATATTGACCTCACACTCAGAGAACCTTCTATAGATCGATGCATATATTGTCTAAGCTTCGCCACTTTCCAAAGACAAAATTAGATATTACCAGTGTTACCATATATGGGATAACTCGGCACCAAGGTTGTGTTTTTTTCCTCGGGTGGATCTGACCGTCAGATCTGTTGGTGCTCAGCATTACAGGAATGGGCTTTACAGGTTGCCAGGTGATGGTCACATGAGCTGAAGGTAACAACATGATCTATAGGATGCATTCTAAAGACCTCGGGACAGATGATGTCATATTTCTTCTAACTGGTTGCCCCACATTCCCCGGGCTCAGCATTGACATGTGACAGGTGCAGTGGTCACCAAGCGTAGAGCGAGAGTGAGTATGTCCTCCGTGAGGGTGGCCTGGACCCTGCTCCTGCTTAGTAAGTGCCCCCTATGCCACCATATGTGATCTGTAACTATTTATCTAATCTATCGACATATATGGAAGCCCCACAGAGAATGGTTGGAGAATGGATGGAAAGCTGGTCTCCTGCTCCGCTCTTTACACTAACGGGGTAATTGATCTCTATTCTTGGGACGTCACCCCAGATGAAGCAAACACGAAACGCACGAAGAGTATGGTGATGTTCCCTGTGACTCCATCAGTCACTATGACTTTTATTTATCCCACATGGACACTAGTAGGGCAGTTACATTGGGGTGATTACTTGGTTAACTTGGGTTGGCGGGTTCCCGACTCTAGTACACTCCACTGTATATATATATACATTGTACATTTGTATTGTATTGCCTTTTTGCTACTCTTCACTGCGTGGGATATTTATTCCTTCTAAGCACTTGCACTATTTGATTAATATCTATATACTTTTTTCCATTGTGTGGCTTTACTTTATTGTTGTAGCTCTTATATTCCTTTATATCAGTTCACTCTCTGTTTGTTTGATTTATTTTATTGTTTTTTATACTATCTTGATTCTGTAATAAACATATTCATTGGTTTTCTATAGACACAGTATTTTTTGGTTGGTTATACTTAATGAGCAGAAGACATTATTACCCTAGGGACATTCTTTGGAATCCTGGGTATGGTGGGAGTCATAGTGGCCGGACCCCTTCATGATCACCTTGTTATTCTCTGTTTTGAAAAGGGGAATACCCCTTAAACCCAGATGTTCAAAATGTTCCCATAATTTTAGCAACATGTTTAAATGTATTAAGAAGTGTCTCTTATTCTACTATATTATACGTTATACTATATACTAAGACCTAAATATATAAGATACAAAACCAAATTTATACACTAAAAGCAAACGGGAAAAAATCTAATCTCTGTGGAATCTGTTGGCGCTACACAAATGGCTTACTACCAGACACCCAAAAAAACAGTCACCAAACACGAGTTATGTACACAAGGTATACGTCCCCTTTTGAGGCTGTACACATCAGGAGGATCTTTTCCAACTCTCAGCAGAGGTTCCGCACAGCCTCCCAGTGCAGACTTGGTCACACAGTTTGGTCACATCTTAATCAGCCTCAGCACCTGTGCTGACTTGGGGACAACCTTAAATTCTATACAGGCCCAAGAAGGGAATGAAAGGCCACACTACCAAACATAGCTGTCTCCTTATCTCATTTATCTGTCTTTCTGCCAGTATCTTCTCTATTTCTGTCTCATACATCCTAACTAAGAAAGCTGTGGGGAAGAGGTGAGCAATAAATTCATTCTTGATTTTCAATTTGCAGGAACTTTTGGGGCCACACAAGGTGAGTAAAGACCAACCCAACATGACAGATGAAAGAACAATAAGATGGATACAAGAGATGAGAATATGTCATCGACAGATCCCCCATAACAGTGTGTCATCTACGGATCCCCCATAACAGTGTCATCTAGAGATCCTCCATAACAGTGTATCATCTACAGATCCCCATAACAGTGTCATCTAGAGATCCCCCATAAAAGTGTCATCTACAGATCCCCCATAACAGTATGTCATCTACAGATCCCCATAACAGTGTCATCTACAGATCCCCATAACAGTGTGTCATCTACAGATCCCCATAACAGTGTGTCATCTACAGATACCCATAACAGTGTGTCTTCTACAGATCCCCCATAACAGTGTGTCATCTACAGATCCCCATAACAGTGTGTCATTTACAGATCCCCATAACAGTGTGTCATCTACAGATCCCCATAACAGTGTGTCATCTACAGATCCCCCATAACAGTGTGTCATCTACAGATCCCCATAACAGTGTGTCATCTACAGTTCCCCCATAACAGTGTGTCATCTACAGATCCCCCATAACAGTGTGTCATCTACAGATCCCTCATAACAGTGTCATCTACAGATCCCCATAACAGTGTCATCTACAGATCCCCCATAACAGTGTTTCATCTACAGATCCACCATAACAGTGTCAGCTACAGATCCTCCATAACAGTGTCATCTACAGATTCCCATAACAGTGTGTCATCTACAGATTCCCATAACAGTGTGTCATCTACAGATCCCCCATAACACTGTCATCTACAGATCCCCCATAACAGTGTCATCTACAGTTCCCCCATAACAGTGTCATCAACAGATCCCCCATAACAGTGTGTCATCTACAGATCCCCCATAACAGTGTCATCTACAGATCCCCATAACAGTGTCATCCACAGATCCCCCATAACACTGTCATCTACAGATCCCCCATAACCGTGTGTCAACTTCCGCTCCCACATTACAATGTCATCTACAGATACCCATAACAGTGTCATCTACAGATCCCCCATAACAGTGTCATCTAAAGATCCCCCATAACAGTGTGTAATCTACAGATCCCCCATAACAGTGTGTCATCTGCAGATCCCCCATAACAGTGTCATCTACAGATCCCCCATAACAGTGTGTTATCTACAGGTCCCCCATAACTGTGTCATCTACAGACCCCCCCATAACAGTGTGTCATCTAGAGATCCTCCATAACAATGTGACCTACAGATCCCCCATAACATTGTCATCTACAGATTCTCCATAACAGTGTGCCATCTACAGATCCCCCATAACAGTGTGTCATCTACAGATCCTCCATAACAGTGTCATCTACAGATCCTCCATAACAGTGTGTCATGTACAGATCCCCCATAACAGTGTCATCTACAGATCCCCATAACAGTGTG
The DNA here is from genome assembly GCF_029499605.1 of Hyla sarda. NCBI lineage: Eukaryota > Metazoa > Chordata > Amphibia > Anura > Hylidae > Hyla > Hyla sarda. Next base: position 229,052,302 of record NC_079196.1, read on the forward strand.
TCACCTACAGATCCCCATAACAGTATCATCTACAGATCCCCATAACAGTGTCACTTACAGATCCCCAATAAGTGTGTCATGTATAGATCCCCCATAAGTGTCATCTACAGATCCCCCCATAACAGTGTGTCATCTACAGATCCCCCATAACAATGTGTCATCTACAGATCCCCATAACAGTGTGTCATCTACAGATCCCCCATAACAGTGTTATCTACAGATCCCCCATAACAGTGTGTCATCTACAGATCCCCATAACAGTGTCATCTACAGATCCCCCATAACAGTGTTTCATCTACAGATCCCCCATAACAGTGTTTCATCTACAGATCCCCAATTACAGTGTCATCTACAGTTCCCCCATAACAGTGTGTCATCTACAAATCCCCATAACAGTGTCATCTACAGATCCCCATAACAGTGTGTCATCTACATATCCCCCATAACAGTGTCATCTACAGATCCCCCATAACAGTGTGTCATCTACAGATCCCCATAACAGTGTCATCTACAGTTCCCCCATAACAGTGTTTCATCTACAGATTCCCCATAACAGTGTTTCATCTACAGATCCCCAATTACAGTGTCATCTACAGTTCCCCGATAACAGTGTGTCATCTACAAATCCCCATAACAGTGTCATCTACAGATCCCCATAACAGTGTCATCTACAGATCCCCCATAACAGTGTGTCATCTACAGATCCCCATAACAGTGTCATCTACAGTTCCCCCATAACAGTGTTTCATCTACAGATTCCCCATAACAGTGTTTCATCTACAGATCCCCAATTACAGTGTCATCTACAGTTCCCCGATAACAGTGTGTAATCTACAAATCCCCATAACAGTGTCATCTACAGATCCCCATAACAGTGTCATCTACAGATCCCCCATAACAGTGTGTCATCTACAGATCCCCCATAACAGTGTGTCATCTACAGATCCCCCATAACAGTGTGTCATCTACAGATCCCCTATAACAGTGTGTCATCTACAGATCCCCCATAACAGTGTGTCATCTACAGATCCCCCATAACAGTGTCAGCTACAGATCCTCCATAACAGTGTGTCATCTACAGATCCCCCATAACAGTGTCATCTACAGATCCCCCATAACAGTGTGTCATCTACAGATCCCCCATAACGGTGTCAGCTACAGATCCCCCATAACAGTGTGTCATCTACAGATCCCCCATAACAGTGTTATCTACAGATCCCCCATAACAGTGTGTCATCTACAGATCCCCCATAACAGTGTCATCTACAGATCCCCCATAACAGTGTGTCATCTACAGATCCCCCATAACAATGTGTCATCTACAGATCCCCATAACAGTGTGTCATCTACAGATCCCCCATAACAGTGTCATCTACAGATCCCCCATAACAGTGTGTCATCTACAGATCCCCATAACAGTGTCATCTACAGATCCCCCATAACAGTGTTTCATCTACAGATCCCCCATAACAGTGTTTCATCTACAGATCCCCAATTACAGTGTCATCTACAGTTCCCCCATAACAGTGTGTCATCTACAAATCCCCATAACAGTGTCATCTACAGATCCCCATAACAGTGTGTCATCTACATATCCCCCATAACAGTGTCATCTACAGATCCCCCATAACAGTGTGTCATCTACAGATCCCCATAACAGTGTCATCTACAGTTCCCCCATAACAGTGTTTCATCTACAGATTCCCCATAACAGTGTTTCATCTACAGATCCCCAATTACAGTGTCATCTACAGTTCCCCGATAACAGTGTGTCATCTACAAATCCCCATAACAGTGTCATCTACAGATCCCCATAACAGTGTCATCTACAGATCCCCCATAACAGTGTGTCATCTACAGATCCCCATAACAGTGTCATCTACGGTTCCCCCATAACAGTGTTTCATCTACAGATTCCCCATAACAGTGTTTCATCTACAGATCCCCAATTACAGTGTCATCTACAGTTCCCCGATAACAGTGTGTAATCTACAAATCCCCATAACAGTGTCATCTACAGATCCCCATAACAGTGTCATCTACAGATCCCCCATAACAGTGTGTCATCTACAGATCCCCCATAACAGTGTGTCATCTACAGATCCCCCATAACAGTGTGTCATCTACAGATCCCCTATAACAGTGTGTCATCTACAGATCCCCCATAACAGTGTGTCATCTACAGATCCCCCATAACAGTGTCAGCTACAGATCCTCCATAACAGTGTGTCATCTACAGATCCCCCATAACAGTGTCATCTACAGATCCCCCATAACAGTGTGTCATCTACAGATCCCCCATAACGGTGTCAGCTACAGATCCCCCATAACAGTGTGTCATCTACAGATCCCCCATAACAGTGTTATCTACAGATCCCCCATAACAGTGTGTCATCTACAGATCCCCCATAACAGTGTCATCTACAGATCCCCCATAACAGTGTGTCATCTACAGATCCCCCATAACAGTGTGTTATCTATGAATTTCCTTAACATTTGTGCTGATGACCCATAATCCGATTTTTATCTTGCTTAAAAACTGCAAAGCTTTGTTGTATTTTTCCTTCTACAGAATGTGGAAAGCCTCAGATATCCAATCGGATCATGGGAGGGACTAGTGCGCAGGCCGGTCAGTGGCCGTGGCAAGTCAGCTTACGGTTGAATGGACGTCACTTTTGTGGTGGATCTCTGATCAGTAACACGTGGGTGGTGTCGGCCGCTCACTGTATAACAAGGTTAGAGGGTTCTTCTATATTGTCTTATTGCTCTTCTATAAGGAGATGGTGGTGACGTCTTCTTCTAATTGTATCATCTCTCTTATTGCAGCAGCGTCACCACCTCCTCACTCACCGTCCATCTTGGTACCTACCAAATCTCTGTGCCAAATTCTCAAGAAATCTCTATTAATGTGAAGAGTTTTATTAAGAATCCGAATTATGTGAACGCAGGATCAATGGGGGACATCAGCCTCATCCAATTGGTGGACAACGTGACCTTCACCTCTTACATCCTCCCCGTCTGCCTCCCTACAGCCAACGTAGTCTTCCCTATGGGCCTCATGTGTTGGGTCACCGGCTGGGGAAACACTCAGTATGGCGGTAGGTATTGGTATCACAGACGATTGTCCTCTATGAGGGTCTTCTGCAGCTTTACCGTGTGTCATTGGAACTAACATGACGGACGGAATTGTAAAGTGGGTCTCGCAGTCTATCTGAAGGACTAGGAGTTGGCATCATATGGCAGTGTGGTGCCGGGAGTAGGTTGTTGCGGTAATAGTGTAGGGTCTGGTGGTATTAACCCTTGAATGTCGTGATGCCAGGGTGCTGTTTCCTCCATAGTAATGTTCCTACCGCCAACCTTCCCACAAACGGCAGGGAGAAATAACGGAATATCCAAAGTAGATTTTATGAAGTAAACTGAATAAACTTTACTTGCAGATTTTATGCAATGGTATTGAAAATGGTATTTTCAAGAGTGAACCGGGATACAGGTTCCTCACAGGTTTGCTGGGACTTGGAAGCAATGAGCTTTTGATGCTAGCCATTGTGCTACTATTCAAGAATATTTGAGCTGATAGTAGTCACACAAGATTCAGTAGTTTGAGCTTTGAGTAACTCATGTTTCGTGGCTGCAGGTTCTTAGGCTTTGGGCCTAGATGAATTGATGAAGCTGATGAGATGTTTATGCTTCTTTAGTGTCCAGGAGATAAGAGACTAGAATTTAGTGGCTGCAGCCCCTTATATATTAAGAGGGCTGGACAAAAGCTCATTGGTTGGCAAACCACAGCAGACTATTTAATATAATCCGGTATTTTTCAGGGCAAAAGAATACCACAAAAAATATGGGAAAAAAGTCCCGTAATTTACTGTCACAAAATATCTGCAGGGCACGCAGCGCTGGAGGCGGATTTGTTGCAAGTTTCATATTTTGCATTGCAAAGGGGGAAATGTACAGCGAGTTGACAGTGAACCCACATCCAGCCGTGTATATACGACCTGCGGATTCTGTGTGGATTTATTTGTGCCATAGATGTCGGTGCATGTGAATCTGCCGTGAGTCTTCCTCCACATGATATCTTTTTGGCTTAAAACAAGGGGGGGGGGGGGGGGGGGGTTGGGGGTTTGGGGGGTTGTTTTGTAATTTTTCCTTTGGCCCAATTTATGTGATGTTTTGGGCTCCACCACTAATATATATTTGGAAACCACTGCATATACCACTGCATATACCTAGACACACTGTATATTCCTATGCACACTGTATATACCTATGCACACTGTATATACCTACACACACTGTATATACCTATGCACACTGTATATACCTATGCACACACTGTGTATACCTATGCACACTGTATATAACTATGCACACTGCATATACCTACACACACTGTATATACTGTGAGAAGGTGAAAAGGATAATAGTGGACGGTCAATATGTGTATATACCTTTGCACACTGAAGTGAGAGCCGGTAATTTTTCCAGTGTCCGTGCTGCATGGTGCAGACTGACACTAGTGTAGCTGCAAAGCCAATCTGGGACGGCTCTTACTGGGAATGACCAAGTGCAGGGTGGGGGGTCATTCCCCACAATCCAGGCCGTCTTTTGTTGGCCTTAAACACAGCCTGCTTCACCAGCTGGGGGGGATTTTTGCTAGTTGCAGCTCACACTGCCAGAGAGAGCTGAGTGTGGAGTCTTCCCTGAGAGTTTGGAAGCTGGTGAGCAGACTGCCTGGAGGCCTGGAAAAGACTTGCTTGATGCCGCATGGAATGGACTCAGGTGTGAACAAACACCTAAGGAATACCGGTAGACTTTTGTTACTTTTTCCTTTGTTCTGCATTTAAAGACTGTTTGCTGCTTGCCAAGTGTGAATAAAACACTGATCTTTTAGTTGAAAAGTCCTGTTTCTGTGCCTCTATACTGCAACCGCACCTATCTGCAAGAGCGAGTCATCACATTTGGTGGAGGATGCGGGCAGTCAGTGATTGTGTTGTAGCATACTGTTTGTAAGAACCAAGCCTGGGATAACCCCTCGGCGTTGTTGCTAGGGGAAACAATCCTACCGACAAGAGTCAGTACATCGAGAGTGTTTTCTCCAGTGAGTCAAGGCAAAGCAGTGTTCCAGTGACCGCAGTGTTGCCAAAATGGAGGATGTTATAAAAGCGCTCATGGAAGCCAACTTGCAACAGCGGGAGACCAACAGGCTCCAGCAGGAGTCCACCAAGCGACAACAGGAGTTCAACAGGCAACAGCAGGAGTCCACAAGCAACAGCAGAAGTCCAACAAGCATCAGCAGGAGACTAACCAGCTACTACAATCCGCAGTGACGACTAGTGTTGCTCGCGAATATTCGCAATACGAATTTTATTCGCGAATATCGCATATTCGCGAATATTCGCGAATATTCGCGAATATAGCGCTCTATATTCATAATTATGAATATTCTTTTTTTTTTTTTCTCACAGTACACATCACAGTGATCACCCCTCTCTGCTTCCAGCTTGTGTGGTGTAAAGAAGGCTCTAATACTACTGTGTGAGACTGGCGTGCGAATTTTTGCATATGCGAATTTCCGTTTATGCTAATTTTTGTATATGTTAATTTTCGCATATGCGAATGTTCGCATATGCGAAAATAAAACGAGAATATTATGAATATGCGAATATTCGCGAATATATGATGAATATTCGTCCATATATTCGCGAATATTCGCGAATTCGAATATGGCCTATCTCAACACTAGTGACGACCCGGACCACCCCTGACGCTCGGAAAGCAGTTCGGATGGCGATGGCCAAGATGACCCTTTCGAATAATGTCGAGACCTAAATGGCGGTCTTTGAAAAAGTGGCCATGAGGGAGAAGTTACCCCGGGACCAGTGGGCTGAGGTCATCGCTCCGTTCCTGTCGTCTGGATCCCAGCAGGCGTACTTTGACTTGTCCAACGACCCGGCTGCCAACTATGACATTGTCAAGGGTGAGATCCTGGCCAGACTGGGGTAAATGTGTGGGTCGGGGCCCAGCGGCTACTCCAGTGGGAGTATAAGCCGGCTGAGTCTGCCAGACCGCAATACTTCGACCTGTTGCAACACCTACAAAAATGGCAGCAGCCGGAGGTGTTGAGTCCCACTGCCATGCTGGACCGTCTCTTGGCCGATACTCCCTCCAGAGCTGGGTTGGCCAGGCGTCCCCTTAGCAATGCACTGGGGATAGTAGAACTGGTGGAATGGCACAAGTCCTCCAGGAAACTACAGGAGTGGGCTGTTAAACCCAGGGTGTCCCCCCCCCCCCTTGCCCAGGCGGTTGGTAAGCCCTAAAGTTCCCCGGGAGGTGTTCCATAAAGACCCCGCCCCCTTGCTGTGTTGGGGGTGTCAGGAGCTGGGACATGTCAGGGCCAATTGTCCCCACCAGGGAGAATCCATGTACATTAACTTTGCCCACTGCCCCTCCATGTATGCCCAAAGACTGTGTGCCACAGGCATCCCCAAAACGATGGACTATGGTAACCTCTGTCGGGTGAAGTGGTTACTTGGTGAGGTCTAACCTGGTGCCGCCGACTGAGTATGTGGACCGGAAAGCTGGGGTCCTGTGTATTCATGGGGACTTAAAGGACTATCCTACCACCCTAGTGACTTTGTCCACAGTGGCTGGCAGGAGGACTCATTAGGTGGCCGTGGCCACAAAGCTACAGTATGAGCTCAAAATTGGGAAAGACTTTCCAGGGTTCATGTCTATGTGGCCCCAGACAAGAATTCCCCAGACCCGCGAGAGAGGGGTATCCCCAATAGACTGTCCCTATTAAAGGGTGACCCCGGAAGCTTGGGAACCTAAGTCAGAAGCACCAGCAGTTTGGGTGACCACCACCACTACGGTGGAAGAGGAGGTGTCGTCTCCACTGAGCGTTATGGTAGGAGATGTTGAGGAGCTGCCGTCAAGGTCAGAGTTGGCAGACCACAATGTTTCGGGAGAAAATTTTTGTACAGCACAGCACCAGGACCCGACTCTATCTCAGGCCTGGGAAAATGTATTAATTGTAGAATGTGCACCACAACAACTGGGACCCGAGACTGTATACCCCCGTTTTGTGGTCCACAAAGGGATGCTGTACCGGGTAAACCAGGTTCGGGGTGAGAATGGGGGAACAATTGGTTGTGCCTAAAGCATATCGGAGGCTAGTGTTAGAGTTAGCCCATCAACATGTTTTAGGGGGGCACCTGGGCCAGCAGAAGACGCAGGACCGAATTTTGCAGCGCTTTTACTGGCCCAGTGTGTATAAAGAGGTCGAAAGGTACTGTGAATCTTGCCCAACATGCCAAATAACTAGCCCCCAGTCACATTACCGTAGTCCCCTGGTCCCCCTCCCGATTATCGAGGTCCCGTTTGAACGGATCGCTATGGATCTGGTAGGCCCTTTGCCGAAATCCGCTAGGGGGCACCAACACATCCTGGAAGTCCTGGACTAACCCAAGGCGCTACCTCTGCGGCATACCTCAGCCAAACTTAAGCTAAGGAGCTAATGGACTTGTTTTCCTGAGTGGGCTTACCTAAAGAGGTATTGCCTGACCAGGGCACCCCGTTTATGTCAAAGGTAATGAAAGAGCTTAGTAAGTTACTGCAGTTAAACAGCTACGGACCTCCGTGTACCACCCGCAGACGGACGGCGTGGTAGAAAGTTTTAACCAAACGTTAAAAAATATGTTGAAGCGGGTGGTGGCTAGAGATGGAAAGAATTGGGATCTTTTGCTGCCCTATCTCATGTTCGCAGTGCGAGAAGTGCCCCAGGCCTCTACTGGGTTCTCGCCCTTTGAACTGCTGGACGGCAGACATGCGTGTGGTCTGTTAGACATAGCCAAAGAGGTGTGGGAACAACAGCCCACGCCGCACAAAAGTGTAGATGAGTATGTCACTCAGTTGCAGGAACGGATGGAAACAGTGTTGCCTTTGGTCAGGGAACATATGGAAGCAGCTCAGCAAGCACAGAGCAGAGTCTATAATAGCCAGGCTCATGTTCGAAATTTTAACCCGGGAGATCGGGTTCTGGTTCGGGTACCAATGGTCGACAGTAAATTTCTGGGGAGGTGACGTACAGGGTACACCAGCCCGGGCGGAGGAAGCCGGAGCAAGTGTAACATGTAAACTTGTTGAAACCCTGGAAAAATAGGGGGACTGGTGTGGATGACAGCCCCCGGCCAGGTTTGTTAGGGGTGGAGCCCCCGGCCAGGTTTGTTAGGGGGGGAGTTTCCCGTCTCTCAGTCCGGTGCGAGGAAAGCAGTTGCCACAGTAAAGATTGCTGACAGCCTTTCCTCTGCACAGAATCAGGAGGCCAGGGAGTTCATCAGTATGAACACCGATGTGTTCTCAGACCTTCCTGAACGTACTTCTGTCATCCGCCATGACATTGTCACTGAACCCCAGTGAAAATACGGTTGAAACCATACCCGGTACCTGAGTTGTGGCGACAAGCCATTTTGGAAGAAGTACAGCATATGTTAAAGGTGGATGTCATCGAAGAATCGAAAAGTGAGTGGGCCAGTACGATAGTCTTAATACCCAAACCAGACGGTACGTTACGGTTCTGAAACGATTTCCGTAAACTTAATGAGGTTTCCAAGTTTGATGCATATCCCACGTCCCGAGTCGATGAGCTTATTGAGAAGCTGGGACAAGCCTGGTACTTTTCTGTTTTGGACTTCACAAAAGAGTACTGGCAGGTGCCTTGACGGAGGCTGCCAAAGAGAAAACCGCATTTGTCACACCAGAAGGTTTATTTCAATACAAGGTGTTATCCTTTGATTTACATGGCGCGCCCTCTATGTTCCAAAGGCTATGTCATTGGGCCTGGAGTTGTCAAACCCCAGATAAACAAAGTAGAGGCCATTCGGAATTGGCCACGACCTGTCACTACCTGACAAGTGAAGTCGTTCCTGGGGATGGTGGGTTATTATATGAGGTTCATCCCCCCCTTTGCTACAGTAGCTGCACCCTTAACAGACCTCTTGAAGGGACACAAGTCGGTAATGGTGCGTTGGAATGAACAGGCAGAGCAGGCTTTCTCTTTACATAGTTGAATGTGCTGACAACAAAATCACACAAAAATTATCAATGGAAATCAAATGTATCAACCCATGGAGGTCTGGATATGGAGTCACACTCAAAATCACAGTGGAAAACCCCACTACAGGCTGATCCAACTTCATGTAATGTACTTAACACAAGTCCCAATGAGGCTCAGTAGTGTGTGTGGCCTCCACGTGCCTATATGACCTCCCTACAACACCTGGGCATGCTCCTGATGAGGTGGAGGATGGTCTCCTGAGGGATGTCCTCCCAGACCTGGACTAAAGCATCCGCCAACTCCTGGACAGTCTGTGGTGGATGGAGCGAGACATCCCAGATGTGCTCAATCTGATTCAGGGGAACGGGCGGCCAGTCCATAGCATCAATGCCTTCCTCTTGTAGGAACTGCTGACACACTCCAGCCACATCAGGTCTAGCATTGTCTTGTATTAGGAGGAACCCAGGGCCAACCGCACCAGCATATGGGGGGAGATTTATCAAAACCTGTGTAGAGTCAAAGTTGCCCAGTTGCCCATAGCAACCAATCAGCTCGCTTCTTACATTCCTAACAAGGCCTGTGAAAAATGAAAGAAGCGAACTGATTGGTTGCTATGGGCAACTGGGCAACTTTGACTCTACACAGGTTTTGATAAATCTCCCCCATGGCCGCACAAGGGTCTGAGGATCTCATCTCGTTACCTAATGGCAGTCAGGCTACCTCTGGCAAGCACATGGAGGTAGGGTGACCACATTTCCTAACTGACATTCAGGGACATTTACTTTCACAAGTGCATTTCGTCAAACTTCGACAATTTCCCATGATAAAAACCTCTAAATAAATCATACAGTTACAAAATAACACCAATATATAAGGAGAAATAATATCTCCATACATATTATCATCATATTGTTACTGACCAAATCCTGTATGCTGAGACCAATATTACCAATAATACCAGCATACAAGGAGGAGTATTATCACTATACATATCAACATTATACTGTTACTGACCAAATCCTGTATACTGAGACCAATATTACCAATAATACCAGTATATAAATAAGAATAATACTGACTGTATAAAAACTACAGAAAATAAACCAATATCCCCAATACAAAGCCCATAGAGTAGTGACCCTGGCTCTATTCAGGCGCTGCAGACTGTATAAGTGATTACAGTGCAGTTACATCTACTGACTCACAGAAAGAGTCTTCTTGGAGTCGTTCTCTTATCTTTTCTTCTCGGTCTAGCTTAGATCGTCATGAATTCTTCTTCCAATCATGAGTTGTCAGTGCAGAATCTGCCAGGCAACAAACATATTAGGCTCCACACTTTTTAAGCACATTCCCCACCTGTTCCCTACCTGTGCCCTAGGTAATGCCCCCAGGAGGTAGGTAGAGAATCTCCCCAATAAGGTAGAAGCCCCCAGTAGGTTGGTAGTGCCCAAGTGCATAGGGAATGCCCCTCGTATTGCTCCCAGGGAGGTAATGCCCCCAGTAGGTAGGTTGTAGGTAATGCTACCAGAAAGTAATGCCCCCAAGTAGTTTATGCCCCCAGTAGGTACCAGGTGATGCCCCCAGGTAGGTTGTAGTTAATGCCCCAAAAGGTAGTAGGTAATGTCCACCAGTAGGTAGTACCCCCGCAGGTAGGTAATACCCTTAGTAGGTAGTAGGTAAGCCCCAAGACAGGTAATGTTCCAGTAGCTAGTCCCCCCTCCCAGGTAGTTAATGCACCTTGTAGGTAGTGCCCTGAGTAGGTAATGCCCATAATAAGTAGTGCCCTCAGTAGGTAGTACCCCCAGTAGGTACTTTACCCAGGTAAGTATTGAGCACAGTAGATAGTGCCCCCAGTAGATAGTGCCCCCAGTAGATAGTGCCCCCAGAAAGTAGTGCCTACCCCTGACAACCCCTGTGCTGGCTTTAAAGTACCCGCAGCCCATCCTGCAGTCTAAGTGAATAGAGGTTTGGGGCTAGACTTGGGGTTAGGGGGCTGACAGTGGGCCCCCTTTCTGCCATTTAAAGGAAAACTGTCAGCAAAGCACCCGCACTAACCAGTGGTACTGGCTGGCAGTGTGGGTGACGCTGTTTAAAATGATGCTAACCTTGCCCGGATCCGTCGCCTCTTTGCGCTGTTATATTCAGTTTTGTGATTATGGTAATGAGGACCAAGTAGCACGGGCGGGGTGAGAAGCTTGCCTTCGGGCACTGTGACATCGGCCAGTCCAATGAATATTCATTTCCCTCTCCTCTCCGCTTCCCAAACACGTCTTCTGCTCATGTGCCGATAGATAGATAGATATGAGATAGATAGATATGAGATAGATATATAGATAGATAGATAGATAGATAGATAGACATGAGATAGATAGATAGATACGAGATAAATATGAGATAGATAGATAGATAGATAGATACGAGATAGATATGAGATAGATAGATAGATATGAGATAGATAGATAGATAGATAGATAGATAGATGGATATGAGATAGATATGAGATAGATAGATAGATAGATATGAGATGAATAGATAGATAGATATGAGATAGATATGAGATAGATAGATAGATATGAGATAGATAGATATGAGATAGGCATGATGTCACTGAAGCCTGCTGGAGGACCACTTCTGCCCTCACATGGTTGCAGTGCTGTGATGAATAGAAGACCTCAGGCTCTGTGCATCTTTCAGTCTGTGTTGCTATTAGTGAGGCTCTCCTGCAGGTTTCAGTCTGTGCAGCTTTCTGTGAGAATCTGTGGAGCTTTCACTTTCTGTGCAGCTGACAATCAAGCTCAGTTTAGAGAAACACTTTCTGAGTTCGGACTCCTGCCAGGCCGGGTGGAGACCAAACTCACTTTATTAATTGGGGAACAGAACAGAGCCACCTAGTGGCCTTTTTTTCTATTACATTTTAAACATATTTATGTTGATAAATTTAAAAGCAAGTGAGTGGGAAAGTGTCTGCTAATTACACAAGGAACACTATATTAAATGTTTTATTTGGTGATAACCTGTCTACGAGACATCAACCAAACCATATTCTACTGCAAATGGAAGAGTAGACAGAACGTTTCAGAGTTCTTGTCCCTGTTCAATATAGAGTAGTGGGCTGTATCGTTGGTGGAGGTGCATTTGGTGTATCTGGAGAATGAGTATTGTTCTTGCACAAGATAACCCTATGCAGGACCCCACCCCCACTGTATGTCATAGGTCCTCTGCTTTAACAGTTTTGAGGGTGTAATATAAACTCATCAACTCTATTAATGGGTCATCGTATCCTCCAGGAGGTGGCCACACGTTTTTGTACCCGAATGTAGAATATTTCTGACTATTAACAGGCTTTGGAGGATTGGTTTCATTGTCCTCTACTAATCTAGCTTTAGTAAGTAAGGCAGGGGCCGTGGTGATGGTTGGGGTGGTGGGCGGACTGGTTCCCTTTGCCCCATCTTATAGTTTGAGCCATGAATCAATGTGTGAAATTTTCTCTTACAGTGAGTCTTCCGAGCCCGCAGACTCTACAGGAGGTGCAGCTGCCCCTGATCGATACGGCGACCTGCGATGGGCTCTATCACATTCAATCACCGATCAGTAGCTCAGTTCCAATTGTCCTGGATGACATGATATGTGCGGGATATAAAGCGGGGGGATATGACTCGTGTCAGGTAGGTGTTGTTAAAGGGGTACTCTGCCCCTAGCCATTTTTTTCCCTCTCCAAAGGATAGGGGATACGATGTCTGATCGCGGGGGTCCCGCTGCTGGCGTTCGCTAAGAGCTTCGGGTGCAGCGCCAGAGGCTTGTGATGTCACCCCTCAATGTTAGACTCGCCAGACTCGCATTGAGGGGGAATGGCTGTGATGCAACGAGCCAGTCATCCGACAAGGAGCGAAGTTCGCTTGTGCAGCGGATGTCTGGGGTGCTGCAGCCAAGATCGCAGAGGTCCCCAGCTGCGAGATCCCCGCGATCAAACACTTTATCCCCTTTGGATAGGGGATAAGATGTCTAGGGGCAGAGTACCCCTTTAAGTCCTATGTAATATTTAATCTTATAAGATTTGGCCCGATAAATATATACAGCAACCAAGATGAGTCCAAGCTCTAATTAATTCCCTTAGTCCACAGCACCAGATTAACTCTTACTTAGGTCATCAGCTCCGAGAAGTTGGGGGAGGGGGCAACAAGTATAGATTGAAGAGGTTTAGGTGGACACCAGAGTGGGGTTTGATGAAGTTGATCCACCATTTGGTGGCCCCGCCACCATGGGTTGTTTGCCTATATCACCTAGATGGTAATGGAGATATAGCAAACAATACCCATGGTCCATACTGGCCCCAGCTGCATGGCTCTTGTGCTCCATTGTGATCTGTCATATAGTCAGGTCACATTTATACCAAAGAACTCTGTTATAATCTCATAACCTTTCTATTATTCTTTCTCCTCTCTCCAGGGTGACTCAGGGGGCCCCTTGGTGTGTTCTGAGAAAGGACAATGGTTCTTGGCCGGGTTGGTGAGCTGGGGAGAAGGGTGCGGCCAACTGAACCATCCCGGGGTCTACACCAAACTGACGTCTTATGTCAACTGGATTAAGACTATTGCTCCGGACTCAGAAGGGAATATTGTAAATGTCACATTCACCAGCATGGTTAATAGACAAGTCTACCTGTCCCCTCCTGACACCACGCCCACCGTCATCAACCCCTCCGCCAACCCCAACATCACCTCCATCACCATCGTCACCAACACTACCAGCGGAGCCACAAGTGTCCCCAATGTGTTTCCAGTCTTGTTTTTCATGGCTGTGCTCATCACATAGAGGATGGATCCATGTGCTTGTAACACCTCATATGTGGAGGACTCCTTTACACCCGGACACTTGTAGACTGACTCTGAGCTGCACCGGACAATATAATGTGCATCACGTTATAATGTTCATTGTGGTAATTTATGTTTATTTTTTATTTTTATTAAAAACATCTTTTCTTTTGTTTTCTTTGTGTCATGAAGTTACAACATATACTAAACAAAAATTTACTAAGTGGCTTTTGCCTGTAAGGTCGACAGTTTGCAACCCTTGTATGGGTCAACATAAGGTATGAGGTAAGAAGGCCAGCGCCAGAACCTTAAAGGGGTACTCCACCCCTAGGATAGGGAATAAGATGTTTGATTATGGGGGTCCCACCGCTGGATCGTGACGTCACGAGCCTCAGCCCCACATCGCCAGTCATCCGGCACAGAGCGAAGTCTGGTGTGCCGCAGCTGAGATCACAGGGGGTCCCCAGCAGCGGGACCCTCGAGACCAGACATCTTATCCTCTATCCTTTGAATAGGGGGATAAGATGTCTAGGAGCGAAGCACACCTCTAATTTTACGTGCTATATACAGTAGGTATGCCTAGAGTGTAATGTTCATTAGAAAGAGAACAATAAAAACTAAAGAGATGATGAAAATAAATAGAGAGGAACAAGACAAAATAATTCTTCTCATATTATATTGTCCGGTGCAATTGTCCATCTGGGCAATCCATCGGGGGGGGGGGGGGGGGGGGCAATACCTGTTTTAACAGAATGCAGATGTATACGTTATGATTTAACCCCGTTCTTACAGAATAAGTACTTACTTGTAAGGAGTATTGTATGTTTTTAACTGTGTGTTTATATGTTGCTATGGTTACCTATCACTGTCACCTGTTTTAAGCAGCAGCGGTAGGAGGATGGGTAGCATCAGCTACGCACGAAACGTTTCGCACGCTCCCATTGTCTGCAAGATCCCCTGACCTGTATGTGTCTCTTCACAACTGAAGAATAAGGTGACCCAGTTTTATGGTGAGTGCCATCTTCTCGTTTCGTCTTTGTTTGGACACTGCATCCGATTGAGCACCATCTGCACGGAACTGTTGTATGTTAGCGGGGCAGTTGATTCCGTTTGTGAGAGAGCGCGTCTCCTATGCATGAGACTATACAGCTTGCAGTGCCGGCTTTCCTTGCTCCGTTTCTATCTTTTGTGGACTTAGTTTCTTCATAGCCTGAGCACGCAACTGCAGGAGTCATTAAGCAGAATGGAGACGGATACTAGTGACACTGCGCCACAACAACAGACCACTCTTCAGGCAGAGAGATCAGAAGCGGGGGAGTATTTCACATCCTGTAACACCAGGGATGAACTTACTGTTGTCAGCACCCGGACTTTGGAACACCGGATAATTCCATTAGTCGACCGGGAGGTCAGATTATTTTGGACTATTAACTCTCTACAGTCTTCTCTCGACAGTGGACGCAACACCTCGTGGCCTACGTGTGTATAAGGCTCCATCTCAATTCCATGATTCTCCCAATTTTATAGAGGCATAGAACAAAGCGCACCTCGAGCATGCCAGTAAACTTACACAGCTGGTCTTAACCCAGAATCCGATTGAATATGAGACTGGTACCGCAGCGCTTTGTAAGGCAAAGACTGAGCATCGCACTAGAGTGACAGAAGCTGTAACTAGTGCGTTTCATAGGAAACTGGAGAAGAAAATGTTTTTAGTCCAGATCGAAACAAAAGAAAAGAGATAAATTTATAAAGAAAGAGAAGGGAGAAACTTATACTAATATAAAATAGATAATTTTATTGGTGTACATTAAAAAAACCTTATAAAAATAGTATTGATATTAGGGAAACACAAGAAATTCCACTGAATAGAGAATGAGTAGGCGTCGCTCCAGAACAGACCCACATACATATGACGTCAAAATATAATAGATAATATAAACCATAGGGAACATGGATTCCTCCCATAAATAGTAAAGATAGACTCACATGAAAGATACATACATGCATACCAAAATTGTAATAAACAATAACCATAGAGGTCCGCTGGAGCGACGCCATCCCTGGTCACCCCGCTCCAGCGGACCTCTATGGTTGTTGTTTATTACAATTTTGGAACGTATGTATGAATCTTTCATGTGAGTCTATCTTTACTATTTATGGCAGGAATCCATGTTCCCTATGGTTTATATGTCATATACACATGTGGATACTTACCTATTATATGTTGACGTCATATGTATGTGGGTCTGTTCTGGAGCGACGCCTATTCATTCTCTATTCAGTAGAATTTTTTGTGTTTCCCTAATATCAATACTATTTTTATAAGTTTTTTAATGTATACCAATAAAATTATCTATTTTATGTTAGTATAAGTGTCTCCCTTCTCTTTTCTTGGATATAATTTCATTGTTACGCCGAGCGCTCCGGGTCCCTGCTCCTCCCCGGAGCGCTCGTGGCGTTCACCTCCATGCAGTGCCCCGGTCAGACCCGCTGACTGGGAGCGCTGCATTAGTGTCACTGGCGGGGATGCAACCCGCGTAGCGGGACGCGCCCGCTCGCAGCCCGCATCCCAATCCCCTCACCTGTCCCGTCTTCCGTCTGCTCAGTCCCGGCGCGCGCGGCCCTGCTCCCTAGGGCGCGCGCGCACCTGCTCTCTGAGATTTAAAGGGCCAGTGCGCCATTGATTGGCGCCTGGCCCAATCAGTACATTCACCTGTGTCCTCCTTATAAAAACCCACTTCCCCTTCCTGGTATCACCGGATCTTGTTGCCTCAGTGCCAGTGAAAGCGTTTTGTGTATGTTCCAAGCCAGTGTTCCAGACCCTCTGCTGTTGCCCCTGACTACGATCCTTGCTGCCTGCCCTGACCTTCTGCTACGTCCGACCTTGCTCTTGCCTTGTCCCTGTGTACCGCGATTGTCTCAGCAGTCAGTCAGGGTTGAGTCGCTATCGGGTGGAACGACCTGGGGGTTACCTGCCGCTGCAAGTCCATCCCACTTTGCGGCGGGCTCTGGTGAAAACCAGTAACCCCTTAGACTCCGTTCCCCTGGTACAGCCCACGCCATCACCCCACTGACACAGAGGATCCACCACCAGTGTGCTCGCTGCATACCCATCCGGATCCTGACATTCGTGTAGGAGTACACAATACGTCTTAGGCTATTATGCACATGCTGTTACAAATATCTTATATTTAGCAATTTTTTTGCTGTTGTGTTAATCAATTTATAAGGGACAAGTGCGACTATGACAATACCCAAGTATTCTCTTGAAATAACCGTCAGTCACAAAAGAAAAACTGGAAGGGTACTAGTGGCAGGAGGAATGCACAGCCATGGCGTCAGCCATCCGTTTTTTGGACTACCAACTCTGATATGAGTTTATTGGATGAATCACAAGGAGGTCAGAATCTGACGGACACTATCTGCTCTATTGTCCCGGGTCCTCTCCCCTTAGATGTTGCATCAGGAGGGGAAGAGAAAGAAGAAGAGATACTTGGAGAGGGAAGCGCAAAAGTGTCTCTTGGAGGAACTAGAGACCACACATAATGTGATCAATATTACTGGTATACACTTACCTGCTAATGTTGTTACCTTGTTATCCAAGGGTCTTAATTATGGATTTGGTGAACCGTTTGATTTAGTTCAGTTGGAAATTGACCTATTCAAAGAAACTTGGGAAATGGGGCTGTTTAAAATGTTTCACAATGAACCGATTAAGCAGCAAAAAGGCGTTGTGCATAAGGAGGGTGAAGTTCCAGCCACTAGAGGCACACTGGGGTTTAAACCCACCCTCACTGTGTCCACGGAAGATGAAATATGTGTTGACATGTTGTGTGAACTGGCTGGGGAAGAAATACCCCAGGAGATGTCGTCTGTTATTGAGGTATTGCATTTCACAGGGGGAAATACATCCGTACCTGCGGGCAGCCCGCTAGATTTATTCTCCCGCGCTGTCTTACAGGACATAAGGGCCTTGATGTTTCCTCCTGTAGAAGACAATTTGTCTAAATATGATAGGGAAGCTATCAAATGGTTGATAGACAAGCCACAATTGAAAGTTAGCAAGGCCGATAAAGGTGGGGGGACCGTCGCAATGACGACGGAGTACTATGAAAGCGAATATAGATGCCAAATTAGTGAGAGGTCGATCTATGAACTCCTACCATCTAATTCTACCATCAAAACAGTCAATGCAT
This sequence comes from Hyla sarda, assembly GCF_029499605.1. Classification (NCBI taxonomy): domain Eukaryota; kingdom Metazoa; phylum Chordata; class Amphibia; order Anura; family Hylidae; genus Hyla; species Hyla sarda. The sequence continues at coordinate 229,070,364 of NC_079196.1, forward strand.
TACGTTCCTTTCTGAGGGCTCAAGCTGAAGTAGGGGTTATATCTGTACGCACTGTGTAGAAATTACTTGTCAAGTGGTAATGCTTACCTAAAGTTCATAAGTAGCAGAACCGACCCCCGGCCGTCCTATCGTCTTGGCGATCGGCTCTGCGACTGAACCTCTCTCGGACTGCCCCTTACGCCCCCTCTTAAAACATATTCCCACCTATGTAAAAGACACAGGAGATCTTTTGAATCAACTTCAGGATTTTTGTTGGCAGGAAGGTTTTCAGTTGGCATCCATTAATGTGGAGATCCTCTACACCCGCATCCCTTGGGATGCGGGTGTAGAGGCAGTGAGGAAGTTCCTCCTTAGTACTGACAAATCTCCTATATTTTCTAGATTTGTATGCGAGGCACTGCACTTCAGATTGAGCCACAATGAATTCCGCTAACGGGATGATTGGTATAGATAGGAGACCGGCACAACGTTGGGTACGCCTGTCTCCTGTACCTATGCCAATCTCTTTTTGGCCATTTTCAAGCAAAGATTCATCTTCCCCAAATCCAAATTAGATCAGTGTTCATTTACATAGGACACTACAGATCAGTGATGGTGTACAGAGGACACTATAGATCAGTGATCATGTACAGAGGAAACCATAGATCAGTGTTAATGTACAGAGGACACTATAAATCAGTAATGGTGTACAGAGGAAACTATAGATAAGTGAGGGAGTTTAGAGGACACTATAGATCAGTGAGCATGTACAGAGGACACTATAGATCAGTGATGGAGTACAGAGGACACTACAGATCAGTGATCATGTACTGAGGACACTATAGATCAGTGATGGTGTACAGAGGACACTATAGATCAGTGATGGAGTACAGAGGACACTATAGATCAGTGATCATGTACAGAGGACACTCTAGATCAGTGATGGCGTACAGAGTACACTTTAGATCAGTGTTAATGTACAGAGGACACTATAGATCAGTGATGGTGTACAGAGGACACTGTAGATCAGTGATGATGTACAGAGGACACTATAGATCAGTGATGGAGTACAGAGGACACTACAGATAAGTGATCATGTACTGAGGATGCTATAGGTCACTCAGTGATCAAGCACAGAGGACACTATAGATCAGTGATGGTGTACAGAGGACACTATAGATCAGTTATGGTGTACAGAGGACACTATAGATCAGTGATGGTGTACAGAGGACACTATAGATCAGTGATGATGTACAGAGGACACTATAGATCAATGATGGTGTACAGAGGACACTATATATCAGTGATGGTGTACAGAGGACACTATAGATCAGTGATGGTGTACAGAGGACACTATAGATCAGTGATGGTGTACAGAGGACACTATAGATCAGTGATGGTGTACAGAGGACACTATAGATCAGTAATGATGTACAGAGGACACTATAGATCAGTGATGGTGTACAGAGGACACTATAGATCAATGATGGTGTACAGAGGACACTATAGATCAGTGATGGTGTACAGAGGACACTATAGATCAGTGATGGTGTACAGAGGACACTATAGATCAATGATGGTGTACAGAGGACACTATAGATCAGTGATGGTGTACAGAGGACACTATAGATCAGTGATGGTGTACAGAGGACACTATAGATCAGTGATGGTGTACAGAGGACACTATAGATCAGTGATGGTGTACAGAGGACACTATAGATCAGTGATGATGTACAGAGGACACTATAGATCAGTGATGGTGTACAGAGGACACTATAGATAAGTAATGGTGTACAGATGACACTATGGATCAGTAACCATGTACAGAGGACACTATAGATCAGTGATGGTGTACAGATGACACTATAGATCAGTAATCATGTACAGAGGACACTATAGATCAGTGATGGTGTACAGAGGACACTATAGAATGAGTGATCATGTACAGAGGACACTATAGATCAGTGATGGTGTACAGATGACACTATAGATCAGTAATCATGTACAGAGGACACTATAGATCAGTGATGATGTACAGAGGACACTATAGATCAGTGATGGTGTACAGAGGACACTATAGAATGAGTGATCATGTACAGAGGACACTATAGATCAGTGACGGTGTACAGAGGACACTATAGATCAGTGATGGTGTACAGAGGACACTATAGATCAGTGATGGTATACAGAGGACATTATAGATCAGTGATGATGTACAGAGGACACTATAGATCAGTGATGGTGTACAGAGGACACTATAGATCAATTATGGTGTACAGAGGACACTATAGAATGAGTGATCATGTACAAAGGACACTATAGATCAGTAATCATGTACAGAGGACACTATAGATCAGTGATGGTGTACAGAGGACACTATAGATCAGTGATGGTGTACAGAGGACACTATAGATCAGTGATGGTGTACAGAGGACACTATAGATCAGTGATGGTGTACAGAGGACACTATAGATCAGTGATGGTGTACAGATGACACTATAGATGAGTGATCATGTACAGAGGACACTATAGATCAGTGATGGTGTACAGAGGACACTATAGATCAGTGATGGTATACAGAGGACACTATAGATCAGTGATGATGTACAGAGGACACTATAGATCAATGATGGTGTACAGAGGACACTATAGAATGAGTGATCATGTACAGAGGACACTATAGATCAGTGATGGTGTACAGAGGACACTATAGATCAGTGATGATGTACAGAGGACACTATAGATCAGTGATGGTGTACAGAGGACACTATAGATCAGTGATGATGTACAGAGGACACTATAGATCAGTGATGGTGTACAGAGGACACTATAGATCAGTGATGGTGTACAGAGGACACTATAGACCAGTGATGGTGTACAGAGGACACTATAGATCAGTGATGGTGTACAGATGACACTATAGATGAGTGATCATGTACAGATGAAACTATAGATCAGTGATAGTGCACAGAGGACACTATAGATCAGTGATGATGTAAAGAGGACACTATAGATCAGTGATGGTGTACAGATGACACTATAGATCAGTGATGGGGTACAGAGGACACTATAGATCAGTGATGGTGTACAGAGGACACTATAGATCAGTGATGATGTACAGAGGACACTATAGATCAGTGATGGTGTACAGAGGACACTATAGATAAGTAATGGTGTACAGATGACACTATGGATCAGTAACCATGTACAGAGGACACTATAGATCAGTGATGGTGTACAGATGACACTATAGATCAGTAATCATGTACAGAGGACACTATAGATCAGTGATGGTGTACAGAGGACACTATAGAATGAGTGATCATGTACAGAGGACACTATAGATCAGTGATGGTGTACAGATGACACTATAGATCAGTAATCATGTACAGAGGACACTATAGATCAGTGATGATGTACAGAGGACACTATAGATCAGTGATGGTGTACAGAGGACACTATAGAATGAGTGATCATGTACAGAGGACACTATAGATCAGTGATGGTGTACAGAGGACACTATAGATCAGTGATGGTGTACAGAGGACACTATAGATCAGTGATGGTATACAGAGGACATTATAGATCAGTGATGATGTACAGAGGACACTATAGATCAGTGATGGTGTACAGAGGACACTATAGATCAATTATGGTGTACAGAGGACACTATAGAATGAGTGATCATGTACAAAGGACACTATAGATCAGTAATCATGTACAGAGGACACTATAGATCAGTGATGGTGTACAGAGGACACTATAGATCAGTGATGGTGTACAGAGGACACTATAGATCAGTGATGGTGTACAGAGGACACTATAGATCAGTGATGGGTGTACAGAGGACACTATAGATCAGTGATGGTGTACAGATGACACTATAGATGAGTGATCATGTACAGAGGACACTATAGATCAGTGATGGTGTACAGAGGACACTATAGATCAGTGATGGTATACAGAGGACACTATAGATCAGTGATGATGTACAGAGGACACTATAGATCAATGATGGTGTACAGAGGACACTATAGAATGAGTGATCATGTACAGAGGACACTATAGATCAGTGATGGTGTACAGAGGACACTATAGATCAGTGATGATGTACAGAGGACACTATAGATCAGTGATGGTGTACAGAGGACACTATAGATCAGTGATGATGTACAGAGGACACTATAGATCAGTGATGGTGTACAGAGGACACTATAGATCAGTGATGGTGTACAGAGGACACTATAGACCAGTGATGGTGTACAGAGGACACTATAGATCAGTGATGGTGTACAGATGACACTATAGATGAGTGATCATGTACAGATGAAACTATAGATCAGTGATAGTGCACAGAGGACACTATAGATCAGTGATGATGTACAGAGGGACACTATAGATCAGTGATGGTGTACAGATGACACTATAGATCAGTGATGGTGTACAGAGGACACTATAGATCAGTGACGGGGTACAGATGACACTATAGATCAGTAATCATGTACAGAGGACACTATAGATCAGTGATGGTGTACAGAGGACACTATAGATCAGTGATGATGTACAGAGGGACACTATAGATCAATGATGGTGTACAGAGGACACTATAGAATGAGTGATCATGTACAGAGGACACTATAGATCATTGATGGTGTACAGAGGACACTATAGATCAGTGATGATGTACAGAGGACACTATAGATCAGTGATGGTGTACAGAGGACACTATAGATCAGTGATGATGTACAGAGGACACTATAGATCAGTGATGGTGTACAGAGGACACTATAGATCAGTGATGGTGTACAGAGGACACTATAGACCAGTGATGGTGTACAGAGGACACTATAGATCAGTGATGGTGTACAGAGGACACTATAGATCAGTGATGGTGTACAGATGACACTATAGATGAGTGATCATGTACAGATGAAACTATAGATCAGTGATAGTGCACAGAGGACACTATAGATCAGTGATGGTGTACAGATGACACTATAGATCAGTGATAGTGTACAGAGGACACTATAGATCAGTGATGGGGTACAGATGACACTATAGATCAGTAATCATGTACAGAGGGACACTATAGATCAGTGATGGTGTACAGATGACACTATAGATCAGTAATCATGTACAGAGGACACTATAGATCAGTGATCATGTACAGAGGACACTACAGATCAGTGATCATGTACAGAGGAAACTATAGATCAGTGTTAATGTACAGAGGAAACTATAGATCAGTGATGGTGTACAGATGACACTATAGATCAGTGATAGTGTACAGAGGACACTATAGATCATTGATGGGGTACAGATGACACTATAGATCAGTAATCATGTACAGAGGACACTATAGATCAGTGATGGTGTACAGATGACACTATAGATCAGTAATCATGTACAGAGGACACTATAGATCAGTGATCATGTACAGAGGACACTATAGATCAGTGATCATGTACAGAGGAAACTATAGATCAGTGACAGTGTACAGAGGACACTATAGATCAGTGATGGTGTACAGATGACACTATAGATCAGTAATCATGTACAGAGGACACTATAGATCAGTGATCATGTACAGAGGACACTATAGATCAGTGATCATGTACAGAGGACACTATAGATCAGTGATCATGTACAGAGGACACTATAGATCAGTGATCATGTACAGAGGAAACTATAGATCAGTGTTAATGTACAGAGGACACTAAGAATGCAAACAAAGCAGGATACAGCATACTATAACAGGACAGGATAAGAAGAGCACAATTCACACTAGACAAAAGGACAATGTCCTCCTCTCCTGGTCTCTTCATCCAATCACTGCAGACTGATCTGTAACCCTTTACTCTCTGGGTCTCTTCATCCAATCACTGCAGACTGATCTGTAACCCTTTACTCTCTGGGTCTCTTCATCCAATCACTGCAGACTGATCTGTAACCCTTTACTCTCTGGGTCTCTTCATCCAATCACTGTGGGCTGCTCTGTAACCCCTTCCTCTCCTGGTCTCTCCTTCCAATCACTGCAGGCTGCTCTGTAACCCCCTCCTCTCTCGGTCTCTTCATCCAATCACTGCAGGCTGCTCTTTAACCCCTCCTCTCTGGGTCTCTTCATCCAATCACTGCAGACTGCTCTGTAACCCCCTCCTCTCTGGGTCTCTTCATCCAATCACTGCAGGCTGCTCTGTAACCCCTTCCTCTCTGGGTGTCTTCATCCAATCACTGCAGACTGCTCTGTAACCCCCTCCTCTCTGTTTTCATGTTGCAGTCTGATAGGACAGGAGTGAGGACAGAGGACTGCTAGTTCCACCCTCACTTTCTGGAATAAGTCGCAGCCTGGGCTTCAGCTGGGACAGAGATGATGCTGCAGACGGACAGGATTATGTTCTGAATGGTATGGGGACCCCTCGTGGTGTTTTTTTTAGCCATGTTTTCTATAAAAGGAAATACATTTTTCTTCTGAAGTATGTACAACATATAAAATGTTTTTGAATCTGACTGTGACCATTTAAGTAACGAGCTCAGTCGTCTTGTTCAGACATTTAGGTTGCAAAGTTTGTAGCCAGTAAATCCAATACACCTCCCGGTGGGATATAACTTCTGAACTATTGGATACATATAGAAAGATTGTATCTAGTGTTGGGCGCGAATATTTGCATTTTGAATTTTTATTGCGAATATCGCAAATCCGCGCGTATATTCACTATATATTCGAATATTGGCATATTCCTTCTTTTCACTTGTCGGCCAATTAGAATGATGCAAATACACTTGTCAGAGGTTATCAACAACATCCCTAGCAACCAATAGTAAAGCTGCCCACCCCCTCACTGTTTTCTTCCTCGAATACGCGAATATGCAAATATAACGAATTACTGAAATTTGCGAATATAGGACGAATTTTTATTCTTTATATTTTAGAAAGATTGCGAATTCGAATATGGCCAATGCCGCTCATCACTAATTGTATCTATGGGGTGGATACAGATGGAATTGACATCACTCCAACGGTATTTGCCGCCGCTCTTCTTAATGTTGCTTCTGAGCAGGTCTTGTGACATCTTGCCTACATATTGCCAAGGGCACTAATATTGTATGACGTAAATCACACATGTCACTGTAATTGTTAAAAGATGTTCTAAAAAAAATGCAATGCAGATTTTTAGCCTATAGCATTTAAAAAGTTAAATTTAGTAATCCATGTTTGTATTGGTCCATGTCTTATTTATTTATTTATTTATTTAGCATCTGGAACATTACCAAAATATAAATAAATAAATAAATAGTTAATACTTATAATAATAAATAAAATAAAATAAAACAAATACAAAGAATAATCAAAACAATATAAAACTAAATATAATAATTTACTAAAAAAAAAAAAGGGGAAATGGCACTTGTAAAATAAATAAATAAATAAATAATTGAATAAACAAACAAATAAATAGTTAATACTTTATCAAATAAAATGGAACAAACACAGGAAAATGAAAACAGGATAAAACTGTATATACAATACTAAACTAAAAAATAAAAAGGTGAAATGG